>NC_063351.1:47726218-47748757 GCF_021869965.1 Rhincodon typus | reverse complement strand
GGGAGGGTCAGAAGGTGGAATGGAAGGGAGGAGGTGGGGCTGGAAAGGGAAACGGGGGATGGGTGGGAAGGTTATTTGAAATTGGAGAACTCAATGTTGAGTCCTCCAGGCTGTAGGGTGCTCAGGCGGAAGATCAGGTGTTGTTCTTCAAATTTGCGTTCCGAGTCGCTACAACACCAAAGGACGCCAAGGATGGACATGTCGGAGGGGGATTGGGGGGTGGGCAAGTTGAAATAGGCGGTGACTGGGAGGTTAGTTTGGCCACAGGCCAGGCAAAGATGCTCGGCGAAACGGTCACCCAGTCTACATTTGGTCTCACTGACATAGAGATGACCACATCAGGAGCATCGGATGCAGTGGAAGATCGTCATGGTTGTTGGAGGTCAGTTATCTCAGCTCCAGGACATCTCTGCAGGAGTTCCTCAGGGTAGTGTCCTAGGCCCAACCATCATCAGCTGCTTCATCACTGACCTTCCCTCCATCATAAGGTCAAAAGTGGGGATGTTCACTAATGATTGCACAATGTTCAGCACCATTCGTGATTCCACAGATACTAAAGCAGTCCATGTTCACCTGCAACAAGATCTGGACAATATCCAGGCTTGGGCTGACAAGTGGCAAGTGACATTTGTGCCACACAAATGCCAGGCTATGACCATCACTAATAAGAGACAATCTAATCATCATCCCTTGATATTCAATGGTGTTACCATCACTGAATACCCTACTTTCAACATCCTGGGGGGTTATCATTGACCAGAAACTCAACTGGACTCACCACATAAACACAGTGGTTACACAAGAGCAGGTCAGAAGCTGGGAATACTGTGATGAGTAACTCACCTCCTGGCATCCCAAAGCCTGTCCACCATCTACAAGGCACAAGTCAGGAGTGTGATGGAATACTCCCCATTTGCCTGGATGAGTGCAGCCCGAACAACACTCAAAAGCTCAACACCATCCAGGACAAAGCAGCCGCTTGATTGGCACCACATCCACAAACATCCACTCCCTCCACCACCGACGCTCAGTAGCAGCAGTGTGTACTATCTACAAGATGCACTGCAGAAATTCACCAAAGATCCTCAGACAGCACCTTCCAAACCCATGAACAGTTCCACATATGGGAATAGCACCACCTCCAAGCTGCCCTCAAGCCACTCACCATCCTGACTTGTAAATATATCACTGTTCCTTCACTGTTGCTGGGTCCAAATCCTGGAATTCCCTCCTGAAGGACATTGTGGGTCTAGCTACAGCAGGTGGACTGCAGCGATTCAAGAAGGCAGCTCACCACCACCTTCTCAAGGGACAACTCGAGACGAGGCAATCCATGCCGGCACAGCTAGTGACACACACATCCCACGGATGAATAGAAAACAAAAAGGTGTTGCATCTTTTACAGTTACAGGGGAAGGTACTGGGGGGTTGGAGTGATTCGTGGGGAGTGTGACGCGAACTAAGGAGTGGCGAAGGGAATGGTCCTTGCAGAAGGTAGAGAGGGGTGGGGTTGGAAGATGTTCTGGGTGGTAAGGTCTAATTGGAGTTGGAAAAAGTGTTTGAGGATGATACATCGGATGCCGAGGCTGATGGAGTGGAAAGTGAGGACAAGGGAGACCGTTTCTTTATTATGTTTGGAGGTGGGGAGCTGGTTTAGAGCTGTGGAGCGGGGAATGGAGCAGGCATAGTGGAGGACTGTCTGGATGACAGAGCAGGGAAACAGAGCGTTGTTTGAAAAAGGTGGACATCTGGGATGCTTGGGAGTGGAACATCTCATCAGAGCAGATGCGACAGAGACGAAGGAATTGGGAAAATGGGATGTAGTTTTGCAGGATACAGGGTGGGGGGAGGAGGAGTAGTCCAGGTAGCTATGGGAGTCTGTTGGTTTATAGTAAACGTTGGTCTGTAAACTGTCACTGGAAATGGAAACATAAGAGGCCAAGAAAGGGGAGGGAGGTGTCTGAGATAGACCAAGTGAATTTGAGGGCGGGGTGGAAGTTGTTAGTGAAGTCAATGAACTGCTCCAGTTCAGCCTGGGTGCAGGATGCAGCACTGATGCTATCATCGATATAACGGTGGAAAGGTTGGGGAACAGTGCTGACGCAGGCTGCTAACCTCCATGTCTTGATGCTTGATGGTTGGTGTTCGGGAAAAAGGGAAGAGGTTTTTCCAAATCTCCAACCAAATGTAAAGTCAATTGGCAGCCCATGATTGAAACTGTCAATCACTAATTATCATCACAATTCCTCTGCAACACTCAGGCTCCAGTTCAAAATGTAACCCAGTGTTTTAAGAAAGAAATCCAACCATTGTCCACAGGTTTAATATTGCTGACCCTGTCCTCACCTAAAATCCACAGCAACTCTTCAGTGTTATTAACTTCTATTTGACAGCTTTACATTTCTCATTGTTACATTCAAAGCTTTTACTCACTGTCTCTTCCCACGCAGGAAAGATGTTCCCAACATGTCGAGAACCAGGGGTCACATTGTCAGGATAAGGGGTAAACCTTTTAGGACTGTGATGAGGAGAAATGTCTTCACCCAGAGAGTGGTGAGTCTGTGGAATTCTCTGCTACAAAAAGCAGTCAAGACCAAAATACTGAATATTTTCAAGAAGGTCACCCTGTTATAGGAAGGATATTATTAAACTGGAGAGGGCTTAGAAAAGATTTATCAGGATGTTACCAGAAATGGAAGGCTTGAGTTCTAAAATTAGGCTGGGATAATTTTCACTGGAGCCTCAGAGGTTGTGGGTGACTTTATAGAGGTTATTAAAATCACGAGGGACATAGATAAGGTGAATAACAAAGGTCTTTTCTCTAGGGTGGGGAATTTCAAAACTAGGGGACATATTTTTAAGGTGAGAGGAGAAATATTTAAAAAGGACATGGTTGGGGGCAACTTTTTTACACAGAGAGTGGTTCGTGTGTGGAATAAACTGCCAGGGGAGGTAGTACAAGATGCGGGCACAGTTACAACATTTAAAATACTTTTGGATAAGTATATGAATAAGAAAAGTTTGGAGGGATATGGGCCAAGCACAGGCAGGTGGGAGTAGTTTAGTTTGGGAACATGGTCAGCATGGACTGGTTGGACCGAAGAGTCTGTTTCCATGCTGTGTGACTCTAAAGAGTTAGATATCATTCTTACTGCTAAAAGGGATCAAAGATCATGGGGGGTAGAAAGCAGGAACAGGGAATTGAGTGGGATGATCAGCCACGATCATATTGAATGGCGGAGAAGGCTCGAAGGGCTGAATGGCCTACTCCTACGTTTCTGTCCCATTTCTTGGTCCTCTGAACCCCTGCCCCCTCCTCCAATCCCAATCCCAATCCACACACAGCTAGATCTGCCAGCACAGAACTCCTCCGTGGTGTCCACTCCCACTGGCACCTATCTCTGAACCGATCATCTTGGAACGTCCCTCCTTGCTTTCAAGGAACTTCCTTCACTTTGGCTGAGCAGTGAGGAGTTTAGAAGGAGCCTATATCAAAGCCAGTGCGGTGATTAAAGATTCTAATTTAGTACAAGACAAGGCACATTGCAACAACCAGTTTTCTAACAACATAACCAGTGACAGAGACTGTACTAAGATAGCCCTCCATCCAACGTCTGCTTTCAAATAACTCCCCAATCCTTTCTCTTCAGTCAATTCTTGTCTCCTCCCACTGTGACCTATCCTGTTTTCCTGATTGTCCCTCTTGCTTGGTAGTTCTGCCTTACGTACCCTCAGAAGAAATCGCCTTTGGGAATGTGCTCTGTGACTCCCAAAACAGATGAACAAATCCCCACAAAGCCCAGCTACACTCACACGTTTGTGGCTTATCTTGTCTAGACCTGCCTACATTCTCCTGGTTCTGTATTGGACTTGAAGCAGTTTTCTCTTTAGAATCTCAATTTCAACCTTCATTAGCAATGTCACAGAATGCTAGAGGAGGACTTTCCGCCCATCCTAATGATGCTGGCTCCCTGCAAATTCTTCTTTTTTAAGTTTTTAGCCAATTACCACTTGGAAGTTGCCATTAAATGTGCTTCCACCATTGTTTTAGGAAGTCCATTGCAGATCCTAACAGAATAAATAATAAAGGTATTTCTCATCTCACCCTTTTGCTGATGAACATAAACCTCTTTACCCAGCCCTCTCCTTAATCTGCTCCAACAAAACCCCTCAAATGTAACCACTACTTGCTTCAATCATCTCTGCTACACAGAGAACAATCTCAGATTCTCAGTGAAAAACCGAAAGAACTGCGGATGCTGTAAATCTGAAACAAAAACAAAATTTGCTGGGAAAGCTCAGCAGGTCTGGCAGCATCTGTGGAGAGAAATCAGAGTTAACGTTTCAGGTCGAGAGACCCTTCCTCAGAACTGAGCGTGAGTGAACAGAACTGAGTGACCCTTCCTCAGAGTTCTAAGAAAGGGTCACTCGACCCTAAACATTAACACTGATTTCTCTCCACGGATGCTGCCAGACCTGCTGAGCTTTTCCAGCAATCTCTGTTTTTAGTCTCAGATTCTCGAGACTGGCCAGATAACAGCTACAGTCAGATAACAATACAGCTTGTTACAGAGGGATTCACTTCATGTAATTCTTCGACTGAGAGGCTTGTTCTGCATAATTTCAGTTCTGAAAGAGGGCACACCACCTGTCACCTTATTCCAGACCTGCCAATTTTGTGATGATGCTCCTTAATTCTGCACTCACAGCCCAAGTTAGGCCATACACCTTGATACAAGGCATAATATCTCCCTTTATTTAGAAGTTGAGCGCCACGGCTGCTCTGATTCTGCTTCATTAGCATTAAGCTCTGAAAGACTGCTCTGAGCCTTAGATTCAGCTGTTCCTTTCATCCCTCCCAATACATCAATGGCTGTGTGGAGGTGGTTCACCCATAGTTGTGCGGATAATGAGAACTGTGGCCTCTTCAACTATGTATCTTGTGTTAGTTCAACATCAACTGAATATACTTGAGACGCAGCCGCCCAGTCCTTGGGTAAAGCTGAGATAACAAGGTGTAGAGCTGGATAAACACAGCAGGCCAAGCAGCATCAGAGGAGCTTGTGAAGTCCACAAGCTTCAAAATCTCCCCTTCCCCTACGGCATCCCAAAACCAGCCCAGCTCGACCCCGCCTCCCTAACCTGTCCTTCCTCCCACCTATCCCCTCCTCCCACCTCAAGCCCCACCCCCATCTCCTACCTACTAACCTCATCCCGCCCCTTGACCTGTCCATCCTCCCTGGACTGACCTATCTCCTCCCTACCTCCCCACCCACACTCACCTTTACTGGCTCCATCCCCACCTCTTTGACCTGTCTGACTCCTCTCCACCTATCTTCTCTTCTATCCATCTTCTATCCGCCTCCCCCTCTCTCCCTATTTATTTCAGAACCCCCTTCCCCTCCCCCATTTCTGAAGAAGGGTCTAGGCCCGAAACGTCAGCCTTCCTGCTCCTCTGATGCTGCTTGGCCTGCTGTGTTTATCCAGCTCTACACCTTGTTATCTCAGATTCTCCAGCATCTGCAGTTCCTACTACCCTTGGGTATAGCTGTCGATTCTGAAACTTTCTATTGAACAGATCAGTCTTAAGGCAGAGTGTGAGCGTCCGTTTGTCAAAGAGCCACAGGCTACAAGTGGTGCCATCAGCAAAAAGGATTTAATAAGCAATTGAATAAAAGTAGGGCGTGTGTGGCAAAGTGGTAATGTCTCTACCCCTGAGCTGGGAAGCCTGGGTTTTACACAGCGATTTGGTAAAGTGACTATAGTCCCAGAGGGCCTTTGGGCTGCTCTCTCATTAGGGAGAGAGAGATAATCGGTGGTGGTTTAACTTGATGGTCACCACACCCAGGTGAGGGGAGAGATGGGGAAGGCAGGACTTTCATAACAACCACAGCTGGTATGGGAGTTGAACCCAAGCTGTTGGTATTACTCTGTATTACAAACCAGACATAGAGTCATACAGCTCGGAAACAGACCCTTCAGTCCAACCAGTCTATGCTGAACGTAATCCCACCTGCCTGCTCCTGGCACATATCCCTCCAAACCTTTCCTATTCATGTACATATCCAAGCCAACTGAGCTAGCCAACAAATAGGGTCTAGAATGCACTGCCTGGAAATGTGGTGGAGACAGCTTCAACCAAGGCATTTAAGAGGGGCTTGGGATGGTTATTTGGATAGAAATGGTGGGCAGGGATATTGGGAAAAGGCAGGAGATACCAGGTAGTGATGTTCCTTTGAAGAGCCAGTGGTAGGTAAGATGGGCCAAATGGCCCCCTTCTGTGCCACAAAATTTCTGTGATTCCATGATTCTGCGAAAACAAGAAAGACTGGAAAGTGCACCACACAAATACCAGGCAATGACCATCACCAATAAGAGACAACCTAACCACTGCCCCTTGACATTCAATGGTGTTACCATCACTGAATCCCCCACTATCATCATCCTGGGGGTTACTATTGACCAGAAACTCAACTGGACTCACCACATAAACACAGTGGCTACAAGAGCAGGCCAGAAGCTGGGAATACTGTGGCGAGTAACTCACCTCCTAACTCATCAAAGCCTGTCCGCCAACTACAAGGCACAAGTCAGGAGTGTGATGGAATACTCCCCACTTGCCTGGATGAGTGCAGCCTCAACAACACTGAAGAAGCTCGACACCATCCAGGACAAAGCAGCCGCTTGACTGGCACTACATCTGCAAGCATCCACTCCCTCCACCACCGATGCTCAGTAGCAGCAGTGGAGGAGACAGAGAGGTTTTTAATTAGTGATGGGTCGAAGGGTTATGGAGGGTAGGCAGGAACCTGGAGTCGAGGTCGACATGAGATCAGTGATTATCATATTGAATGGCAGAGCAGGCTCAAGGGGCTGAATGGCCTCCTCCTGTTCCTAGTTTTCATGTTCAGTGACGATGCAATGGTGTGAAATGCAACCAAGTAGTAAGAGGTTAAAATGGGGAGTGGCACTTTAAATGAGGGCAGAGGACATTTTAAAAATAAAAACTTTAAATTGAAAACAAAACTTTAAACAGAGAAACTTGAAACAAAAGAACATTGTATGTGAATGTGCAGGCCTTTGGTGTCTAACTGCATGTTCTGAGCAAGTTGCACACATGTTGGCCCCTTTAATTTGCTCTTCATGTATAGCTGGGCAAAAGTCATTAAAGGGGCAGTGCATTTAAATAACTATTTATGGGGAAACAGGGGAGGAGTGAAACTATTTCAATTGCTCTAAGAGCTAGGATATGGACAATGCACTAAATTCAATTCTTCTATTTGAGTGAATAGCCGTTGAGAATGACGGAACACAATTTCAAGGCAAGGAAGCTCCCATTTAAAATGGAGACAAGAAAGAGTTTCTTCTCCGAGGGGTGTTCGTGTTTGAAACTCTCTTTCCCAGTGAGGAATTGTGGCTGGGCCATCGAATATTTTCAAGGCTGAGTTTAAGACAGATTTTTGATCGAGGAGGGAATGGGGATTGGGCAAGAAAAGTAAAGTTGAGGCCGCCATCAGATCAGACACAATCTTCCGAAATGGTGTAAAGGGGCTGAATGGCCTACTCCTGCTCTTATTCCTTTGGGGTTTTGGAGGTTTGATTGGCCAACTGTGCTACAGAGAGACTATCACCACATGATGAAAGTCTTTGTGTTGAATATTGTGTGTGTTCTGGATTATGGCAGTTCCAGGATCTTGTCCCAGGAACAGGGACAGAATGACTGAAGCTCAAGAGAGAGTTTATACTTAACACTGCGAGAAACCAAGACCAGAATTATAAAGCCTGAAGTTTTTCATTAACAGCCTCAGAATCGTGATGACAGTGGATTTGCCAAATTTGAAGTTCTGCATCAAGAGAAACCACATTTTTTTAAAAAAAATGACAGGAATGCAAATTTAAAATTACATGCTAGTGTTCTGATCTGCTCGTAGACTTTAAAGCATTTTTATTACGTTAAACACTTATTTAAAAAACGCTTAGCAAGGCTGGTATTTATTGCTTATTTCCAGAATTGTTACTCTCCCAGAATTGTTACAGTGCAGAATGATGTCATTCAGCCCATCATTCCTGAATTAGCTCTTCAATCAAGCTTCCAGGCCTTGGTCTTGAATTTGGTTTCTCACGGATTCGAGAAACACAGGGAGTGGGCAGAAAAGTGGGATAGAAACCCAAGACTGGTGAATGGTGGAGCTGGACCAAATAGTTTACTCTTGCGCCTTTTACTTGTGTTACCCCCAAAGGGAGTGCAACAAAGGCTCACTAGACTGGCTCCTCAGATGATGCTATTGCGCTATGCGTGAAGACAGAGTAGATTAGATCTATATACCTCGGCGTTTCAGGAAATTAATGCAAATCTGACTGAAACATGAAATTCTGGAGGAGATCCTTGAAGGATTAGACATGGAGAAACTCGCTCCTGAATGGGAAATCTAGAACACCAGGTCCCGAGCTTAGAATACAGACTCCTGAGGAAGGGTAATACCCGAAACATTGACTGCTCCTTTCCTCCAGATGCTGCCTGGCCTGCTGTGTTCTTCCAGCCTCCTGTTTGTCTACCTTAGAATACAGACTCAACCAGTTAGGACTGAGGTTGCAAGGTGCGGGGGGAGCAGGAAGTTTTGGAAATCTCTACCCCACTCGTATTGGGACACAGATTTGGCAAATCTCTGATGCCTAAGGTGAACTTTTTATTAAATTCACCAGATATGGGCATCACTGTGGCTGGGCCTGCATTTTTTTGCCCATCTCCTGGTACTCAGGGGGCAGGTAAGAGTCAAGTATTTGAGGCCTTGAGTCACACATAGTTCAGACCAGGTAAGGATGGCAGATTTCTTTACCCTAAAGGGACATTAGTGAACCAGACAGGTTTTTACAACAATCATCAATGTTTCATGGTCAGGATTAGCCTAGTTTTATTTTATTCCAGATTGCAATTCAATACAACTTCACCATTCACTGTGGTGGGATTTGAGTTTATGCCCCAGAACATTAACCTGTGGTTCTGAATTACTGGCTGTGACATTACCACCACCTCCCACTGAATGTGCTGAGGTAACTATTTCATCATGATCTTGTTTAATGTGGAAGAAGCCAGAAAGGCCAAAAACTCTACTCAGCTCTTAATTCTCATTATCACCAGACATAAAACTGACACTGCCAAGACATAATGACTTTCAAAAGCCGTGACCAAAACATTTCTCCAAGAACATGCTGTCATTCTGTGCTCATCCACACTCATGGCTATTTTAATTGAAAGCCTCACTTAATGCGTATACTCAAATGCCGATTGTCAATTTACTGTGACGGACCATTTAAAGTGCACGTGCTGTTACAGAAGATAATCAAGGCAGCTAATGGAATGCTGGCCTTTATATTGAGAAAACTGGAGCACAAGGATGCAGAAGTTATGCTGCAGTTACACAAAACCCTGGTCAGATCCCACTTGGATATTGAGAGCAGATCTGGGCACCATACAGTAGGAAGGTTGTATTGGTCTTGGAGGGAGTACAACGTAAGTTTACAAGAATGATACTTGGACTTCAGAGGTTAACTTATGAGGAAAGATTATACAAATTAAGTTTGTTTTCTTTAGAATTTAGAAGGTTAAGGGGCGATTTGATCAAAGTCGTCACAATATTAGCAAGAAAAAACAGTAGATAAAGGTAAACTAGTTCCACTGGTTGGGGATCCCAGAACTAGGGGTCTGACCCCTAATTCTCATTCAGGAGAGACGTTAGGAAGCACTTCCACATACAAAGGGTGGGAGAGGTTTGGAACTCTCTTCCACAAACAGCTGTGGATGCTGGATCAGTTGTTAATCTTAAATCTGAGATCGATAAATTATTGTTAAGTAAAAGGTTTTAAGGGATATGTGCTATAGGCAGGTAAATGGAGTTAAGTTACAGATCAGCCATGATCTCATTGAATAGCAGAACAGGTTCAAGGGGCCAAATGGCCTACTCCTGTTCTTAGAAATTAGTGGTTTGAGGTTAAAAACAGGGTTTGTTGTGATTTTAGAGTAGTTTTTTGATGAGGGTATTGCAGAACATTAAATTGTTTACTCAGGGAGGTGAGAATTGGAACTCACTGCCTAGTTAAGTGGGCGATCAGAGAGCACAAGCGCTCGATAAACATGAGGGAGAAAGGAATGGAAGGATGTGCTGTTAGGACGAAATGGAAGTGAGGTGGGAGGAGGTTGAATAGAATAGAATAGAATCCCTACAGTGTGGATACAGGCCCTTCAGCCCAACAAATCCACACCAACCATTGCAGCATCTCACCCAGACTCATCCCCTTATAACCCACCTAAGCTACACATCCCTGGGCACTATGGGCAATTTCCCATGGCCAAGCCACCTAACCTGCACATCTCTGGACTGTGGGAGGAAACCAGAGCACCCGGAGGAAACCCAAGCAGACACAGGGAGAATGTGCAAACTCCACACTGACGCCAAAGGGTGGGATCGAACCCGGGTCCCTGGCGCTGTGAGGCAGTAGTGCTAACCACTGAGCCACCATGCCGCCCTGACGTGGCTAATAAACACTGGCATGGATCTAATGGTCTGTTTCTGTACTGTACTTCATATGTCAATCCAGGCAGATACAACACTTGAGCCCAGCTGAGATGGAATTTGGAACAGTCATCATGGAACACCCATGCCCCCTTGTGGCTAGCATGAGTATGGCATTTGCAGAAGATTCAGAAATGAGATAAGGATTAGAAATTAGTCTCAGAATTAGGTTTTATTGTCACGTGAACTCAAGTACAGGGATACAGGAGTACAGTGACAAGCGTACAATGCTGCCACTCCCACCCAAGATACAAAAGTACATACGTACAAAATCTTAAGTAAGGGAATGTGCTAAAAGGGGAAAGAAAAGTACTAAATGTATCATGACACTAAATTTTAAAAAGCTCTCCTTCGCTCCAGAGAATCTGCTTTAGGAAAACCTAAAGCTAACCTTTCTTTTAAACTTTTTCTGAGAAACAACCTGTTAACCACTCCTCCCTAATGTGTCAATGTTTGATTGGTTATACAGTGAAGTGTGGCACAGTGGTAGTGTCCCTACTTCCAAAACAGGAGACCCAGGTTCAAGTCCCATCTGCTCCAGAGGTATAGCAAACAGATCCATTAGAAAATATTGACAACATGAAGTACTTCAGGACATCTTATAAAAGATTTTGCTATTGAAATGGACTCTTCAGGAACTAAAACCTATGTTGGAAATGGTTAAATTGTCCTGATATTTCATGTAAGATCTGCTATTGTACAACAATCCAGAAATCTTCATACAGGCCATGCACAATTCAGCTGTTTAAAATTACACTGCATGTAGAGACATATAAACGGTCCACGCATTCTTGAAAAATTGTAATAATTCATTGTTCCTTTCTTTTATTTTAGAATTAACTCCCTAAGCTAACCTCAAGCAATGAAAACATCATTACCACAAAATACTGGGTTTACTAGATTCTAAATAACATTCTTCGTAACCTCAAATACATTCTAATCCTCTCAGTTTGGATGAGAGAAGATTTGCTGGCAATGACTTCAGACCTCTCTCCTGTTAAATTGGACTTGTTTACTAGAACAAGAGGGAAAATATTAAAAGATTAGAAGGTTTTATGCAGATGGAGCAGAGGTTACTCCATAGCACTCATCATTTCAACAATTACATTTGGTTAAGTACCTTATTACTTAAAAAACCTTTTTATGCTGAATTACTTTTGCCTGCAGTTATACAAGTACTTTATGCATGTTAAACTATTACCATTAACAGTGGGATAAGTGCCCTATTGAACTGTTGTTGCTGACACCAACTAAGCACAAAATACGCGTCAAAGCAACTTTGGAACCCCTAGTCTACACCTTCACAGGAGGGGGTTCTTGTTGTGAAGTGGTAATGTCCTTACCCTGGACCAGGGCTCAACTCCCATCTCCGAAAAGACTGATTGGAAAAGCTTTGTGGGATCAGGAATACAGGACAAGTGTCCATTTGATATAGTGATATGGAGTGTCACAAGTGGTCATGCATTAGGAACAAGTAAGTTCAACAAATGACCCAGCATTTCTAATTGTGCATCAGAATTACCAGAACACCTTGGGAAGCTGGGCTGAGAAGCTGAAGAATGGGACAGCCAACTGCACTGAAACGACATGGTAGTTTAGGGAACAATAGATGGCTGTAAAGAAAATGTAATTGGCATACACCATGCACGATGAGTTTGGTTTTTGTTTCATTTGTTCATGGGAAGTGGGGCTCACTGCCCTTCTCTACGTATCCTGGAGATGGTGGTGAGCTGCCTTCTTGAACCGCTGCAGTCCTCGCAGAGCAGGGACACCCACAGTGCTGTTAGCAAGGGAGTAAGCTCCAGAATTTTGAACCAACAACAGTGCAGGAACATCAATGTAGTCCAGAGTCAGGATTGCATGAAGTGGAGAGGAACCTGCCAGGGGCGGTGTTCCCATGTAGTGGCTACCCTTGACCTCCTAGACGGAAGTGGCTGCAGGCTTGGAAGGCGCTGTTGAAGGAGTCTTGGGGAATTTCTGCATTGCTTCTGTTAATGCTACTGAGTGTCGGTGAAGGTTAAATGGGGTGTAAATCAAGCAAGTTTCTAGTATGATAATATAGCTGTATCCATCTAGGCAAGTGAAGTGTATTCCATCACACTCCTAACTTGTGCCTTATGGATGGTAGACAGATTTTGGGGACAGGTGGTGTATTGCTCATCACCAAATTCACAGCCTCTTATTCCCGTAGCCACAGAATTTATATATTTACTTTACTCCAGTTTCTGGAAAGTAGCAACCTCTATGGCAGCACAGTGTCTCAAGAGTTAGCACTGCTGCCTCACAGCTCCAGGGACCTGGATTTGATTCCACCCTCAGGTTATGGTCTGTGTGGAGTTTGCAAATTCTCCCCGTGCCTGCGTGGGTTTCCTCCCAAAGTCCAAAGATGTGCAGGTTAGGTGGATTGGCTATGCTAAATTGCCCATAGTGTCCAGGGATATGCAAGCTACATGGGCTAGTCATGGGGAATGTGGGGATGGGGTGGGATACTCTTCAGAGGGTCAAAGGGCCTGCTTCCACACTGTAGGAATTCTATGATTCTATGATGTTGATAGTAATAGATTCAGCAATGGTAACACCATTAAACAAAGGGCGATGGCTAGATTCACTTTTGTTGGTGAGATTGTCATTGAGGTGTGATGAGAATGTTAGTTGCCACAGTTTCAGTCCATTGTTCAATAAAAACCAAAAGAAGTGCAGATGCTGTAAATCAAAAACAAAAACAGAAATTGCTAGAAAAACCTCAGCAAATTTGGCAGCATCTGTGAAGAGAAATAAGAGTTAACTTTTTTGGGTCCAATGACCCTTCCTCAGAACTCAGCCAATTGCTGTTTAGATCTTGATGCATTTGGATATGGGCTGCTTCAGCATCTGAGGAACCACAAGTGGTGCTGAACATTGTGCACTGATCAATAAAAATCTTCACTTCTGACCTTACGATGGAGGGAAGTAGCTGAAGATGGTTAGGTCAGGCATCCCTGTAGGATCAGAGTTTGAAATTAACCACTTACCATGAGGCTAACTTTATGATTGGTTTTAAAATGTCATCTTTAACTGAAGGTGAAACAGAATGCTCTGCAGAGGACTGGGTCAAGTAAACCTCTCAGCTCAGAGACAAGCCCATGTAATCTGACTGCTGTGGGGTGTAGAAACTCAGACAGAAACCTGTTGAAGTTTCTGATGAAGATCTTGATTCTGTGCACAGTAACTCAGGAAAGAAATGATTGGTAAGAGGCAACTTGCATCCAAAAAGGGACAGAATCAACAAGCGACTTAGAAATTTAACAAACAAGGAATTGCTGAGAGGTGTGTATTGCTGATAAAAATCTGATCTGGAAGACTCATGTCCACAGAAATGAATTTCAAAGGATATTAAAATCTTCAACCTGACCTAGACAGCTGGGAGTTACTTTGAAATGGTTCCTTTGCTGCTGCTTAGAGTCATAGAGACATACAGCACAGAAACAGACCCTTTGGTCCAACTCGTCCATGCCAACCAGGTATCGTAAATTAATCTGGTCCCATTTGCCAGCATTTGGCCCATATCCCTCTAAACCCTTCCTATTCATATACCCATCCAGATGCCTTTCAAATGTTGTAATCTTACCGAACTCCTCCACTTTCTCTGGCAGCTCTTTCCATACACACACCACCCTCTGTATCTTCCAAAAATCATGAGTACAGCAAAAGGGTGGTAAGATACTTCTTTTTTGCTTTAATTAATGCAAAAACACCTTTTCTTTGGTTTTGTGTCTTAGCTCCTGTTAATGTTTGATTTTGTTGATTTCATTTTGCTTGTTACAGATTGAGTTTTAAAATGTGAAATTTTGCCTTTGTGTTATTTCCATTGTTGGCTTGAGAAAGTAATCTCTTTTTAAAAGTCATTGTCTGTCTTCACAGGATCGTAAGAACTTAGGGTGTCATGTAAGATTGATTCTAGAGTAGATACACAAACTCTCAGGAATTAGTCCAATTTCGCACTTACTAGAAAGTCAACAAGGCTATTTCAATTGATGAGGTGTTATTGAAAGAGAAGACTTGGCTATTAGTGCCTTGCAACAATTTACAGTTTAATTTGAAGGTTGCAATAAAGAAATTAGGGCTGGGCTTGAAAGTAGGAGCTAAAAAAGCAGAGATCTCGAGCTAGTAAGAACTGCTAATGCCGGAGTCAGAGATAATAGTGTGGAGCTGGAGGAACACAGCAGGCCAGCTGAATCATTTCAAAAGTTCATCACAGCAGCAGGCTGCAGAGTTAATGGTATTTGGAAACAAATTAAAACCATCTGAATTAAACATTTAAGGAAAACAAAAGCAAGGTGTGGCACTCAATGCTAATGATGAACCAAAGGAATGCTTTGAGGCAATCATTCTTGCTAGAAAGGAATGAGAGAATGTTCAAACTCGGCGACAGAAGGAAAAGCAAACAGAAATTGAGGAGTCCCTACTTGAAATGTTAACTCTGCTTTCTCTCCAGTGGTGCTGTCAGACTTGCTGAGTTTTTCCAGCAACTTCTATACCCGTTTCAGATCTTCAGCATGGATAGTTCTTTTGTTTTATTATATAAATAACTAAGAGGGTCCCCGGTGACTGGGGTATCCAGAACCATAAGTCACAGTCTAAGGATACGTGGTAGACCACTTAGAACTGAGACGATTTGATTTAGTTTTATCACATGTACCTAAGTACAGTGAAAAGCTTAGGTTTTGAGAGCAGTACAGGCAGATCATAACAAAGAAGGTCAGACAGATCATAAAGGTGCTAAGATAGAGCAAGGCATACAAAGTTACAACTACATAGGAGGTGCACAAAGTAAGATCAGCATTAGCAAGATCAGCATTATTTGAGGTTAGAGAGTCAATTCAGCTGTCTAATAATGTCAGGGAAGAAACTGTTCTTGAACATGTTGGTGTGTGATGGAAGAGGTTGTAGGAGAGCATTACCAGGGTAGGAGGGGTCTTTGAAGATGTTGGTGGCCCTTCCAATGGCAATGAGAAGAAGTCCATGGATGGAAGGCTAGTTTCCGTGATGGTCTGGGCTGTGCAGTTTCTGTAGTTTCTTACAGTCCTGGGCACAGCAGTTGCCGTACCAAGCCATTATGCACCCAGAGAGTATGCTTTTGATTATGCGTCTGTAGAAGTTGGTGACGGGCCTTATGGACATGCCAAATTTCCTGAGCCACCTGAGGAAGAAGAGGCGTTGTTGTGCCTTCTTGACTGTCGCATCAACATGGGAAGTCCAAGACAGGTTGTTGGTTATCATCACTCCTAGGAACTTGATGCTCTCTGCTCTGTTGATGTAGGTGGGGGTGTTTTCTCCTCCCTTCTTTCTGAAAAGAATGATCAGTTCTTCAGTTTTGCCGACATTGAGAAAGAAGTTGTTATCATTGCACCATGTTACAAAGCCCTCTATCTTCTTTCTGTATTTTCACTCATCATTGTTTGATATCCATCCTACCATGGTGGTGTCATTAGCCGACTTGTAGATGGGGTTCATACGGAATTTGGTTACTCAGTCATGGGTGTACAGTAAGGGAGTGAGAAGGCATCGTTGGGGGGGGGGGGGCTCCAGGGTTGAGGATTACCAACGAGGAGGTGCAGTTGTCTATCTTCACTGATTGTGGTCTACGGGTCAGAAAGCTGAGGATCTAGTTGCAGAGGGTGGAGCTGAGACTTCGGCCTTGGCATTTTGAGATTAGTCTGGAAGGGATAATGGTGTTGAAGGTGGAGCTGCTGTCAATGAGTAGGAGCCTGACACAGGCGTTGGCTTCCGCTGTGGACCTACTGAATTGAATTGAACCATTTATTGTCACGTGTATTCAATGTAAACATGGAGTGAAAAGTGTATACCTTCGCCGTGCATACATGGCACCATTCACATTTACTTAGAATAAAATAAAAGATAATTTGAGAGTCCAACTCTCCTTTCCACTGTCACAGTCCCGCCTCGGACTTTCCAGCCCTTGCCATGCCACTGCCAGTGTCCCACTCTGGGCTGCCCCACAAGCTTGCTCTCACCGCTGCCTCACTGGCCCGCTCTCGATCCATCGCCGTCGCTCCAGCCTACACTCGATCCACTGTCGCTGCAGGACACAACACACGCTTTCAGCTCCTGCCGCGTGGTTCCCAGTTGCAACCCAGTTCCTTCCCGACTCCTTAGGTAGGTAGTTAAAAGGGGGTTACATCGGTAGGCAAACCGCAGGGGATCGAGGCAGGCTGGGTGACAGGAATTGACATAGGCCATGACCAGCCTCTCGGAGCACTTCACAATTATGGAGGTCAGAGCCACTGGGTGGTAGTCATTCAGGCATGGAGCATGTGTTTTCTTTGGTACTGGGAGGAATGTCTTCAGCCAGAGAGAGTGGGGAGACTGTGGAATTCTCTGCCACAGAACATGGTTGAGGCCAAAACAATGAATGTTTTCCAGAAGATGACTAAAGGGATCAAAGAGGAGAACAGGGGACTGAGTTGGATGATCATCTACGATTGATCATACTGAATAGGGGAGCAGACTTGAAGGGCTGAATGGCCTACTGCTGCATATATATCCCTATATACATAGATGCGCATCATAAAAATTGTATATCCAAGGTTCAGATTGTATCCAACCCAACACAAATTTTAAAAAAAGTTACAAATACAGAAACAAGGTGCGATCTTTTAACTGAAGCTGTATGTATTATGCTGAATGAAAATTTATGAAAATGAATCTTTTATTCTGATTGAAAGAAAGTCGATCAACCAGGAGTAAAAGAAACATCTTGTTCACAAGAGAATTGGGATTCTTAAAAACTCACACAAGCTGCACTTCAAATCTTAATTGTCACATTCAGTTGGTTATTATGAGACTAACACCTGAAGGAGGGACGAGGCTCCGAAAGCTTGTGATTTCAAATAAACCTGTTGGTCTATAACCTGGTGTCACGTGATTTCTGACTTTCTCCACCCGAGTCCAACACTAACACCTCCACATCGTTGTGAGTTATAGCGTTGCTAATGAGATGCTTAATGGTAAAATGGAACGAAGGGGAAGTAATCGTATCTGTAGCAGGAGATAAACTACAAATGTGTGAAATAGGAGCAGATGTAGGCCATTCAGCCCCTTGTGTCAGCTCTAGCATGCATTAAGATCATGACTGCTCTGTTTGTGTTTTGAATTTCACATTTCCATCTTGATAACCTTTTATTCTCCTGTCTAACAAGAATCTAAAAATGTTCAAAGACCCAACTCCAGAGGCAAAGTTCCAAAGTCGTGCAATCCTCAGAGAGAAAGAGAAATATTGTATCTCCATCTTAAGAGCAATGTTTAATTTTAAAAATAGTGCCCTTTAGTTCTGAACTTACACACAAGACAAAACATCTTTTCAACATTATCCTACCTCATTCAGGTAGTGTCACCTAGACTCAAAACACTAACTAGCTCTCCGTCCAGCTGCCTGACCCACTGTGATTCCCAGCATTTTTTGTCTTCACCGCTATTCCTCAAGTTGTCATAAAAGTTAAAAAAATTTTAAAAGTACACAAAATCCCCAGTTTACCCATTGATAGTCCCAGATTAACAGAAAACACACCAGGCTTCTGTACCTAACAGAAAGTATTACTTATGATTAATCAATAGATTCTAAGGACAAGTGACCATGAACTATTTGTCATATAGCTCTACTCGTTAAAACTCTAAGCCTCTTCACACACATATAGATGGGCAGAAACAGAAAAAAAAAATTGGTGTTATGGGTGCTTATCGCAGAATCCCTATTGAATTAGCTTGAGTACAGTGAAAAGTTCACAATTGCTGCATTACAGCACCATCTTAGGTACAAAACCACCGAGGTACAGATACTCAAGATCAGATTATTTCGACCCAGTCCATGTTGTCACCTAGCCTCAAGGGAGGTCTCTGCCGCCTCGCTGCCGCCTGGGCCAGACCCAACAGTGAAGGAGTTGCCCGACTTTAGGCACCATAACTTCGACGAGCCCACACTCGCCCCATAATCAAGAGTCTCTGGGTCTGTGGCCAGGCCAGGCCAGGCCACAAGTCCTGCACTGGTTGTAGATGTCACCTCGCCAGTGCCGCCATCCTGAACAACCAGCTACTGTCCCCAGTCACTGGAGAAACTTTGCTGCTGCCTCCACCAGCCCTGAACGCCGGGAAGACAAAACTTGCCGCTTTGCGGTCGGCCCCAAATGCTGAGAGAACACAGTCGCTGCCACCACCCTCCGTCACCTGGAGAATGCCCTCCCTGCCACCACCCTCCGTCACCTGGAGAATGCCCTCCCTGCCACTACCCTCGGTCAATGGGAGAAGCCAATACACCACACTGCATGCGGCCCGCTCTTGCTGCCACACTGGTGCTGGTAACCAAACCACCACAGAGAAGGAGGGGGGCGTGGGGAAAGGAAAATAAAGCGAAACAGAACAGAACAGAGGCAAAAGTAAAACAAAGGAAGAAAGCAGATGGGCTCCAGGCAAGAACCCACATGCAGCCATTACACCGCTGCGATTGAGCCCATCAAATCTACACCAACCCTCCAAACAGCATCCCACCCAAACCCAGTCCCTTGCTGGGTCAGGCAAGTAGCCCACCTGCCTGCATACTCTCGCCGTGTGGATCAGATCTGTCCCCAGTCGGTAACATGCAGCCATGTTGATTTACTTGTGGCTGGCATTGAGATGCCTCCAGCGGTAAGGTTTTGGAGTGGATTTGTAGCTCAGGTTGTGGATGTTGTGGTTGGTTGGCTCGCCGAGCTGGTTCGTTCTTGTCCTGCTGGGTAACATCATCAGTGCAGCCTCCAATGAAGCGTCGGTGTATTTTCCCGCCTGCTATTTAAACTCTGGGGTCCATTGAGCTGGATTACCTCACTTCCAGTTTTTCTTCATAGTGGAGTGTATATGGGGTCGAGTTCTATGTGTTTGTTGATGGCTTTCTTCGTGGAGTACCAGGCTTCTAGGAACTCCTGTGCTTATCTCTGCTTAGCTTGTCCCAGGATTTTGGTGGTGTCCCAATGAAGGAAAACCGGAAGTGAGGTAATCCAGCTCAATGGACCCCAGAGTTTAAATAGCAGGTGGGAAAACACACCGTCGCTTCATTGGAGGCTGAACTGATGATGTTACCCAGCAGGGTAATGAAACTTCTGCAGAACAACAACGAGTCAGCTCGGCGAGCCAACCAACCACAACGTACCTCCAGCTGCTCTGGAGCTCAGCTTTACTGGATTGGAATTCCTCCCTGATCTGTGCTGGTTGGTCAGGGCCCAGCAGGTAAAGTAAAACAAAGATCTGGAGGTTGGAAACCTGAAACTAGAACAGAAATTGCTGGAGAAACTCAGCAGGTCTGGCATCATCTGTTTGGAGAAAGCAGAGTTAACATTTAGTCCAGTGACCCTTAAGAACAGAAGATATAGGAGCAATATTAGACCATTCAGCCCATCGTTGGGTGCGTCATCCAGTGCATTTAAGACAGAGACAGAAAGGTTCTTGTTTGGTCAGGCGATCAAGGGTTACATGGAGAAGGCAGAAGAACGGGGTTGAGAAACAGTATCAGCCATGATCGAATGGATGAGTAGACTCAAGGGGCCGAATGGTCTAATTCTACTCCAATGTCTTAAGGTCTAAAGCATAACCTTGCAGTTCTCCTGATTAAATTCAACTGGTCACTTTTCTGCCCACTCAACCAAACTATTGATACCTTTTTTACAGTCAACAGCCATCTTTCTTCACTGTCAACTACCACAGACTGTGTGTCATCTGCAAATTTCCCAATTGCGTCTCCCACACAAGTCAAAATCATTAATATACATCACAAATAGCAAGGGACCCAACACTGAGCCCTGTGCAACCCCAATGAAAACCACTTTCCATGCGCAAAAACATCATTTGTTTCTTGTCACTGAAGCCAATTTTGAATTCAATTCCCCTGTGTCCTGTGGGCTTTAATTTTTCTGACTGGTCTGCCATATAGAATCTTGTCAAATACCTTAAAGTCTATGTGGGCAACATCCACAGCATTACCCTCACTAAAGACATCAGCATCCCTCAACAAAATCACGCTGAATATCCCTGTGGAATTGTGTAAGTACTTTCACTCCAGATCACTTCTATTTCATTCCCAGCAATGATCCTCAGAACATTTGCTATTTCCTCTCTGGCTTCCTTTAATAGCCCGGGTTCCAATTCATCTGGCCCTGATGGTTCATCCATCTTTAGGGTGGTCAATCTCTCCTGTACGTCCGTTCTCTTTGTGCTTATTTTATCTAGTATTTCACACTGCTCTTTAATAGAATGTCTATGTCAACCCTCCCCTTCACGAAGACAAACTGCTCAATCAGGCGTTTGAGAAGGTTCCCAATGGTAGGCTGATGGAGAAAGTGAAGTCGCACAGGGTCCAGGGTGTACTAGCTAGATAGATTGAGAACTGGCTGGGCAACAGGAGACAGAGTTGTAATGGAAGGGAGTTTCTCAAAATGGAGAACTGTGACCAATGGTGTTCCACAGGGATCCATGTTGGGACCACTGTTGTTTGTGATATACAGAAATGATCTGGAGGAAGGTATAGATGGTCTGATTAGCAAGTTTGCAGATGACAGCAAGATTGGTGGAGTAGCAGATAGTGAAGGGGACTGTCGGAGAATGCAGCAGAGTATAGATAAATTGGAGAGTTGGGCGGAGAAATGGCAGATGAAGTTCAATCCAGGCAAATGCGAGGTGATGCATTTTGGAAGATCCCATTCAAGAGCGAACTATACAGTAAATGGAAAAGCCCTGGGGAAAATTGATGCACAGAGAGATCTGGGTGTTCAGGTCCATCGTACCCTGAAGGTGGCAACGCAGGTCGATAGAGTGGTCAAGGCGGCATACGGCATGCTTTCATTCATCGTACGGGGTATTGAGTAGAAGAGTTGGCAGGTCATGTTACGGTTGTATAGGACTTTGGTTCGACCACATTTGGAATACTGTGTACAGTTCTGGTCACCACATTACCAAAAGGATGTGGATGCTTTGGACAGGGTGCAGAGGAGGTTCACCAGGATGTTGCCTGGTATGGAGGGCGCTAGCTATGAAGAGAGGTTGAGTAGATTAGGATTATTTACATTAGAAAAACAGAGGTTGAGGGGGAACCTGATTGTGGTCTACAAAATCACGAGAGGTTGGATAGGGTGGATAGCAAGAAGCTTTCTCCCCCAGAGTGGGGGACTCAATTACTAGGGGTCACAATTTCAAGGTGAGACGGGAAAGTTTAAGGGAGATATGCGTGGAAAGCAGAGGGTGCCTGGAACGCATTGCCAGTGGAGGTGGTAGAGGCGGGAACGATAGCGTCATTTAAGATGTATCTAGACAGATACATGAATGGGCAGGGAGCAGAGGGATACAGATCCTTGGAAAATAGGCGACAGGTTTAGATAGAGAATCTGGATCGGCGCAGGCTTGGAGGGCCGAAGGGCCTGTTCCTGTGCTGTGATTTTCTTTGTTCAGAACCCTGCTGTCATCATCTGCATCCATTAACAAGTTGCCACCTGCATCTCTGCAAGGCCCTACTCTTTCCTTAGTCATTCTTGTGCTCTTGGTGTACTGAAAACCTACTTTGCATTTTTCTAAACATTGCAAGCCAATTTTTTTTGTTAACATCATTTCGATGCTTTCCTAATTTTTCTTTATCACTTCAGCCCTGGACTTTCTATACTCCAAGCTTCCTAAAATATTAATTTTTTCAAATTATCATAAACTCTCTTTTTCTGCTTTACCTTGTTATGTATGCTTCTGGATAACCAGGTGCTCTAGACTTGGCAGCAACACCCTTATGTGTCTTTGTCGGCACATGTCCTCCCTCTGCTCTTTGGTCAAGGGTGTCAATTATGCATTGCTGGAATCATATAAGCCATCGACCTGTCTACAGACTGCTACGAGCTCAATTAACTTGAGCAGGCTGCCCTCAGACATAGTAGGAACTGCAGATGCTGGAGAATCTGAGATAACA
>NC_063351.1:47692369-47716218 GCF_021869965.1 Rhincodon typus | reverse complement strand
TATTTTCACACCTTCCAGAATTGCTAACACCTCCTCCTTATGAACCTCAATCCCGTCTAGTCTAATAGCCTGTATCTCAGTATTCTCCTCGACTACATTGTCTTTTTCCTGTGGGCGAGAGCAACGCAGGTCTCAAACCAGTGTCCTCAACTTAAATAAAAGACAATTACAGAATTAAGAAGAAAGTTGTCTAAAGCAGATCAAGTGAATAGACTAAGGGGAAGGTCAATAGATAAGCGGTGGTAGACATGTAGGCAGATATTTCACAGTGCTCAGGAAAAATAAATTCCTTAAAAATGACTCTGTGAGAAGGACAAATCACTCGTGCTTAACAAAGGCAGTCATAGAGAGTATTCAATCAAAAACAAAGGCATACAAAGTGGCAAAAACTAGTGGTAGGGCAGAGAATTGTGAATTTTATTGGAACAAGCAGGTGACTAAAAGTCTGATTAAAAAAAGGTAGAAGTTGATTACATACAGGAAAACTGTGGCCCCGTATCTACGAAGCTGTTGCTAAGAGGGAACTGAGAAGAATGGAAGGAGATCAAGGATGGATCCTTGGGCAAACTACAGAATTGAGTGTGCTACTGGTCATGGGATGGAGGGAGTTAAGTAGAAAAACAATGCTAGAAATACTCTGGCTATGATAGAATAGATAAGAGTGGAGAAGGGCTGATCCTGAAATGGACAACACGGAAACAGTAAAGACAGCTCAAGAAAATAGGTGTGCACATGTGTACAGAGCTACAGAACCTCATCCTATCTCCTAATTAGTTCAATACCTCGTGCAAGGACACCAGCTTCTCCCTAGTGTAAAATTCAGGGTGACAATACACCTTGGGATCCCAAATAAATTGAGTCTCCTTGTATCATTGGTATTTCACCAAACTGATGCAGTTCTAACCTTCCAAACCCACATTGTTTATTGGCAGGTCTTAGCACATCGTAATTAGACATTAGTAACACTGGATCACTTATCATCTCACTCAAAGTAGTGAAGGCCAATTACCACAAGTGGACTTCAGCTATCTCAGCAGCCTAGGATTTGAACATCGACTGTTTTGTTCAGCAGGCACACACTTCACGTCAAATCGGTCACCAGCTTCAGAAAATGCTGGTTAGTTTTTTAATTCTTCAATCTAATCAAATGAAATTTGAAAGTGATGATAACCAGGAACCTGCAGCCTTTTTGGGACTGACATTACAGTTTAAATTCACAGGTAAACAAACTGTGAACAACTTCTGCAACAGATTCTGTTGCTCCATATCATTAGTCTCAAGAAACCAAGTGATAGTCCAAAAGGTTTATTTGAAGTCACAAGCTTTCGGAGCACTGCTCCTTTATCACCTGACTATAATCTGGTGTCATGTGACTTCTGACTTTGTCCATGACGGTCCAACACCAGCATCTCCACATCACCCGTATCATTAGTCCAAGGCAGAAAACTGCCCGCATTGAGAGATTTCATTCTATAATTGCCCCAGAGCTGCATCATCTCGTCAGTTCTCCCTACATCATTTTACCTGAAGAGGTCGTGAGCGCTGTAGCAACTCCTGCCATTTCGCATGAGTTCTTGCTTCTAAATCTTTCACCTATACAGAAAGAATCAGCTGATTGGTTAAGATAGAAAAACATGCATTTAATTCCCACTGCCACTTTCAAGTACACCATTCCAAGGTGCAATTATACTAACATGGCAAACTGAGGGAACTGACAATGTGGACTGGCACTTAATGGGATAAGTTTAGGCTAATTACCTTCTCAACAGTTTTGTCAGACATTCACACGTTGCCAAGCGCCAGGTGAACTCGGTCACCGATCACTAAATGCCACAATAAAAGCTGGCGTTGATTCTCTTTCTCTCTTACTGGAGCTGTTGGTTGGTGAAACAACCACCAACTGCAACCACAACCCGAGCTACAGATCTTCGTTAAAACATTAAATCCCTCCTAGATGGTTCTTGTGGTGCTGTGGTAGTGTCCCTACCTGAGCCAGGAGCCAAGGTTTAAATCCGATCTGCTCCAGAGGTGTTTCATAACATCTGAACAGGCTGATTAAAATATCTGCTGTGCATAAATGCCTAGTAATGTTAAACATTATTGAAAGATTGGCCGACTGTAGAATCACATGGTTTAGCACTTGTGATCAGTTCAATCGTTTATTTATTGCCAATTGATAGTTTTGCGATTACACTAACTAGTTTACCCACTAGGATGCAGGAACATAAAAGCAAATTAAAAAAAATGCCTGGTGAGAGCCTCCATTTACTACAATTTACATTTACATAGCACCTTTAACAGTAAAACATTGTAAGGCACTCCAAAGAAACAAAATGTGACCTCTGTCTATTGATGCAGAGATTCTGCCCCCATCCTTCAAACCTCAACTAACTAGTAAACTTCCCTTTACATAAATCTGCCACAAACAGAACTTCCTAAAGTTGACAGCCACCCAAGGTCATACATGGCACAGTGAGTTCCCACACAGGTCAGGGCAATGCAAAACTGTGGGCCAACGATTTGTGTGAACTAAAGAAAAGAAACTGTATCCATCATTCTTAATTTTGTTTGAGGGTTCACTCCTTTCCCCAAACATGGTCTTGAATGCTAGATATGCACCAAGAATTAAACTTCGGTGTAGAAGGTCCCTAAAGAAGCATCAAAGTGAAGAGAACATGAAGAAAAAGTAATTTTCACAGCAAACAAAAGACATTTGAAATTTTAAAATAAATCAGCTCAAGTTCTTTGTTGAGTACCTTGCTTCGGTAAAGTAGTTTAGGGTCCTCTCTTATGTCACACTTAATGTGTTTTTCTATTTCAGCACAGAGCTGTATAAGGTGACTCTGAAGGAAAATAAAAACTCATATGAAAATGCTCTACAAAGCATAAAAGCTATAATGAAACATTGTCCTGACTGACACATGGGAGAAATACAACTTACTTTGACTTTCCTAATTAAAAAACAGACTTGCATTATGCAGCACCTTTCAATAGCGGGGAGAACCTCAAGTGCTTTACAGCTAGAAGTGCTTCTGAAGTATAGCCTCTGTTGTAGAAAATGCAGCAGCCAACAATAATTGAGGATTAACAATAAATAAACAACTAACAATAATTTCTGACACTGCCAATGGTGCCTTCATCCCATGATTAGGTAGAGAAATCCAATTTGTGCATGTTAATGCAATCTCCCTCAAATTGGCCATGCAAGTGGATAGGGTAAAGGAGATGTATGGCATGCCTGCCTTTACTGGTCAAGGAATTGAGTACAAGAGTCAGGATGTCATGCTATAGCTTTATAAGACATTGGTTAGGCCACACTTAGTACTGTATTCAATTCTGGTCGTCTAATACTCGAGGGGCATGTATTTAATGTGAGAGGAAGAAAGTTCAAAGAAGGTGAGAAGGGAAAACTTTTTTTTAAACATCGTGTGGTAGGAGTCTGCAATGCGCTGCCAGGGCTGGTGAAGGATACAGAAACGTTAGGGGTGTTTAAGAGACTTTTATGTAAGCACATGAATATGCAAGGAACAGAGGGATATGAACCAAGGGCAGACAAAAGGGATTAGCTTAATTTAGCATCGTGTTTGGGATGACATTGTGGGCCAAAGGACCCATTCCTGTGCTGTCTTGTTCTATGTTCTAATGGCCAGATAGTCTGTTTGAGCGATGTTGATTAATTGCAATAACTGCTCTTGCAAAGTGTGGATGGAAATACTGGTACCAAGTGTACACGGAGTTCTACCGTTGTTATAAAGCCAACAGTATGGGTTCAATTCGCGTACCATCTAAGGTTACCATAAATGTCCTCCTTTTCAAACTCTCTCCTTGCCTGGGGGGTGGTGACCGGCAGGTCAAACCACCACCTGTTGTCTTTCTTTGAGAGAGATGCCCTCTGGCTCTCTGGGACTATGCAACTTTACTTTTACTCCTTCAGAGCAGATATTCTCAATTGTTACAAATTGAGTTATAACCCTAAAACAAAGTTCTAGAGTCCAGCTGTTGTGCAATTCTATAAAAGATCAACCAGCTTACTCATGTCTGTTGTCGAAGGCACATTCTGGTATAGACAATCTAGCATAATGCCTGTTTAACCATATTCAAATTTTACAAATTTTTCACAATAGTGTAAAATTCCATTATCTCATTCTTTATAGTAATCGACAAAGAGTCCGTTACTCAATCGATTAACATTTAACAACTAACAATTTCTGACATTACCATTGGTGTCTACATCCCATGATTAGATGGAGAAATGTAATTTGAGCACATTAATGCAATAATGGCCAGATAACCTATTTTATTCAAGGCAACTTCAGTAAAATCTGTCGATACTTGTCAATGATTGCCATCTTGAAATTGAACTGTGAAGCCATGACTAATAAATTCATCTTTAGCCAACTGTGTAATCCTCCTACCCCACCTTCATTAAAAAATATGAAATAGAAACTTACCCGTTCACTGGGAGGAATGTGTTCTATGTGCAGCACTTCATTTGCTAAGACTAGAAGATTGTAGCACAGGTAATAGGCCTAATGAAATAAATTAAACAATACTGGTAAGTTAAATATCCATTATCATTTGCAGATTTCCAACCTGGTCAGTGCATCGAATATGAGTTTGAAGGTCATATTGCGGCTGTACAGGACATCGATCAGGCCACTTTTGGAATACTGTGTTCAATTCTGGTCTCCCTGCTGTAGGATGAATGTTGTGAAACTTAAAAGGGTTCAGAAAAGATTTACAACGATGTTGCCAGGGTTGAAAGGTTTGAACTATAAGTAGAAGCTGAATAGGCTGGGGCTATTTTCCCTGGAGGCAGAGGGGTAGCCTTGCAGAGGTTTATAAAGTCATGAGGGGCTGGATAGAGTGAATGGCCAAGGTCTTTTCCCTGGGATAGCAGAGTCCAAAACTAGAGGGGCATAGTTTTAAGGTGAGAGGGGAAAAATTTAAAAGGGAGCTGCCAGAGGAAGTGGTGGAGGCTGGTACAATTACAACATTTAAAAGGCATCTGGATGGGTATATGAATAGGAAGGGTATAGAGAGATATGGGCCAAATGCTGGCAAATGGGACTAGATTAATCTAGGATATCTGGTCAGCATGGACCAGTTGGACTGAAGGGTCTGTTTCCGTGTTGTACAGGTCTATGACTCTAAGAGAGAAGACCAAACAATTCAAAATCATTAGTAGGAGCATCAGCACATGGTGTATTTATGCCTCTACTCCACCCAAGGTGTTTTATCCCCAATTCCACAGGGTGTCTCTGTGCTAGTATGACATTGTCACTTCCCCTCCAAGCAATCGCAGCAAGCATCAGACTGGCAATTGGATGAGAAACTAATCCATGTTCAAGCCAAGCAGGAATAGAGTTAAGAGTAGCTAAACCCATTTCACATGGGACCACTGCAGCCAGCAGCGATTTCTGATATATACTGGATCCCAAAGCTAATGGAATAGATAATTAATTCACTAAAGTCCTGTTGTTTATTACCATATGGTCTGCTATAATCAAGTCACAGCGACAGTACACTATTTGCTGCTGAAGGGGTTGGGGAGCCAAAGATCAACAAATTTAAAACCACTCTAACACACACTGCAATTTCATTGTTGCTATGAGAGTATTGCTAAGTCTTTCAAGAGGAGACTGCACCTGGCAAAGGGGCTGCGCTCTGAAAGCTTGTGATTTCAAATAAACCTGTTGGACTATAATCTGGTGTCATGACTTTTTACTTGGTCCACACCAGTCCAACACCAGCACCTCTCCATTTAACGAGATAGATGAAGTTAAGAAGGACTGAACAGCTTTATCTATAGCTGTTGTGTAATTGATTGTAAATAATGACAATAACCGGCCTGTAAATTTCAGTAGGATTCTTTAACGTGGTAATAAATTCTAACCTTTTCAAAGTCAAGATTTGTCAGAGTTGCAAATCATTGTATTTCATTCACAATTGGCCTCACTGCACAGAAAACCAAAGTACATTTAACACACTGTGGTATTGATTAACCATTTTTGTGCAAAAATCATCTATTTTTAACTCATTCACAAGTTAATATCAGAATGCATTTAAAGATATATTGGTGTGCATGGAAGACCAATAAATCAATTTAGGAGGAAAATATGAAATTGTTGCTGAACTGAGCATCATAATTGGCGCTCAAAATCAATGCCATGGTGGTTTACAACATGTCTTTTTTTAAAAAAAATAAACAAGGCCCTAATGAATAAGAAATGCCAGGTTAAACAGATTTAAAACTTTCCCAAATGGCTAAGTTGCAGGAAATGTCATTTAAGATTTATGGCCTGTTCTCAAATTAAAGTCATTGAAAAGATGGCGTGCAAGAAATATTTCCACAATCACTTAAATTTGTAAAATATTCGATCCTGACGATTGCGCATAGACCCGAAATTTCAACTCTCCATGGATAGTGCTAGCCCTAAGGATTCCCAGTATCTGCAGTAGTTTGCTCTGTGGAAGCATATTGGGGCAGCACTAAACTCACACCACAGGTTTATAGGTGTTTCAATGCAACTCAACTTGGGCAAGGAAAAAGTTTCTAAATTTGAAGTTCTTAGAGCATTGCACTTGAGTGCCTGCAGAAGGTAGTGTATTTGCTGATAAATGAAGGCATTGAACCAATCTTAACCCAAAAGCAGACAAACAGCTTTAAACCTCAGTGAAATTGTTTAAAAGAAGTTGAAGCGTTACCTGTTGATCAAGTTCTGTAAGTGCAGCTTCTTTTCTGTCTCCCTGCCAATTGGATTTAGCCGTTTCCTCAATAGTTTTTAACAAAGAGGATGGTTTCATCATGTACAAGAATCGACACAGACTGGTGATCTAGAGACAGGTTTAAAAAAAGAATTGAAACTTGTAAATTGTACAAGAACTGAAATCTGTTCCAACTTGACCATCCACTTCCCCTTCTATTAGGGGCTATGTACACGACATCGTAGTTTTCCAGTTCTTTAACAGAACTCATGATTCTACCTCAAATATTTGAACAAACAGAAATTTTACAGTACAATGTATCTAACATTGGTACAGATACCCCTCTAATCATTGCGCGATTGGGGTGACACTTTTGTTGGCAGGCCAAGTACCTAGACATGTTACACATTGAATGCTTGAGTCAAAGTAATTGTACAACAAACTTACATCATTCCTATGCAGAATATTTGTGAAGCAAACATTTCCTCTTAATGATTGATGTATATCATAGGACCATTGCACTCATTTTATTTGTCTTTGCAAGGTTAATTGCCCAGATTGGAGCTGCCTTTGAAATGAGAAAGCTTGTGGCATATTGCTGACTGTGTTAAATGCTCTGCCACTCAGCTGTAAACTCCTTGAACCAGGATCATCTTGTCACTTGATCAGCCTGGAATTCGCTTAGAATGTCATCTTGCAATTTCACTGTACTTCATACATCAACTCCACAAGAATTCGTTCTTGCAAGCTACTGTTCTTTTCTTTCTTGCTTTCATGCTCACTGCTTCTCGATCTTCACTACATGTTCTCTTGTTATTCCAAACTTAACTCATTTCAAGCATTAGATATCTTTCTTTACAATCATTTCCTTCTGCTGTCTAGTCTTCTTCAGTTAAATATTTCTTATTTTATGATCCTTTTCAACACTCAAAAAATATATCAAACAACAATTTGGTTAAATTCACACAATTACGAGGCACATGCTGCTTTCTTATCTACATCTACTTACTATTGACAAAATGAAATTGTGTCTCATACCTTCAAATCTGGATCCTTTGGTACATAGAGGCAATTCTTGTCAAGTAGTTTTGAAATTATCACCATGCTCAGGTGCCGCCTTAGTTGCCTAGAAAAATACAATTAGCCCATTACTACAGGTTGCTAAAATTAAGCATTGTAACCCAATACAGTTATGCTTACCCTTTTTCACCTAATTCTGCTATTTTTCAGTGCACAGGTATAAGTGTGAACTGTTGGAAGCCAACATAAGCAGTTGTAACAGCATTACACATAAGCACCCTTGTATAAGTGATGTGGGCTGCAGCAACTGATTCAATAATTTAAGGCTGCATCACACCGCTATTTCCTCAGGAGCGATTAGGTCAATAAACGTATGTCCTGCTAGTGCTACCTTTATCCGAGGAACAAACTTGAAGACACAAACATGCACAGATATCAGCCATGTTGCCTATAACCAGCGTGATATCACTAGCTGATGACTGAATTATACAGGTTCCCTTCCTTTAAACAGTTTGAAAATGCAAATTTAGAAAAATGTTTGGCAGGTCGAGAGAGAAAAGAAAAATAGATGAGCACTTAGTGAGACAAATGAAAACAAGTAAGAATCTCAGTGTTGGTAGCAAAATTGACATTTGATGCAAAGTAACACTTGTTGTATACACCATCTTAGACCCTTTGCCATAGTTTTAAGTTTCAAAACCTACATTGAGATGCAGTTTACAGTAATGAATATAAATTAGACTTAACGTTCAAATTCCCAGACTTAATTTCAAAGGCAGGTTAAAGATAGTCTTGGAGAAGAACTTGCATTTTAACCATTCCCATTTAGAAATCCAACCAAAACTACATTCTAGACTAAGGAAAACATGCCTGCACATTGTACATCACCATCAAGATAAAACTGTTCTGATATTTATGAAAAGTCCATTCAGGTACCAAAAAACAGCACTAGGAGAATTTGCCCATGGCTCTGAGCTGCAGGAAGTCAATTATTAAGATGACGTTCATTTCTGATGCCCCTTCATTGATCATGTTGGCCTGAGGAGGAAGTAACCCAGAAATCTGGAAGCACGTCATCATTATGCATTTTGCTACAATTTGTCAGAAGCCTACAAGTGCAGAAAGTATTGAAGTTCTTGAAACACAGACAGTGTCATGGTTGTGAAAGGTTTCTGCTCTAGACTGCTTTCAGAAGTCAACTTGTACCCAAGTTGGAGCACAACGCAGGACAATGTCAAGCAGCTGTTCGTAAGTATAGGAAATCTTTCTACATCGGGTCTAAAAGACTGAACCTCCATACGGGACCACATTGAAATCGCGGGCCTCCTGCACGGAGTTGAGAGATCTTGAAGATATGGAACAAAGGTGGTTGAAGAAAATAAAATACATAAAGACAGAATCATATTAAGTAGTAACTGGATAGGGTCAAGGAGTTAAACAGCCCATTTCCATTCCTATCTGTTGTGGCATCTGTACGCCACAAAGTCAGGAAGTTTGGCTGCTCTAAAAGTAAGCAGCAGTCAGAATAACACAACTGACATGGCAGTACAAAACTTGAATACTTGAGAGATACGTTGCCAAAGATTTTTTACTTACACTCATCAGGATAAACAGAGTTCAACTAATCATAACACACACTACATCCGAGCGCTCAGGGAGCCTTTCATTCTTGACTTTTTGTTAAAGAAAGAACACCCTTTTCTTCTGTCATGTAATTTATTGCAAATGTTTGAAATTTGGCATTCTTGCAATTGTCCTGATGAGTGCAAGATAAAAGTTTTTGGAACATCTGGAACATACAACAGACGTGGTTCTTGGATCTGAATGGTTCCCTTCTTGCTTTCTCCTAGGAGCTGATGTGTTGAGGAGGCGACAGACTCTAGTTGTCATTAAGAAACACTACCATTTGCAATTATCCTCAAGCTGCACCATACATTACCTTCCTCGTGTAGAGAAATCTGGCAGCTGTTGAACCAGGTACAAAAGATTATGATGATGCTCTGATAAGTCACTTAGAATCATGCAGAGCTCGCTCATCTGTTCAAAAACAAGACAGCTTGTCAAAACCACATGCAAACGCACTCAACTTAAAAACATGAGTCATTTTGATTTACATCAAATCTCTAGCTCTCTAGCTCTCTCAAACATAACCCAAAACAGAAAACTATTCCTAACACAAATAAAAAGAAGTTTCTGGAGAAACTTGGCAAGTCTGGCAGTATCTATGGAGATAAAATAGAATTAACATTGAGTCCAGTGACTCTTCTTGAGAACTAACTGCAGCTGGGAAAAAGTGATATGTATGCTTATGATGAAGGGAGAGGAGGAGAAGAGAATCCTTCCACATATTAAATAACTCAAGTTATTCCAATATAACTTGGGCCACAAAATATTAAAAATATTTACAGCAAATCTATAATGGACTACTTAGAGATTACCTGTATACATTAAATGCTTTCCAGGCAGTTAACTGCGAAACAGCAGCTTTGAGGTGTTAGTTTATCTTTACATCTCCTTGAGGTTTCCTGCTTCTAGACACTTCCTGGCATACATGCTGTACAGTTGATGAAATACATTTTACAGGGATGATATTGTATAGTCACAGGGTTTTGATTATGACAACAACAGACTAATGATCAATTGTACAAAAGGATCAAATGGCTGTCACACAGACAAAAGATTTTAGCATTACAATTAATATTTAATTACCTGGAAGCAGTGTATAGTTAAGTAAGCAATGTTGGTATCAAGTTTTTTTTCTTTTTACATAAAAATTTAATGGTAACTCACCAATGACCCAATGAGAACAATATCCTAGGGACTGTCATCTCATTTACATCATGGGGCAACGTTGTAAAACTTTCAGACAGTTTAAAAAACCCAGCGTAATACACAAAATATAACTGAGGTTCAGCATAGCCTTAACTGATCTGCTCTAATCCCATTTCAAACATTTCAAGTAATATTCACCACTAGAGCCATATTATTCAGAACAGACAAGTCCAGAAATGCGCATCCACTGAAAAATCTTCTCTAGCGATGATACTACAGAAATCTTTGATGCTAAGAACAGTTTTACGAAGTTAGGTGTTAAGTGCTCACCCTGTAAGTTTGTTCCTTACCAGAGTTTCTGCCCTGTCCCTCTAACACTAAAAAGTATAAAATGAACAATGTTTCAGTTTTCAAACAGCTACACATTAAAACCTTGTCTATATTTATATGTAAACATAGCATGTAGTCATAACTTCCATAATCAATGTAATACTGGGAATTTAATGGCTGTAAGTTTACTCAAATAAGCATCATCACACTTTCTAACTCTTCCATTGAGGAAGTGTCACCGGACCCGAAATGGTAACTCTGATTTCTCTCCACAAATGCTCCAGACCTGCTGAGCTTTTCGAACAATTTCTGTTTTCATTTCTGATTTACAGCATCGGTTTTTACCATACTTTCTAACTTGCTCCCCAGCGATACAGGGTAAATTTCAGTCAATGGATACCCAATTAATCTGGTCTTGCGCAAGGCAGAATTTTTTTTAATGCACTAATAAACAAAATTAAGGAAGACAATATGCACGGAAGGAACAGGTAACAAACACATGCATTCACAGGCTTGTGACAGAAACAAACATCTGAAAAGTAATAAGATAAAAGTCCCAACTTTTCAGGTTAAACTGAAGGCTGCTTTTCTCCCTGAGAGAGCTGGAAGAAACCTGCACAAAATCATGCCAAGCATCAATAATCCAGTTCCAAATTAAACCGAATTCAGATTGCGAACAATTAACACCAACTAGGAAGTGATATGACACCACCATTGCACCACTGAACAGTACAAAAAAGAATCACATGAGAATATGAGGGATGTTTTCCTAAAGTTATCACTAAGAAATAATTTATTCTCAGGCAGAATTAATTCCTTGGAGTATATGAACATGATGCAACCCAGTAACAATATTTCTTTACTCGATCATTCTTGCATTAACAACATTACTTACCTTCATGCATACTATTAAAGCACATCAGTTAAAACACTTCTTACCTTTGTGTTCCACTGCCTTATGTTGTTCAGGAGTCTGTCCAGTAAACACTGAAAATCTTTTAAAGGAGTCAGCTGAAGCTCTCGTTCAAGGCTGATTCTGCCCAGTAAGCTTATCAGCAATACTAATTCTTGATCAGAATATGCTTCAGGGCAAATCGAAGTACAAAACTGTAGAAACTAATGGAATTAAAAAAAAGCATACACACCATTTGAGAGAACAGCAAACTCAATGAAGCATGACAGATGTTAAACTGCCAGAAGACAACTTCTTGACTTTAGCTTCCAAATTAACATTCTCTTTAAGCAAATTATCCATGATCAAACAACGAACAACAGATCCCTAACTTGTGATCCTGCCCTCAAGATCCTGGTTTCACCTCAAACCAGTTTATGATTGTACAGAAACTAACTTGAAGATACATCCACAACAGTTTTTTGTTTGTTTTCCGAAATTCTTTATTCAAATACTTCAATACAAGTTCAACCTGCCTTTGTTTAAAGTCTCAAAACTACACAGTCACTTCAGATCCCTTCTCCCTAGGGGAAGGGAGAAAACTAGACAGTCATCCTCTATTAAGGAATATTTTCTTTAAAAAAAATCTTGTGGGAAAATATTAGCACAGACTGATGTTACTGCAATGCAACAGGAAATGAATCTAATGAGTGCCAGTGAATGAATCACAGCAACTCTTAATGAGAACAGACATTTACCGTTAGTATAATGAACATGAATTATGAGGCAGGTATACCTTAATAACATTCTTTATGCCAAATTCTGGCAGAAAACTGAAGATGGGATCTCTCTGGGAGGCTGGCGCACTATCCTCTGGATAATTTTCCTTATTATTTTGCAGACCAGACCTAGAATCAGTAAAATTCTACAATTTTAAATCAATGGTCCGATAACATTTACACAATTAAAATTTAACACCATATAAAACTTTTACTTTCCTATGGTTTTCTGCAACAAATGGCCCAAGTGGATTGCTATAAAGGTTACACAAGAACAGAAATATAAGTAAGGGTGGGCCATTCAACCTCTCAAGGCTGCTTTGTTATTCTATAGGATTATATAGATCTGCCCCAGGCCTTAACTCGTGTCCTATGCCAGCTCATGATAGCCAATGACCATCTGTTATTTCAAACATCCATATCTGAAAAAGATGGAGGAAAGATGGAGGAAACAGAACAGAATTGAAGAGATGAGGTTTATAAAGTAAAACAAAGTCTTTTAAAATAAACAAATCACTCACATATGAATAGAATGTTAACTTACAATATATCCTCTTCAGTGAAGTCTGGTTGAAGGTGCTTCAGTGGAAACAAAGTGCCAAACTGTGCTCCTAAGTTGAGAAAGACTGCAACTGTGTCTTTGAGACTTGGAGTCCAAACCTTGAATTTACTTCTGTCACCCTTCACTAACAAATTAGAAAGATACTGTTAGAATGTGCAGGAGCGTACTGCCTGACCAGGGTCAAAGACTCAGGAGGCAGGCAGGATTCAGGCAAGCAGCAGACTTTATTCAAGCAACAACCGGTTAATGCAGGGTGGGGCCAAAGATCTTCCCCAAATCTGGCCTTGACATGAAACCCAGTCGTTCTCTTAATCTGTGGCCCAGATCAGAAGAGAGAACAATGACACACTCCGATTTTTACTGTGAAATACAGCATTTTTATATATCTTCTGTTACAATAATCACATACAGTGTGATCACTGTGACCTTCCCTCTTATTCCCTACACCTGAACCAGTGAAATACCTAATCAATGATGGGCATTCCTAAGGACAGCCCCATGTTCCCATGATCTCATGGTTAACAGACATTGTAATCTCCAAGATTTGGGATCTTTCTATGGAATTCAAGTTAATAGAATGCAAGGTTACTTCAGGTGTGTCCCAGACTTGCTTACCTCTAAGGACTGCTTGAATTCTGTTACTCATTGTATTCCATGTACTATCTCTATCACATTCTGTTATTCCTTTTATATTTTCCACTGCCCCAATTTTATATATTTAAAAAGTTCAAAAGATTCATAGTATTAATTTCTCATTATAAAGTTAGTTGTACTTTTTAACTAAGTTGCAAACAATCTATTTTGTTCAATACGTGCCAGGCATCTTTTTAGGGATAGGAAAGCATTTCCTGAGACTAATTAACTTTCACATCTACGTTTAAATGTTTTTCCCAAAATGCTTCTATTATACTTTGGTTATATGTGTATCTATAATTATGTTGAAATCTATGATTATCTGAAGAACCTATTTCTTAATATTGTGAATTTCAAAGAAACAACTGATCACTACAAAACAACTTTAGCTGCTGTTTTCATTGCTGCTTAATGAGTTAGACCACCTCATGGACTGGTATTTACACCCCTTGCTCTAACTGGTGCTGTTCACCTAACGGGACAACATCCTTTCGTTAATGAGGTTGGAATCAATCACTTGTCGTAATTTAATGAACTCCTCATGCTCTTATCAAACTGGCTTGGATGGTTGTTTGTGTAGAGACTCCTGTTCACCTTGGAGTAGCCCTGTTCAAAGGTACCATTATGTTTCAATCAAATGCTAGAGCAGGCAGTTTAATTCTATTTAACTTTTGTTGGCCATTTTGTGTCTTTCAAACATGGGCAGCCCTTACAGATGGCATGTGTCATCTTTCAAGCTACAGAAACAAGCCCAAGATTGAAGTTCTACTAAAAATGTTTGGGTATGTGGTTCAAGTAATTATAGAGCAAGCAAGACAGTTTTTCAGACACAGATCGAGCCATGCTGAGCAATTATAAATGTACATTTGAAATATTGACAGCAGTTTTGGGCCTCATATTTAAGGAAGGACGTGCAGTCATTCAAGGAGTTCACAAGATGTTTACAGGAATGATCCTAGGATGAAGGACTTGTCACAGGAGTGGTTGACAGCTCTGGGTCTGTACTCGGAGTTTAGAAGGATGAGGGGGATCTAATTGAAACTTACAGAATAGTGGCAGGCCTGTACACAGTGGACATTGAGATTTCCGTAGGAGAGACTACGAACCGAGGGCTCAGTGTCAGAATGAAGGGAACGACCCTTTAGAATTGAGGTGAGAAGGAATTCCTTCGGTCAGAGGGTGGTTAAGTGTGGAACTCACCACCAGAGAAGGCTGTGGAGACCAAGCTTTGAGTTTCTTTAAGTCAGAGATAGATAAGATTTTTGATTAGAAAGGGGATCAAGGATTACGGATAGAAGGCAGGAGAATGGGGTGGAGAAATATCAGCCATGATCCAATGGTGGAGTAGACTCAATGGGCCAAATGGCCTTGCTCTGCTCCTATGTATTATGGTCTTATATGAATTAGTAGTGATAACCCTTACAAGGCCCATGGGGAATGACAAATCTCTTTGAGGAGCTCGTTGAGTATGAATTCTCTTGGTAACACGCAACGGCTTGGCCAGCTGGAACTCATCACTTGACTTCTTGTGGCATAGTGGTAGCGTCCCTACCCCTGGACTGGGAGGCCTGGATTCAAGTCCCACCTGCTCCAGAGGTGTGTAATAACATCACTGAACAGGTGAATTAGAAAATATCCACCTCAGAACCAGGAGGGTCTTCTGTCATAGCATCCCTACCTCTGAGCCAACGGCCTGGGTTCCAGTTACACAGGAACAGGACAGGTGGATTAGAAAATAAAGCAGACCCAAATAATAATAGAAAAATCTAAAGCAGCTGCAGAACTGTCTGTCTCAGGCTAGGACGAGCCTATGTATGTGATGAGTAGTCGCCCTAGTTTGGTGCTGAATAACAAAAAATGCTCTTTTCCAGTCGGGCTTCCTGAGTTATTACATTGGCGACAGGAGTAAATAAGAATTTTAGAACCCTTGCCTTTCAACGAACATGGTAAGAATGTGACAGGGAATTATCAAAAATGCCACTGTTTAGGAAACTAGAACCTTATGATGCAGGTGTGAAGGATTGGTCCTAACAGAAGGGGATTGTTGACAAAAAGTCACCCTTCTAACCACTTGTGGGGCCCCAACTTTCGGCATCAGAGAGTTTAATATACCCAACAACCCAAGTCAAAATCTTTTGATGACTGATAGAGATGGTGGCAGACCATTATGACTTAAAACCATCCCTTACCTTGCAGTGTTACAGGTTTAAGATGGCAAATAGACTACCTGGGGAACCAGGTACTGAATTTTTGACAAGACTGCGGAAATTGGCGCAACATTGATTATGGGTCAGCGCTTCAGGACATGTTAACGGTTTGCTAAGTTTGTGAAATTAATAATACTGTGGCCCAAAGGAAGCTACTGACCAAACCAGATCTGGACCTCAAGAAAGCCACAGGACTGGCCCTTTCCCACAAAAACGCCGAAGACAGGGCTTGGAAGCTTCAGGGGCCCACAGATGGTCCTGTCCCCAGCGGATTATACACACACCTTCCACTGGTTGCCAAGAAAGATCAATGGAAGTCGGAGGCCACAAAGTTCCAGAAATGGACGGGAAGTTTCTCCACAATACAGTGAGGAGCAAAAACATTCATGCTGCACTAGATTGGTCACATGTACTGGGGAGCCCTTACATATTATTGGGATACTGTAACCCTGTTTGCATAGCAGCAGGAGACAGTCTGACTCCCCTTATTGGCGATGCAAGAGCGAGGTCCCAACTTTTTGGGAAGGGATCGGTTACAGAATATCTCTGCCTGGATTGGCAGCAGATTTTTAAAACAGGTGCTGGCAATCATATGAAGTCATTGGCAAATATCCAGAAGTGTTTCAAGCAGGATTCGGCAAGATAGAAGGCACCAGGATCAAGACTTATGTAGACTCAAAGGCCCGATCTAAACACTTCAGGGAATGACTGGTTCCACTTGCGCCAAAGTAGAGGCTACATTGGAACATTTAGAGAAAATGGGAATCATATGCAATTTGCTGAATATGCTGCACCAATACTCCCAGTTGTAAAACCTGAACAACTTGGTCTGTGTCTGTGGGGATTATGAGTTGACAGTCAGAGTTTCCCACTTAGATACAAGTCTTCAATGTGTGGCATAGGGTATGAAAACCAGTTTGGGGTTCACATTTTCAAAATGGAATATGAGCCACATCTACCTCCAACTGGACCTTGAGGTGTCATTCAGGAAGAAAATTAGTATAAATACTCAAAGGACTGTACAAGTACACTCGCTTGCCCTTGGAACATCTTTGGCTGGTGTCATCTTTCAAAGGGTAATGGAAAACATCCTCCAAGGAATGTCACTCTATCAGGATGAGGTTTTAATCTCAGGAGCTATTGCATAGGAACATGTGGACAGATTGCAGGAGGTCTTACAGCATTTTTGTTAAGGCTGGCAGCTGGCTAAAATGGAACAGTGTGTTCCAGGCAAACAAGGTAACATACCTCGGGTACAGAGTTGACAACAATGGATCACATCCTGATGAGAAGGTCAAAGTAATAAAAAAGAGGCTCTGACTCCAAGGAAGAAAACAGAGTAGAAGCTTTCGCAAGTTTCAAACATTACTAGGGAGAGATACGGTCCGCAGACTTCCAGAATTAGAACCTTCAACAGCTTTTACAAAACTACTGGGATGGTGACACAGGCTTCAGCAGTTAGGAACGAAGATCCTTGGCAAATTGAGGCTACTTTACCATAAACTTAGCCATGGCAACTCCGTCATGCTCCGTAACTTAAAACCCTCAATTACTGATGATTTACTGGCAACCTATGGGAAAGTATAATTCATCCTTCCCGGATAAAATTTCAATTCTCATGACCTCTTATTCTTGACTCCTCTGCTTGAGCGAAGTCTTTGTCAGTTGGTTTCATTAAATTTTCCGTATGGATCTACTAGGCAAAAATAAAACACCTAGCAATCATACCAAGTATAAGACCACAAGATAGAGGAACACAGTTAGGCTGTTCGGCCTATTGAGTCTGCTGCACCTTTCGATCATGGCTGATATGTTTCTCAAACCCATTCTCCCGACTTCTCTCTGTAGCCCTTGATCCCCTTGATCCCCTTACCAATCAAGAACCTACTAGCTGTTAAACTTGGCCTCGACAGCCTTCCACGGCAATGAGTTTCACAGACTAACCGCCCATTCACTTGCAGACTGGGCCCTTGGGTCCTACTCTCTCTCCTATTCCTAGAAACATCTTCTCTATGTCCACACTATCCAGGCCTCTTAGTATTCTATAAATTTCAATCAGATCACCCCACCCCCATCCTTCTAAAATCCACTGAGTACAGTCCCAGAGTCCTTAACCGCTCCTTATTTAAAAGCTCTTCATCCTGGATCTGCACCCCAGCCAAGACCAGCATATCCTTTCATAGATACAGGGCCCAAAACTGCTCACAACATTCCAAATGCAGTCTGACCAGAACCTTATATAGCCTCAGCAGTACATCCCTGCTGTTGTATTCTAGCCCTCTTGAAATGAATGCTAAAATTGCATTTTCCTTCCTAACAGCCAAATGAACCAGCATGTTAACCTTAAGAGAATCCTGAACTAGAATTCCCAAGTCCCTTTGTGTTTCGGATTTCCAAAGCCTTTCCGTATTGAGAAAATAGTCTATGCTTCCCATTCTTCTGACCAAAGTACATAACCTCACACTTTACCACATTGTATTCTATCCACCACTTCTTTTCCCACTCTCTGAGCCTGTCCAGGTCTTTCTGCAGCTTCCCCATGTTCAACACTACCTACCCCTCCACCTATCTTTGTGTTACAAGGACTGCAGGCAACAACGCCCGAGTTCCTTCGTCCAGATTGTTAACATTTAACATAAATAGTTGTGATCCCAACACAGAACCCTGCGGAGCTCCACTGGTCACCAGCTGCCATCCTGAAAAAGTCCCCTTTATCCCTACTCTCTGCCTTCTGTCAGTCAGTCAATCCTCTATCTGCACCAGTACCTTGTCCCTAACACCATGGTCTCTTATTAAGCAGTCTGCTGGACTGCACCTTGTCAAAGGCCTTCGGAAATCCAAACAGATCATGCGCTTTGGCTCTCCTTTGTCTAACTTGCTCGTTACCTCCTCAAAGAATTCTAACAGAATTGTCAGGCATGACCTCCCCTTGACAAAGCCATGACGACTCAGCCCATTTTACCACACACTTCCAAATCTTAACAACCGAGGTTGGGCTAACTGGCCTATATCTGCCTCCCTCCCTTCTTAAACAGGGGTGTTACATTAGAAATTTTCTCGAAAGATCACCACCAATGCCTCCACAAGCTCCTCAGCTATTTCCTTCAGAACTCCAGCATGTAATCCGTTTGTTGTGGACTTGTCCACCTTAAGACCTTTCAGCTTCCCCAGAACCTTGGTAAAATATCACTGTTGTTAGATAGTGGATTTTTTCATGCTCTCAAGTAACCTTTTGTTCTATAGAAACTTAATTTTCTTTGGGAAAGAACACAGCCCAAAGGAAACCCAAATCAGAATTAATTATTTCAATTAGTTGCGAAACAAAGATCAGTTTACGATGATGTAAAAAGTGCGTTTTGAAACCAGCTGAAGTGACAACCCTCCTGATCACTCTCTGATGCAGCTTATTTTTGCCTGGTATAATTAAAGTCCTGAGGTGAAGAATGGGAAGGAATGGAAATTATCCAGTGTCTCATGGCAATTTCTGGTTAGACAAATAACTCACGTTAATACAAGTCGCCTCTGTGGGAACATGTACTAAAAACAACTGTGGAGGATGACAGGACAGGACAGGAGGCAGCAAGACAGTTCTTAGTGTCAGTGCCAGCTCTTCATCAGAGACATGCAGATAAATTCCATTTCTTTGTTTTGTTGTTTCTAATGCTCACCTTATCTTCTTTTAAATTCAAAGTAGGAGCAAAAATAATGCACATTTATTCTGTTTGGTTTCAAGATCAATTGTACAGCCCAAACATAAATAGAGAAACGATACAAAAAAGGTGTAGATCAGTATCATAAAAAATCAGAGCTTGGTTTCACTGAAATCTGCAGTACTTACCCTGCGACTCTGACCCACCCCACAAAGATACCAGTGCCTGTGTTTCGTCTTTGACTGAAAGCATAAAAACTGGTGAAGTTTATGAAGTTGAATTTTCCAAAAGGTTGTTGCATACTAACCTACTCTATTAGCAGCACTAGTGCAGATGTCCCAAAGTGTTTTGAAAATGTGCATTGAAGCAATGTAGTCTGAATGAATAGACATCATCTGCAAAACAAAGGAGATTTCACCTGTTATTTACAAGGCAGAACTATACCGCCATTGCCAAAGCATATGTCGGCTCAAGGGAATTGTTGTGGTAAGTAAATTAATTACTCCAATATCAATTTACACTCCATCTGGTGCTTTTTAATCGAATAATTGAAGTAGCTGAACAACTTACGTGATCAAGAGCTCAGACAAAAGTCAATGGTGAGTTAAAAACTGAGATCAGGATAGGTAACCCAAAGCTTAGTCAGAAGTCAGTTTTAAGGAGGATTCTAAAGGAGGAGTGGGAGGTTGAGAGAGGGGTGCAGTTGAGAAACTAAAAGTTTGGGCTGAAGGTTGAAGTTTTAGCTAAAGGGACAGGAGCATGCACAGAAAGCCCACCAGACAAGAACAGAGAAACTGGGAGTGCTAAGGCTAAAGCACCTTTGTGAGACTGGCAGCACTGAGGTCCAGATGATAAAAATATTAAAAGTAAGGCATTGGTGGAACAGGAGTCGACATAAATACACTTGTGTACTTGCAACTGCATGTGTAAAGCACTAGACAAAAGCAAGTTTCTTCTCTTCAACTATAGAAAATACATTAGCAGACTGCACCACAACAAGAGAAGGCAGCGACAAAGTGGTACTGTCACTGACAAGTAAGCTAGAATCTCAGACTAATGTTCTGGGCGCACATGTTGGAATCCCACTATAGCAGACTGTAAAATTTGAATTCCATAAAAAGCTGACTTAATGGCAACCATACAATCACTTGGTTTACAACTGTCTTTTAGGGTGGAAATCTGCCATCCTTACCTAATCTGCAACTCCAGACTCACAGTGTTTTGACTCTGAACAATTATGGATGGACAATAAATGGTGACCTTGCCAACAACACCCTCATCTCATGAGCAAATTTAAAAAGTCTATCATGTTAAAAAAAAGTGAACAAATTTCAATCTTGCCCATTGTAAGGACCTTTACCCTACCTCTATTATTCTTCTTGTCCTTCCACTTCTATAAACACACCAACTATCTAAAACACTGCTGCATACATGTTATCCCAAATTGGAGCAGATCCTGACAAAAAAAAAAAAAAAAAAAAAAAAAAACTTATATTTACCTAGTACCTCAAGTCTAATAAATGGTCCCAAAAGCATTTTCCAGGAGTAAAAATAACCATTATGACACCAAGTCTGAGGAAGAGATTTGACAATAATGATCAAAAATTTGGTCAAAGAGATACTCTTTCAGGAATATCTTAAAGGAGGAAAGTGAGGTAGAGAGGCAGAGAATTGTCAGAGGATCGTCAGAAGGAGCAGAAAGCACAGCCAACATTTTCCTTTTTATTTATTCATGAATGCGTGTTGTTGACTGGGCTAGCATTTACTGCCCTCCCAAGATGCCCTTGAGAAGGTGGTGGTGAGCTGCCTTCATGAACCATTGCGGTCCATTTGGTATAGGCACACCCACAATGTGGTTGGGGAGAAAGGTCCAGGATTTTAACTCAGTGACACTGAAGGAATGGGGATATATAACACAGTAGGGATGACAAGTGGCTCAGCGGACAACTTGCAATAAGTGGTGCACTATGCATCAGTGATATCGCACCTCTAGGTAGTAGAGGTCACAGATTGGAAACCGTGGTCCAAGGAGCCTTGGTGAATTGCTGCATGATACATCTTTCTGATTTATACCATTGGATAACATAACATGGAACAGCAAGGGCAAAGGTGTCCATAAATAGGAATTTGGGGTATTTATATGGAGAATAAAGGAGGATAAAAGGGCAGGAAACAGACTATGACGAATTGAGATGAAGGTAAAATAACAAATAATGAGAAGCCACAGTAAGCAGAGCCTGAAGAAAGCAGTGAAGATACCTCATTGAGTAAACTGACAAAATCCGTGTTGGGGTAAAGATCGAGAATGTCAGGTCAGAGGGGCAGAGTAAGGTGAGATGACAGGACAAGACAAACTGAGGTTTGGTTGCAGAAGCCACACTACAACTGTAATGGTCGGGCAAGATAGTGAAAGGTACTGCCATGGAAGGGAGGCTCCAGTTAAAGGTAAGGCGTCATCACAGGTCGGCCAGGGTTTCTATCAAAGCCATGTCATTAATGTAATCATCCGTGATATGGATTGACAACACTGTCTGCAAGCAAACAGGTGACATTCAAAAAGGTGACGAAAGCTAATCCAGTGTCAAGGGCGACTTGGACTGAGAGGAGGATTCACATGATCATTCAAGTAAAGGTAAAGTTGCCATCATCCCACAGGACCATACTGCTGCTCACAGAAGAGACGGCTGGTGGGTATTTAACCTGAGGGTCACCATGCCTCGGACAAGGGGAAAGGTTGAGTCCTTCATGGCAACCTCAGACTGTGCAGGAGTTGAACCCATGCTGTTGGTATCACTCTGCATCAAAAACCAGACGCCCAGACAACTGTCCTTCGAAGCAACGGTTTAAAAATAAAATAAGGAAGTTTAAAAACTGTGAAAACTAGCAGTATTACAAAACAGCAAAGCAGTTCTAGTCAGAACTGGTACAGCTAAAAACTGTGATAACAGACCAGACATCTGCAACCAGTAATAATGTGTATCCTCACCTTAAATAAGAACTTTAAAACTGGCTGTGGACATGGTGATGATTGGTAAGTTTGACTTACGATCCCATTGGTGAATAAAAATACCTGCTGGCTGCTTCCAGAACTGAAAACAAAAGAAAATGCCATTAGCATCTCGATTCAATATAAATAAGTTCACATTCATAAGCATGCTCAAAGTTATCGGCTAGGTATGAATATTACTTGCTACTTTTTAACCCAAGCCTGAATGTTTTTGTTGAGTATGAAGCTTATCGTTAATCAGAAGATTATTGTTACGCAACTGCTGCTCATTAGCACTAATGATTACCCCTTCTATCACTCTACTAATAATTCAGAATAAACTGATTGAGTGGTAATTGGCCAGGTTGAATTTGTTCTACTTTTTATGGACATGATACAACTGGGCATTTTTCCCACATTGTTGGGTAGATGTCAGCGTTGTATCTGTTCTGGAACAGCTTGGCTAGAGGCACAGCAAGTTTCAGACCACAAGTCTTCAATATTATTGTCAGAATGCTCTCAGTGCCCACAGTGCCTTCAGGTGCTTCTTGACATGTGGATTGAGTCAAATTATCTGAAGGCTGGCGTCTGTTGAGGGGACGAAGATGGATTGCACACTTGTCACTTCTGGCTGAAGTTGGTTGAAGTACTTCAGTGTTGTCTTTTTGCACAGATGTGTTGGACTCTCCAATAACTGAAGTTGGGGATATTTGTCAAGCTCAGGCCTGCTGTTAGATGGTTAATTGTCCAGTACTACCCATGACTGGATGTGGCAGGACTGCAGGGCTTAGATCTGACGCGGTGGTTGAGATATCGTGATTGAGATATTGCTTGCTGTTTGTCGGGCAAGAAGTCCTGCATTGTAGCTTCAGCACAACACTGACAATGTTTTATTTAGGTAGGCCTGGTGCTGTTTCTGGTGTGCCCTCCAACACAATTCATTGAATCAGGGTTGGTTTCCTGGTTTGGTGGCAATACTGAACTGTAACACATGGAAGCAGGTTTGATTGAATATAATTCTGCTGCTCCTAATGGCCTACAGTGCCTTCTTGGTGCCCCGTTTGGAGCTGTCTTCACGATGAAGGTGGGACTTTGTCTCCACAACAACAGTATCAGTAGGAATGGCCAGCCCACAGTCATGTACAGATGAAGTTGCTCAAAGTAGATTGCAAGGGAGAGGGTAGTCAAATTTTTCTCTCTAATTGGCTCCCTCACCACCTACCACAGAACACACAGTCTGGCAGCTATATCATTTGGGACTCGGAGACAACAAGGTGCAGGGCTGGATGAACACAGCAGGCCAAGCAGCA
>NC_063351.1:47672277-47682369 GCF_021869965.1 Rhincodon typus | reverse complement strand
CACGACCTACCCTTCACAAAACCGTGTTGACTATCCCTAATCAAATTGTTCCTTTCTGGATGATTATAAATCCTATCTCTTATAATCCTCATGCCCCCTTATAGCTCTCCTAAGCCCTTTCTTCAGCTCCTTCCTGGATAACTTGTATCCCTCTTACAGCCTTTTCTGCTTCTTGTTTCCTAAACCTTACATAAGCATCCTTCTTCCTCTTAACCAGTTGTTCGACCTCTCTGGAGAACCAAGGCTCTCTCACTCAACCGCAGCTTCCCTGCCGGCTAGGGACAAACATATCAAGCACGCGTAGTGTGCATTCCTTAAACAATTTCAATAGTGCTCTTCCCTGACTGCATCTGTTCCCACTTTATGTTACCCAGTTCTTGCCTAACAGAATTGTAATTACCCTTCCTCCAATTATAAACCTTACCCTACTGTATGTACCCATCCTCTTCCATGACTATTGTAAAAGTAATAGAGTTATGATCGCTAGTTGAGTTTGCACATTCTCCCCGAGTCTGCATGGGTTTCCTCCGGGTGCTCCGGTTTCCTCCCACAGTCCAAAGATGTGCAGGTTAGGGTGGATTGGCCGTGCTAAATTGCCCCATAGTGTTCAGGGATGTGCACGCTAGCTGGACTAGCCACGGGGAATGCAGGGTAACAGGGATAGGGTAGAGGGGTGGGTCTGGGGGGGGATGCTCTTCAGAGGGTAGACTTGAAACACCAAATGGCCTGCTTCCACACTGTCTGTAACTTCACAGAGTCCCTACAGTGTCAAAGTCAGCTGCTGGAGAATAACAGAAACTTCATTAAGCTTCACCAACTTACAGTGAACAATCCTGTGGGTGTGTTGGCTGCAGGCGACTGAAGGGAAATGTCAAGCTTTTCTGGTGTACTGGATACAGGCTTGTTACGTAAAGTTAGGAGATCATCCAAAGCCACCAGATTTTCATCTTCATCACTGTCTAAATTACAATGGTCATCATCGTCACTGTCCATGCTATTATAACTGTCCCTCAATCTCCTCTCGCTTCCTTTACTGGTATCTGACATGCAGACAGCACTGGACCGTTCCAACTGTTTCTTGTCTTGAGAGGATAAGGATCTATTTTTCTCATCCAAAGGCAAAACAGTTAAAGAGTTAGATTCATGTCTTTGTGTTCTTTTACTGTCAAAAGGAACCAAACAGTGCCTACCAAGGAGCCCAGAACGATTTTCTTTTGAAGAAATGGCACTGTCCAGAGCAGTCTTTGCCTTCTCCTCTGCAGGTAACCTCACATATGAACTTGGAGGTTTGTGCCTGGGTATTTCCTCATCCAGCAATGAATCAAATGGTAAGCAACTACGAGAATCTGGAAATTCGTCAGCCTCGAGAGGTAGGTCCTCATTTTCCAATACACCATTATTGTGATCTTTAAGCACTCCATTGCAACTTGTTTCAGTCACAGCACTGCTGTATTTATCAGTGGTCCTGTTTTCACAGCTTTTCTTATGAGAAGTCACATCTAAATTTTGTGATAGGGACACTCTTTTCTTTTTCCTGATGTCAGGTGATGAATTGCGTTTTCTTTTCTCTTTTGAATGGGAGACAGGCAAACTTGCAGTAAAACTGCTTTTTAAGGCATTCATTTGACTTTTCCTACCAGGATATGGAGGAAAGGAATGGTGCTGCTGAACTGCCTCTTTACGGCAAACACTCTTCTCTAGGGAAAGTGAACCTGAAGGTAGGGTTTTTGTTATGAACTTCAGAACAGATTCCTTCTGTTTAGAAAGGCTGTCATTCCCTAGAAGGCAAAGATAACAGAAAAAAAATTAGTGTTTACTCAAGTCGAAAAAAAATTTACAAATAGAGTAGAGAAGACTTCCAAGACACATGCTGCACAATTCTCTTTGAAACAAAAACCAAAACCAAAAGAACTGCAGACACTGTAAATCAGGAACAAAGACAGAAATTGCTGGAAAAGCTCAGCTGGTCTGGCAGTGTCTGAAGAGAAAAATCAGGGTTAATGGTTTGGGTCCGGTGATCCTTCCTCAGAACTCCCACTGCCACTGTCTTATCACTTAGCCTCACTATATCTTTCTAATGTAACTGAGTTACATTACAACTGAGTGTTCTGAGGAAGGGTCACCGGACCCAAAACATTGACTCTGATTTTCTCTTGACAGATGCTGCCAGACTTGAGCTTTTCCAGCAACTTCTGTTTTTGTTCTCTTTGAAACAGAGTGGAAATGCCTCAGTATCATCCCATTTTGTTTATATTACTTTCTCCCCATCAGAAACCTCACCTCTATTAGTTGGCATTCATAAATATTCCAGGCTAAAAATAGATAATAGGATGTGTTGAGTATTTAAAGTTTGTTAAAACTTGGAAAGCCAGGTGCCAAACGATAATCGACTGAAGCCAAGACTCTGTACGTTTCAGAGTTTCTTTTAAAAGAGAGCCACACTGCATACCTTGTGCCAAAAGAAAATCCATCCTTAAGCTTGTTTCTATAATTACTTGTATCAACTTGATCAACTTGTTTAGTTATGTTAGGACATACCTCTGGGGCAGGTGACTATTAAACCAGAGCTGCGCCCAGAGGTATGGACACTGCCAGCTGTGCCCCAAGAGTCTAATCTTGTTTCTATAGAGGATAAAGCACAGTTATGATCTCTATTAATATGTACCACCTGAAAGCAACTCACACCCAACTGATTATCATCAATCTGCGCTCTTGTGGTGCAGCAGTGGTGTTCCCCTCTAGGCTACAAGTCTTGGGCTCAAGTCCCATCTGCTCCAGAGGTGTGTTCTAACATGTATGAAAAGGCTGACTAAAAATGTCCATGTCACCATCAGGTGCTTTTTTTTTGCGGGGGTGGGTGGGGGGCAGTGGGGGTGTGTGAACAGAATAAAACACTAAATTAAAATCACATTAGGAAGATATAATGAGGCTAAATGATAGCACAGTGGCAGTGAACAAGTAAAAGCACAACGGGACTGAAGAAATTAGGGTGGAAAATCAATTAAAAAGATAAACAAAGGTAAAGGAAACACTGAATATCATGCCTTTAATAGCGTAATGTCCCAAGATGCTTCATGGAATCTTTAAGAGAAAATTTGACATTGACACACATAAGCAGTTGTGAGGTCAGATGACCAAAAGCTTTCTAAAGGAAATAGGGTGTGAAGGTTACCTTAAAGGTAAAGGAAGAAAATGCTTTAGGAATTCTTGAACATAGAGCCTAGACATCTGAAGGCAAGTTTACCAATGGGGAGAACGGAAAACTGAAGATGTGCAAAAAGCCAAAATTGGAGGGGTGCAATGATGTGAAAGCGGGTGGGAAGTAGTAAAGATGGAGAAGATCAGCGATTGGGAGGGGACAGGCAGTGAAGGGATTTGAAGATGGGGATGCAAATTTGAAAAGTAAAGGCATTACAGGACCAGGAACCAATGTTTGAGCAGAGTAACAATGGATGAACTGAACAAAAACGTCACACATCAGCCAGTAACACCGACCATGAAGTTTTACCAACTGCCTAATTAGAAAAGCATGGCAACTTGCACATTTTCCAAGAAAAATAAGATTTATTCAAATAGGGTTAATCATGAAAGCAGATACCAAACAGTTCTTTGACCATTCTGCTACAAACATCAACTAATAATTACCATACAAATTAAATCTGTGGTGAGTTACTCCAGAACATAGCCGCAATACAGCAAACCACGTGCAAAACGTCACTACAATTTGATAGCACTAAAAAGCAGAGCATTTCCACAATTGTTCCAAAAGTGCTCTGATAAGTGTTACAATCCAACTAGAAACTTAATACAGGTTTCCAGACCAGAGGTCATGTTTTAGCCTTTCCAATGAACTGATTGATATGACCAGTTTTTAGTGTCTCTAACCAATAATAGTTACAAGCTATTAAAGTTACTAGATTGATAACAAACTGTCTGATAGCATTAAAGTGACTGCTGCACGGCAACATTTGTTTTCCAGTTTGCAACACTTTTCAACCCATTTAAGAGGGCAAGTTTTCAGTTAGCAGATATTGAAACAAAATTCAAATGTCCAACTGTTGAAGCTTCATCATATGTTTCAGAACATGTTATGCAGGCAGGCAAATAAATGCTTAACTTGATGCATTACATTGCACCACCGTTTCACTATAGACCATTACAAACAAATCACAATATGAAAACAGGATGTCCCAATGTAAACTAGTAGTAAAGCAAACTGCATTTTGGAGCTGGGGAGGGAAGCAGAAAACTCAATACTGCGCATTGTGGACATTTTCAACAAGCCCAACAGGACAATACATTACAAAAGCAGACTGAATGGTGGTATTTCTATATTTCTTTACATTGCAGGTTGCATTTACACCTTCAAGACTGTACTTCCACCCATTCTATACATTAGAAAACTAAATAGAATAGAGACAAAAAAAAAAGTCATTACAGCTCAATTCTTGACACTTAAACTTGCATATACTCTTGATTTGTTAGTAACATGGTCCTAATCGACTAAAAATCACATTGGATCATGTAGCCATTTAATTGATAGATTTCCAACCATCCTGGAAGCATTCAGTTCTGCTTTGTAAACTTCATTTCTCTGCATGCTCCGCCATTCTTTCCTAAGAAACTAAATTCAATATTAAGCACCACTGACACGAATCAAACCACCCAATTTTTATGCTGCAATACTTAACATATCACAGAATCCCTACAGGGGGTAGCAGGCTATTTGGCCCATCGAGTCCAAACCTACCCTCCAAAGAGCAACCACCCAGACCCATCCCCACTGTCCTATCCCTGTAACCCTACAATTCCCATGGCTAATCAACCGAGACTGAGCATTCCTGAACACTATGGGCAATTGAGCATGGCCAATCCACCTAAACTGCACATCATTGTACTGTGGGAGGAAACTGGAGCACCCAGAGAAAGCCCACGCAGACACAGTGTGCAAACTCCACATAGACAGTTGCCCGAGGGTGGAATCGAACATGACACTAATGAGTTAGTTTTCCAACGAATCCTGCGTATTTAAATCTGCATTGTTGCTTTAGTTTTGTTTTCATGAGAAGTAGTATCACTTTCTCCAGTTTCCTTTCCACCTATGACTTCCAGTGACTGGGACTCCAGCCAATTGGTTGGCAAATATCACTTTATAGCTTGTTACAAAACCCACACTCATATGGTTAATTGCTAAACCATCCCAGGCCTGCTCAGATAGAGTTTGAATATTGAGAGGCTCGAGAGCTTCAAAACAATCAAAACAGTATAACCTTGACCTGATAAGGAGATCTCAATGAGAATGTCCCTACCTTCAGTTCACTACTGTCTTTTTTTTAAAATCTTTATTCGTTTTGTGGGATGTGGGTGTCACTGGCTGGGCCCAGCATTTATTACCCATCCCTAGTTGCCCTTGAGAAGATGATGGCGAACTGCCTTCTTGAACCGCTGCAGTCCACTTGCTGTGGGTTGACCTGCAATGCCATGAGGGAGGGAATTCCAGGATTTTGGCACAGTGACAGTGAAGTAATGGCGATAATATTTCCAAGTCAGGATGGCGAGTGGCTTGGAGGGGACATTGAAGGTGGTGATGTTCCCATATATCTGCTTCCCTTGTTCTTCTGGATGGAAGTGGTCGTAGGTTTGGAAGATGCTGTCTGAGGATCTTTGGTGAGTTTCTGCAGTGCATCTTGTAGATAGTACACACTGCTGCTACTGAGCATCGGTGGTGGAGGGAGTGATGCTTGTGGATGTAGTGCCAATTAAGCGGGCTGCTTTGGCCTGGATGGTGTAAAGCTTCGAGTGTTGTTGGGGCTGCCCCCATCCAGGCAAGTGGGGAGTATTCCATCACACTCCTGACTTGTGCCTTGTCGATGGTGGACAGGCTTTGGGGAGTTACTCGCCACAGTATTCCAAGCTTCTGACCTGCTCTTGCAGCCACTGCATTTATATGGGGAGTTTAGTTGAGTTGCTGATCAATGGTAACTCCCAGGATGTTGACAGTGAGGGATTCAGTGATGGTAACACCATTGAATTGTCAAGGGACCATGCGCTGATGAGTTAAGTACATTACTTAAAACCTAATGCGTACTGTATAAGAGAGTGCAAACACAAAAGTCACAATCCCAAAATTCTGGAATCTACGGTAAAGCATATCTATCCTTCCGAATACATGGAACAGCAAGAAAGAAGAAGCATGCTTCATATTACTAATAGAACTTTAATGTATTTCTTCCACCAGCATCTGCAAGGACAAGATTTTGAAGAAAGAGTTAACAGGGAAGGAAGCAAATCTAAATGGAGATAGGTGTTGTAACATATACTCATTTATTTTACATAGAATGGTGATCACTCTTTCCAGTAAGATGTAGGAAAACTTGGGCTAACCTGAGTGGAGGTGGTTGTGTAATGGAACTAGTGCCTGGCTGATAATCCAAAGGCTCAAGCTAATGCTGTGGTAACTGGGTTCAAAGCTCGTCATTGAAGCTGATGCGAATTTGAATTTGATTAAATGAATTTGGATTATAATTCTAGTCTGCAATAATGATAACCATCACAGCTATCACTGTTGTTAAAAAGTCCCTCTGGTTGGTAATGCTGCCCTCTGGAGAAGAAAGTCTGCTGGGTAGCTCGGTGGCTCAGTAATTAGCACTGCTGCCTCACAGCACCAGGGACCTGGGTCTGATTCCACCCTCAGGCGACTATATGGAGTATGCACGTTCTCAGTGTGTCTGCGTAGGTTTCCTCCAGGTACTCCAGTTTCCTCCCACAATCCAAAGACGCGCAGGTTAGGTGGATTGGTCATGGTATATTGTCCATGGTGTTCGTGGACGTGCAGTCTGGGTGGATTAGCCACGGGGAAACACAGAGTTACAGGGATAAGGTTGGAGAGGTGCAGGTCCTGGTGGGATGTTCTTTGAAGAGTCAGTGCAGACTCAATTGGGCCAAATATCTGCTCAACGTGGCTGTGAAATGAAGGTGCTTCAGACCTGCTCTGCCATTCAACAATAGCACAGCTGATCTCCTACCTCATTATCCACCTTCTTTTGTTATCCTCATATCTTTTAATTCCATCAGTAGCCAAGAATCTAATGACCATTGTCTTGAGTATACCGAAATACCGAACATCCACATCTGAGACACAAAATTGCATAGATTTATAACCCATTAAAGGACTGTGAGAAACATTTCACAGGACAAACTGAAAAAGAAAACTGGCAATAAGGATACACGAACACCAACTAGCCACCAAGAGACACAACTAATTCTCAAAGATCTCAACACAGATGGACAAAGAAGGACACGAATTCGACTGGGACAACACATCTATACTAGCACAAGCCAAACAGAGACATGCCAGGGAATTCCTGGAGGCCTGGCATTCCAACTGGAACTCTGTCAACAAACACATTGAACTGAACATGACAGATAAACCACTGAAGAACAAAACCAGAAGTAACACCAATCACCCCAGCAAACCACGGCATATAAATAACAAGCAGGACGGAACACCAACACTTCACCAGAGACGCACTGATGATGTTAACTAGCAGGGTGACGAAACGTCTGCAATCAAACACATCGGATCAGCGAGCAAGTCTCAACCTCATCCACAACCCAAGCTACAAATCTTCTCAAAAATTTTTTATTGAGGCAGATGAATATGGCCCATTTCCATTGAGGCTTTGGTTAAATTAAAACAAACACAGTGTCATCTGAAAGACCTACTCTAGCAATGCTCAGAAAGCAAGTGGCTTAGACCCTTATGGTATGTCAATGGAAAGCTGTTCATAATGTAGGGTTTTAACCACAGGTGGATAAACATCAAAGACATCAGCCTGGTCTCAGTACACAACAATGAAGGATTGATTTCAGTTTAGAAAACCCAGAGAACAAACTTTTTCTTAGGGCAGTTCAGAGGAGGTCAGACAAAAAATAGAAACATTGCAAATAGGAGCAAAAGTAGGCCATTCAGCCCTTTGAGCCTGACCCATCATTCAATGAGATTGACGGCTGATCATCCAATTCAGTAGCTAGTTCCTGCTTTCTCCCTAGACTCCTTGATCCCTTTAGTTGCATCTAACTCCTTCTTGAAAACAGTCAATGTTTTAGTCTCAACTACTTTCTACAGCAGAGAATTCCACAGGCTCACCACTCCCTGGGTGAAGAAATTTCTCCTCATCTCAGTCTTAAATGGCCTACCCAATTTCCTTAGACTGTGATCCCTGGTTCGGGACTCCCTGGTCGTCAGGAACATACTTCCTGCATTTACTTGTCTCGTTGTGTTAGAATTTTTTCGGTTTTTATGGCTTATAGAAAGTTTAGTTCTCTCACCTTCTTGGAGTTCAGAACAGTTGAAGGTTACCTCAATAGGAAAGTTTCATTCGCACAGTTTCCAAACCAACAGAGTTTGGTTGGAAGCCAAAACATTATTCAAGGCTGAGAAAGTTTAAGCTCTCAGTTTTGAGTATTCACATAAGACAACTCTATAGTTCACAGAAAACAAACTGGGAATAATCGGCTCAGAAGTACTTAAAAATTTGACACAGTAAGAAAAATTACATAGCCTGAATCCTGTAAATTGGTGGTGTTAGGAAATAGGCTGAAAATTTTGTTTTGCTTCGTGTTTTAAGATTTTGCTAAACAAGTTCTGAAGAACGGTCACTGGATCCAAAACTTTACTCTGCTTTCTCTCCACAGATGCTGCCAGACCTACTGGGTTCTTCCAGCAATTTCCGATCTTGTTTCAGATCTTCAGTATCTGGAGTTTCTTTGCTTTATTAACTTGCTTTGAGTTTTGCTTTTGTTTGTTGAGTAATAAATATCTGTTATGTTGTTAAAGAAACTCCACACTAATTGACTATAGTTCAGTGATTAACTGCCATGTTAAATATAAAACAAAATCAATACAGATTTAATTCAGAAATATGACTTACCTAGAAGTTGTAGCAGACACATCACTGTTCCTTCTGTGTTGCTAGGTCAGGTGCCCTCCCAAAGGCATTGTGGGTCTACCTACAGCAAATCGACTATAGCAGTTCATCCCATAGCCCACAACACCCTTGATCAACAAAAATTCATTAGATATACAAACCTTCAAATAATCTAGCATCCATCACTGTTTGTGGAGAGAGCTCTCAACTTCTATCAAATCCTGCATGAAGACATGTTGCTTAATTTAACTCTAGAAAGATCTGGCTCGAATTTTTAACCATGTATCTTCACCATCTCATGATGCTACCACTTTAGTGTTGAATATGTGATGTTTAAACATTCAAATAGTTGGAACTGTTGCAAATTTGACCTTAACACTGCTTAAAAATGCAAGGTCACCTCAAAGTAGAGATTAGATGGCCAATGGATCGCCTTCAGAGGGAGGCTGCAAAAAGATGACGCCCTACAGTCCAGACTGCCTAAAACCTATTAGGGTCTCAGGAAGACACTAAGTTGTACAAAATACTCAATATCATGGCTGTCATAGACAGACCCGCCAAATAAAAAAGTTTGGAACAAGTATTTCCAGGGAGACTGAGCTTTTGGCAGATTACCAAAAGAGAAGATGCTATCACCATTATTCCCTGTGTGTCTCCCTGTGTGTCTCTCAATGAAACTGCCCCAGTTTCCACAGAAAAAACTTTAGAGAAGAAACATTTTGGAGCTAAGCAATATAACTGCAGCACCCACTATGACTGACTATATCCAAGAAATCAACTGTCTAACCTTGGTCTCAGGTTAAAACTTGACACCTCAAACACAACCAAAAGGACTCGAACTATATAACCTTTTACCTTCCTTCATACCAGTGCGTAAGAGCCCAAGTGACTACACAAAGACCGCATGCATGACATCCTCCTGCATTTTTAACTTTTCTCTGGTTTAGCAGGCATTAAATTTGATCTTTCTTCAACTGAAGAAAAACTTAACATAGTCTTTCGCTTGCTTCATGAAAAAAAAAGAGAACTAAATTTTTATTGGAGTGATATAGCTTCAGATTAAAAACTTTAACCTTTGTTGGGATCAAACAACCAGATCACCCTACTCACCTGGTCGAAGCACCTCCAATCAATGGAAATGATATCGCTATACTCTAACTCT
>NC_063351.1:47635211-47671777 GCF_021869965.1 Rhincodon typus | reverse complement strand
AATGGCAGGTTTCGGTCAGGGTTTTGACTTGACAGTGCCCATTTTCTCCTTCGGGGGTTACTCACCCAGAGATTGACATGATTGGCAGGTTTTTCTCCCAGTCAGATCAGGAGAACTCCGAGGAGGAGGAGCAGGTAAGGAACCTGTTGCTAAGTTAACAAAATGATCGTAGGTGGGGTATTTGTCACCCAAACCCAATAGGGCAGTCTGCCCTCCTTAATCCTGGGGTAGATCCTTGCAGCTGAGTGGGGGTGGGGAGGGCTATTGAATCACCAATCTGGGCTAGGGGATCCTCTTCGGAGTGAGTGGGTGGGCGTTTGAATATGGGAGAGGAAGAAACCTGTGAAACAGGTTAAACGTGTAATTACCAGCATTCGTACAACATTAAAATGGAAAACCCACCTCCCAGGTTTGTAGTCCTCCCCACACCCTGCCTTCAATGAATTTGAGATTTTAATCTTCTTTTTATATCTTGCCTGATCCCAACTACCTTGGTTCTTTTGTTTCTGGAGGAGGGTGGATGGTTGGCGTTAAAATTAAGGGGTGGCACAGTGGCTCAGTGGTTAGCACTGCAGCCTCACAGCGCCAGGGACCCGGGTTCGATTCCAACCTCAGGCGACTGTCTGTGTGTAGTTTGCACATTCTCCCCGTGTCTGCGTGGGTTTCCTCCGGGTGCTCCGGTTTCCCCCAACTGTCCAAAGATGTGCAGGCTAGGTGGATTGGCCATGCTAAATTGCCCATAGTGTTCAGGGGTGTGTGGGTTATAGGGGGATGAGTCTGGGTGGGATGCTCCAAGGGTCGGTGTGGACTTGTTGGGCCGAAGGGCCTGTTTCCACACTGTAGGGATTCTATGAAATTCACCCTCAGTGTGCATGAGGTGGAGATGGCCGAGTGTCAAGTTCCTAGGAATGAGGATCACCAATAATCTGTCCTGGTCCAGCTGCATTGACCCTATGGTTAAGAAAGTACAACAACACCTTTACTTCCTCAGGAGGCTAAGGAAACTCAGCATATCCACAAAGACTCTGACTAATTTTTACTGATGCACCGCAGAGAGCATCCTATCCGGGTGCATCATGGCTTGATGTGGCCCAAGACTGTAAGAAACTACAGAGAGTTGTAAACTCAGCCCAGTCCATCATGCAAGCCAACTGTCCATCCAGTGACTCCAACTATACTTCCTGCTGCCTCAGGAAGGCAGCCAACATCATCACAGACCCCCTCCCACCCCAGTTATAATCTGTTCCAACCTCCTCCATTGGGCAGAAGGTACAAAAGCTTAAACAATGAACCAACAGATTGAAGAACAGCTTCTTCCCTGCTGTTATTAGACTTCTGAACAGACCTCTCAAATTTCAAATTTAATGTTGACCTCACTCTTTCTGTGTCTTCCCTGTAGCTGTAACATTGTATTCCTCCCTGCTCCCATTCCTCAGACTGATGCACTTTGTATGGTAGCATCTGCCTATACTGCACACAAAACAAAACTTTTCACTGTACCTAGGTACATGTGACAATAACAAAACAAATCAAACGGCTAGAGGACCCCAATGAGATTGGACCCCAAGTATTGAGCAACTTGGTCCTCCTCAGAGGGCAATACAGCCTGGACCAAGTGTTGATGGCTTGCTAAATTGCTAACTATTTTCATTTTTTCAGAGATTCAAAGAGCAATGATAAAGTCTTCACTGGAATTTCACTGAAAATCCAACCCGGATTCTGTGTGGCAATAGAGACTTAAGGATTCCTTGTGGGGCCTGGAGAAAGTTTCCTGGTCTACACCCTACCCTCATAAAGAAGTTCGAACGATTGTCCAAGGGTTTGTTAAAAGCAAAATCCTGAGGGTTCTGGAAATCTGAAACAAACACAGAAAGTGCTGGAGAAACTCAGCAGGTCTGGCAGCATCTATGGAGAAAGAGACAGAGTTAACGTTTCAAGTCCGAGGTGACTTTTCTTCAGAACTCTTCCCCCAGGAGCACACCGGGCTTTTCAAAACAGGCAGATCCGTTCTGATCAGGGATGACTAAACTCAAAACATTAACTCTGCATTCTCTCTCCAGGACTCTGCCAGACCTGCTGAGTTTCTCCGGCAATTTCCATTTTCATTTCAGATTTTCAGCATTTTTGTTTTATTTTAGGGTTTTTAAAGATTGCATTGGTCTCGGAGATTTCTGGGATACCCATGAGTGGGGACTTGTTCTGGGAACAGCGGTAAATTGGGGCAGATGTCATGGGAGGTGTGGGTAGAGTAATTAATTAATGGGGTGAGTTTGGTAAGACACAGCATGCGTACTTGTTAAGCCTTGTGGAGAGAAACACCCCCCAAAACACCAGGCACTGCTCGGAATTCAAAAACAATGTATGCAATTCAGGCTGAAGTTTACTGCTACCGCTCATAGAATGCCTATAGTGTGGAAACAGCCCATTTGGCCCATCAAGTCCACACTAACCCTCCAAACAGCATCCCAGCCAGACCCACCCCACCATTTTCTTGTGGCCAACACACCTAACCAACACATCTTTGGACTGTGGAAGGAAACCCACGCAGACACAGGGAGAACATGCAAACTCCACACAGACAGCTGCCCGAGAGTGTGATCGAACCCAAGTTCCTCGTGCTGTGATGCAGCAGTGCTAACCACTGAGCCACCCCTGTCTGATAACATGCCATCAACCTAAAACATTTACTGCGTCTTTTTTCTGCACAGACACCCTTGACCTGTTGAATATTTCCAGCAAGGTTCTTTCTAATTTCAGATTTCCAGCATCTGCAGCACTTTGCTTTTGATTTGCATTATTATAATAGCCATGAAAGATGTACATTCCTTTACCAACACCTTAATGGGCTCCATCATTGCTTAAGGCAGAGTCAGCTACCACAGGACTCTTGTGGGTTTGAATTGAATGCTAATTAAAGGATATCAAACATTTACACACCTCAGAGCAACCTGCCTCCACCACAAGTAGTTTCTTGTATGGACAAAGTGTAAGTATGAGAGGAATGTTCTGGTCATGTTTTAACAGGGGATCAAATCAGAATTTGCAGAGATTTCTGGCACTAAACCACATTAGGGAGCATCTTTTAAACTGGGCCATCTGATAATATCCAGGCAGGAACAGGACAGCAAAAGACATTTCTGGAGGGAGGAGAATTCTTATCAAACGAATAATCAGAGTATAAAAATATTAGGTTAGAATATTTCAGTTTTTATTAGAACATAACTATTAGGTTTGTGCTGGCACAAGCCAACTTTAAATTTAATTTTTGATTGACTTTTTTAACTGTGTGCATTTAAAAGCAATAACAACTTGCATTTATATAGCACACCTTAACGTGGTTAAACACCCTGAGGCATTTACAACAACATCAACAAAAACAGAAGTTGCTGGAAAAACTCAGCAGGTCTGGCAGTATCTGTGAAGGAAAAGACAGAGTTAACATAGAACATGGAACAGTACAGCACAGTACAGGCCCTTCGGCCCACGATGTTGTGCTGAACTTTTACCCTAAACCTAAGATCTATCTAACCTCCACCCCTACCTTATACTATCATCCAGATGCCTATCTAATAGCTGCTTAAATGCCCCTAATGAGGCCGACTCCACTACCCTCTCCGGCAATGCATTTCACGCCCCTACACTCTCTGAGTAAAGAACCTACCTCTGACGTCTCCCCTATATCTACCTCCACTCACTTTAAAATTATGCACCCTCGTAATAGTTACCTCCACCCGAGGAAAAAGTCTCTGGCTGTCCCCTCTACCTATACCTCTGATCATTTTGTACACCTCTATCAAGTCACCTCTCATCCTTCGTCATCCTAAAGAGAAAAGCCCTAGCTCTCTCAACCTTTCCTCGTAAGACCTTCCCTCCATTCCAGGCAACATCCTGGTAAATCTCCTCTGCACCTTTTCCAATGCATCCACATCTTTCCTGTAATGAGGCGACCAGAACTGGACACAATACTCCAGATGTGGCCAAACCAGGCTTTTGTATAGCTGGAGCATAACTTCACGGCTCTTGAACTCAATCCCTCTATTGATGAAAGCTAACACACCATACGCCTTCTTAACAACTTTCTCCACCTGGGTGGCAGCTTTCAGGGAACTGTGGACATGAACCCCAAGATCCCTCTGCTCCTCCACACTGCCAAGAATCTTTCCGTTAACCCTGTATTCTGCATTCAAATTTGTCCTTCCAAAATGAATCACCTGACACTTCTCAGGATTAAACTCCATCTGCCACTTCTCAGCCCAGCTCTGCATCCTATCAATGTCTCTTTGTAACCTAGAACAGCCCTCCGCACTATCCACAACTTGATCCACCATTTAACATTTTGGGTCTGGTAGCCCTTCCTCAGAACTGAGGCATTTCACAGGAGTGTTGTCAAACTCAATTTGACACCAAGTCACAGAAGGAGGCAATAAGTCTGGTGGAAGTGATAATGTTGCGGTAAATATAAAATATTGCAGGTGCTAGAAATCTGAACTAAAAACAGAAAATGAAAGAGATGTGTAGCGGATTTGGCAGCATCTGTGGAGACAAGTAGTGGAGGAATCTTATAGAGGCCTGAACGATAGGAGAAATGTGGCAGAATCACACAAAAAGCCCAGTGAGTTCTATCTTGTTGTCAGGGGCAACTTACAGCAGCGTTTAACTAAATTCTGGCCATTGAGGTGAGATTCCCACAGGGAGTGGCGAGTTGCCTAATTGGGGGGATTATTGCTTCTTAAAGACCTTATTACGTGCACAATTCACCTCATTAGTATGCAGACTCCAATCCTACCACCCATCTCCAGCAAACTAGGCAGTGGGAATTCTCAACTCGGAAGTCAGTATGGGGGTTACCTGGTGACTTACCCTCCATACTGTTCAGCCCCAAGTAATGGCTCAGGCCACGATCTGTGGGCACGAGTCAAATGCAGTCATTTTTCACAGACATTGGCATCAGACACACCCTCTTCAGGATCCTCATGGAATCTTTCGGATCTGCTTGCAGAGCTGCATTGCAGCACACACTAGTGGCTAACATTGCTGCAAGAACACTGAGCACAGAGACACGGAGTGAGCCAGGCTGCATCTCAGGGCTGCTCATTTGCTGTCTTAGCACTTGCTCACTTAGCATCTAGCAGCATGCTCCTATCACCCCTGCCTTGCCATGCCATGCCAATTAGCACAATCACATAACCAGGCAGCTGGCCTTGCAGCTCAGCGGTCCTGAGTCAAAGTGAGTGGTCATCTTCTTGTACAGCAGTGAGTGATATCAACCTCACACTGACACCTTGTGTGGCAATGCCACTGCATGTGCAGCGAGCCGGCAGCTACGTCCCAAAGTCTTTGGGAAGCTAAAGTCCATGGATGTACCCATCAGTCAGGGGGTCTGAGCAAACATCAGCCTCCTATGCCACTCTAGGGTTTGGCCATGGTCAGGCATCCGTTTGGAGTGATCTCAATCAGGGAGTTTTTTTTTTTATTCATTCATGGGATGAGGACATCACTGGCTATGCCAGTATTTATTGCCCATCCCTAGTTGCCCAGAGGGCAGTTAAGAGTCAACCACATTGCTATGGGTCTGGAGTCACATGTAGGCCCAGCCCAGGTAAAGATGGCAGTTTACTTCCCTAAATTCATCAGTGAACCAGGTGAGTTTTTCCCTCGACAATCAATAATGGATTCATGGTCATCATTAATTCCAGATTTTGTTTTTTAATTATTGAATTCAGATTCCACCATCTGCCATGGCGGGATTCGAATCCAGGTCCGCAGAACGTTACCTGAATTAACAGTTCAGCGATAGTACCACTAGGCCATCGTCTCCCCTGGCGGTGGGTCACCGTGGCTCCTATGGCTCCATAGCAGGCAGTCTTGGTGGGGGAGGTAGGGCTAACAGAGTTAGGGAGATGGCAGGGTTCTGGGCAGTTCTTCTCCAGGCCCGACCAGTTATGACATTCAAGGGAGGGTGGCCACAGTCAGTCCATTGGGTCTATCCAGAAAAACTAAGGAGAAATGGTGATGGGTGGTCGGGGTGGGGGGGGGTGGGTTGCAGGGCAGGGGGTTGGTGTGAATTTCTGAAATCAGCACCTAGACATAGAAAAGATGGTTGCGAATGTTAGAACGATGCAAATCCAACAGGTATAAGAGGCAGGAATTGGAGGAGCTGAAATCTCAGAGGGTTGTTGTACTGCAGGAGCATTCGGAGTTTGAGAGGGATGAGGTATTTGGGGGCTTTGAACTCTGGACAATAAGAATATGGAGTCAAACCAGCTCCTGGGTAACTGTTGCCCAGGAGATAGCTTGTTCTCGCTTTCTAGGGTCACATCAATGTGCACCTTGAGCAACCAGCTAATCCCTGGGGTAATTCACATCATTAAGCTAAGACAAAACATCCTTGTCTCAGGCAAGGTTCATCAATTCAGCTAAATAGACTCAAGAAACCTCTGTTTTCTTTCTCAGTTGGCATGGCTGTGTTGATATGTGTCTTCCTTTGGGTGTATCTGATGCTAACTCATCATTCCAAGACATTAGTTGACTGGAACTAGAGGACTGAGGGCAATGGAGATAAGAGATTTCAGGCTGGCCTTATTATTTCAATTTATTTAATTAATTATTTTAGTTAAAGAGTTCTGAGGAAGGGTCGCTGGACCCAAAACGTTAACTCTGATTTTCCTCCCTAGATGCTGCCAGACCTGTTGAGTTTTACCAGCAGTTTTTGTTTTTGTAACAAAACCAGAAATTGCTGGAAAAGCTCAGCAGGTCTGGCAGCATCTGTGAAGAAAATAATCAGAGTTAACGTTTTGGGTCCAGCAACCCTTCCTCAGAATACAGTTTTGTTTCTGATTTCTAGTAACTGGTGTTTTTTCAGTTATTATTTAGTATTTAACTTCCTGCCACATCTTTTCCAGGCATGCCCCACCTTGAAGTTCCGCTCCTGTCTCTAATGGGATTTCCGTTCCAATCTTTCTTCTTGTCCACCGTTATTAATTTCACCGTGAGTTCTGGATCCAAAACATTAACTCTGGTTTCTCTCCACAGATGTTGTCAGATCTGCTGAGCTTTTCCAGCAATTCCTATTTTTGTTTATTATTTTATATTTGCTGAGAAGTTGCTCTAAGGTTAACAGAACACATTTGCCTTCAGAGAGTAAGTATATTTTCATGTCAGCACTTTTACAAGTAAATTAATGAGGTACACTGCAAGCTTTCTGAATTCTACAGACCAAAACAATGCCCTGCATTAAAACAGAGAATGCTGGAGAAAGCCAGCAGGTCTGGCATCTTCTATGGAGAGAGTAACAGAGTCAACATTTCAGGTCTGTTACCTTACATCAAACTGAGAAAGGTCAGATGAGTAACAGTCTATGCATGTGCCAGGCAATGGCCATCTCAAAAAAGAAAGAATCTAATGGTCACCCCCAATAAGTGAAAAGAGGGGGCAAATGGGAACAAAAGAGAAAGAAAGTCTATTATAGGGTGGAGAGCAGAAGAGGTTAATAAAATATTTCATGATCTAATTGAAACACATACTGTACTGAAAGGGTCTGACAGTGTTCAGCATAGAAATGCAACACGGTACCTCCTGGCTTGCTGGAATCAACCAACCTCTGTCAAGCTACAGGTATCTTACAGCCAGTTCAACAAAGACACAATACAAGCTAGATTGTTACCCTGCAAGTTTGTAACATGTTGTTAGGGGTGAGATTTGTGATTGTCATAAGAAGCACAGCTACTAAAAGAGGAACACAGGAATGCTTAGGGCAGCTGAAAGCTGCTAGAAACTACAGGAAGCCACAGAAAAGGAACACAAAGTAGCAGTGAATAAGATGCAGTGGCTGTAAATTTCCCTCTCTCAGTACTGGGCCAAATGAAAAGTGATATGAAACAAAAGTGGAATTTTTCTATTCATAACGGCAGAGCTGAATGTTATTTGCAAGTTCTGAGGAAGAGTCACGAGACAGAAACGTTTACTCTGATTTCTCTGCACAGATGCTGCCAGACCTGCTGAGCTGTTCTGGCAATTTCAGTTTTTGTCTTTGCTTTTGCAAATATCATGTGTGCCACATGTTAGCTAAGTAATGACCATCTCCAACATGACAGAATCTAGCCATCACACCTTAATATCAATGACATTACCATTAAAATTCCCCAATATCAGCATCCTGAAGGTCACCATTGAACACAAACCAAACCAGACCAGTCACATAAATACTGTGGCAACAAGAGCAGGTCAAAGGCTAGGAATTCTGTGGAGAGTAACTCATCTATTTTTTTCTTTATTCATTCATGGGATGAGGGCATTCCTGGCTAGGCAGCATTTATTGCTCATCCCTAATTGCCCAGACAGCAGTTAAGAGCCAACCACATTGCTGTGGGTCTGGAGTCACATGTAGGCCAGACCAGGTGAGGATGGCAGATTTCCTTCCCTGAAAGACATTAGTGAACCAAGTGGGTTTATCCGACAATCGGCAATAGATTCACGGTTATCATTAGATTGTCAATTCCAGAGATTCATTGAATTCAAATTCCACGATCTGCCGTGGCGGGATTTGAACCCAGCTCCCCAGGATGTTATCTGGGTCTCTGGATTAACAGTCCAGTGATCATACCACTAGGCATCTCCTGTGTCCCAAAGTCTGGATTAATTTAAGATATCTGGTCGGCATGAATGAGTTGAACCGAAGAGTCTACTTCCATGTTGTACAACTCTATGACTCTACAAGGGGCAAGTTAGGAGTGAGATGGAATGCTCTGAGGATGGTTCCAGCTACCTTCAAGAAATTTGACACCATCCACATCAAAGCAATCCAGCTGATTGACATTCCCTCCATTACATTCAAAATTCACTTCCTTCACCATTGACACAGCAGTGTGTACTTATGCAAGACACATTGCAGTACCTCACTAAGGATTCTTTGACAGCACCTCCCAAGGACACAAACAGCAGATGAATAGTCCCAAACTCCCCTTTAAGTCACACGCCATCCTGACTTGGAACTGTGTCACCATTTCTTCTCTTCTATTGGGTACTATGGGTGTCCCTAGGACAGCAGTGGTTTGCTGTTGCCCCTGTGTAATGGCAGTGAAGGAATGGTGAAGGCGATGGGCAGGGTCACTAATCAAACAGGCCACCTTGCCCTGGATGGTGTGGAGCTTCTTGAGTGTTTTTGGAGCTGCACCCATCCAGGCAAGTGGGTGTCAGCTTTAAGTGATGTCTTTCCCCATTATTTTGTCCCTGATCCATTAAATCCAAATAATCCTCGCAGCTTGGTTTATGCAATACTACAGACAATCTTTTAAATTATTTGTTAAGGCATTGCAGGTGTCGCTGACTAGACTAACAACTATTGCCCATCCTAATTGCCCAGAGGGCAGTTAAGAGTCGACCCCATGACTATGGGTCTGGAGTCACATGTAGGCCAGATCAGGAGTGGATGGCAGATTCCTTCGCCAGAAGGCACTGGTTGGGTGATGGAAATCTGGGAAAAGGACAGAAATAGAGGCAGAAGACTTTTAAAAAGTACTTGGATGAGACTTGAAATGTCATAATATTCCAAGCTATGGGTCGAGTGCTGGAAAGTGGGATTAGTGTAGATAGGTTGGTGCAGACTTGATGGGCCAAAGGGCTTGTATAATTCTGTGCTATGTGCTTCTATGACATTAGTAAATCCAATGGGTTTTCACATCAATTGGCAGTAGTTACATGATTGTTATTAGACCAGCTTTTAATTCCAGTTCTCTCAAACTAAATTCAAATTTCACCACAGTGGGGTTTGAACAGATGCCCCAGTGCATTAGCTTCGCTAATTAGCTACCACTGCACCACCTCCTTCCCAATCACTACAGCACCTCCCAACCCTGTGCCCTTCAGCACTCAGGCAGACAAAGGCAGCAGGTGAATGAGAACACTCCAAACTCTGGTTCCCCTCCAAGTTGCACATCATCTCTCTGTTTGGAAATATGTCAGCTGTCTCTGCATAGCCACTGGGCCAAAATCCTTAAACCGCCCGCTCAGTCTCCCTGTCTCCCTCCCACTCTGTCACGCAGATTGCTTTTGAAATTAAACTCTACAACGATAGTGAGCTCTATTTTCTGCTGCGCAGTACAAAACTCCTGTTTCTCCTTCCTATCAAAATTGCACTCATATTTAACACCTCTTACTGAAGCATGTCTCAATCTTCTCTCCTCTGGTTTCCAGGCCTGTGTTTGGAACTAAAGTCATAGAGTCATGCAGCATGGAAACAGACCCTTCGGTCCAACCAGTCCATGTTGACCATAATCCCAAACTGAACTAGTCCCACCGGCCTGCGCTTGGCCCATATCCCTCCAAGCATTTCTTATTCATGTACTTATCCAAATGTCTTCTAAACGTTGTAACTGTACCCGCATCCACCTTCTGATTCCTTGTATCTTCTTCATAAATCATTTCAGTATCCTCTCCATGGTTTTGACATCTTTCCTAAAAGTAAAGGATTGGTTCTGTTAGAGTTCAGATGAATGAGGGGGGTCTCATAGAGACTTATAAAATTCTAACAGGACTGGACAGTGTAGATCCAGGGAGGATGTTCCAGATGGAGGGTGTGTTCAGAACCAGGGGTCACAGTCTGAGGATTTGGGGTAAACCATTTGGGATGAGGAGACATTTCTTCACCTAAAGAGTGGTGAGCCTGTGGAATTCGTTACCACGGGAAGTAGTTGATGCCAAAACATTGAATGTATTCAAGATGCGACTAGACTTGGGTGAATGGGATCAAAGGTTACAGGGAGAAAGCAGGATTAGGCTATTGAGTTGGACAATCAGCCATGATCGTGAAGAATGGCAGAGCAGGCTTGAAGGGCTGAATGGCCTCCTACTGCTCCTATCCTCTCTGTTTCTATGCAAAATCGAAGAATTTTTAGCTTTGCCAGAAATGTTTTGAAAGCTGTGCATGTACAGGAGCATTATTGTGCTAGCTACACAGTAAATATAGAAAAAGACAGCTGTTGACAGGTGGACAAAAATACAATGTCCCCTGCAGACTTCTTGGGATTCCTTCCCTGAGCTCCTTGAATCCCGAGCCCGGATTGGGACTCTGTGCTTTACATGAAATATTCGGAGGAAATTCCTTCCCTGTGCCAAAATATGCGATAATTCACGCCTGTATCTATAGTTCTGAAACCCTCAGTGTTTGGCAAGTCATTTCTGTGGCTGTCTGCAGAGTTTAGTCAACAACTGGAGTGCATTTGAGAAATACAGCAGCTGTTGCCAGTGAACAACTGTGGAGGTGTCACCATTACTGACAGAATCCCACTTCCAGGCCTTCAGTAACGGCAAAATACACAGGGGACAAGAGCAGTGTTTCCATTCAGCATTACTGTCTGAGAATTGAAATGGAGCCTCTCCTGTCACACCAGCAATCCATAAAGTGCTGGAAAAGTTGGGTACTATGTTTCAAACAGAAGCAGAACTTGCTGGAGAATTTCAGCAGATGGCAGCATCTGTGGAGAGAAAACCATACGACCATAAGATATAAGAGCAGAATTAGGCCATTCAGCCCATCGAGTCTGCACCACCATTCAATCATGGCTGATATGCTTCTCAATCCTATTTCTCCTTCATTCTTTCTGTAACCCTTGATTCTCTTACTAATCAAGATTGTGTCTATCTCTGACTTACATACTCTCAATGACTTTGCCTCCACAGCCCTCTGCGGCAATGTGTTCCAGAAATTCCTCCTCATCTCAGTTCGAAAGGGTCATTCCTTCACTCTGAGGCTGTGTCCATGGATCCTAGTCTCTGCTAATTTTGGAAACATTTTCTCCACATCTACTCTATCCAGACCTCTCAATATTCTGTAAGCAGCCCATTGGCTTTCATCACATTTGCATCCACAGATGGTTCCCATTAGCAGCTTTTCTATCTCCTCCGCTCACCATTATTGATCCCTTTGTCTGCCCAATGCTGTTGTCTTCGTCTCTCTCTATTTCTCTATCTATCTAGGCTCCATCTCCACCTATCATTCACTCCCTAACCTTCTCCCTCCCTCCCTACCCCTTGTCTTCAGCATAAATACCACCTTCTCCTAGCTACTATCAGTTCTGAAGAAGGGTCACAGGAACTGAAACATTAACTCTGCTTTCCTCCCCACAGATGCTGCCAGACCTACTGAATTTCTCTGTCTTTGTTTCAGATTTCCATTATCTGCAGTTCTTTATTTTTTGGGCTAGTACATTTGTCTGGCTGGTACCTCCATCTCAACACTGTCATCCCCTTTGCAAACCCCAAGAGCTCCAACCCACTCCACCCACCCCCACCCCCACTCCCATCTCTGCAATCTCTGAGGTCTCTGCACTCCTCCAATTCTGACTTCCTGCACATCCTCAATTTTCTTCTTGCAACTATTGGGGGCTGTGCTTCAAGCTTCTTGACTCCAATCTACCGGAATTCCACCCCTTCCTCCCAAACGTCTCTGCCTCTCTGCTTTTTTCTCTTCCTTTACAATGTGGCTTAGAAGATACCTCTTTAATTAAAGTTTTGATCAGCTTCCCCAATATCCCCAACGTGACTCATTTTATTTACATGTTTTGAATGATCTTCACACCTCAGAGGTGCCTTGGGATGTTTTGCAATCTTCAAGGAGCTACTTAAATGCAGGTTTATGTTGCTTTGAATCCAACGCATGTTGATAGAGTGAGAGTGTTCTCTCTCTTTAACTACAGCGATGTGATAAGGGGAAGTTTTTTCTCAACGTTCTTAGTTCAGTTCTGGTTATTTAGCAAAAATGAAATTGGTAATATTCCTCATAAAAGCCTCAAAGGCAAGAAATGTGCCATAAGCTGTGGACATCTGAGGTTTAAGTTACATAGAATGACATGGAATATGCATCCCACAAAGAGACAATTATCCAAACAGTTTATATTCCATTTGAGCTCAATGACAAAAAGTTGGTTTGCAGGTGCAGCAGGTAATTAAGAAGGCAAATGGAATATTGTCCTTCATTACTGGAGGGATCAAGTTTAAAACCAGAGAGGTTATACTGCAGCTGTACAAGGTGCTGGTGAGGTCACACCTGAAGCACTGTGTACAGTTTTGGTGTCCTTACTTGAGAAAGGATGTACTGGCACTGGAGGGGGTGCAGGGGATGTTCACTAGGTTGATTCCGGAATTGAGAGGGTTAGTTTATGAGGATAGATTGAGTCGACTGGGATTATACTCATTGGAATTTAGAAGAATGGGGGTGGGATCTTATTGAAACATATAAAATTATGAAGGGAATAGATAAGATAGGAGCAGGGAGTGAAATTAGAACTAGGGGGCATGGCCTCAAAATAAGGGAGAACAGATTTAGGACGGAGTTAATGAGGAACTTCTTCAGCCAAAGGGTTGAGAATCTGTAGAATTCCCAGCCAGTGAAACCTCATTGAATGTTTTTAAGGCAAAGATAGATTTTTGAACAATAAAGGAATTAAGGGTTGTGGTGAGCGGGCGGGTAAGTGGAGCTGAGTCCATGAAAAGATCAGCCATGATCGTATTGAATGGCAGAGTGGGTTTGAGAGACCAGATGGTCTACACCTGCTCCTATTTCTTATGTTCTTATGTACCCCATCCTACCTCAGTTAACTCCATCACATTACACTCTGTTCCCTTCTCCCTCATCTGCTTGTCTAGTTTCTCTTTAAATGCATCTATCATTTCTACTTGACCTCACCTCATGGTGATAAATTTTACATTCTCAGTTCTACTCTCTTCCACACTCTTCCGTCACGCAAAGAAATAAGAGTTTGAATACACGTACAAGCAGATTCAAGAACAATTCTTCCCCGCTGTTATCAGACCTTCTAACGGACCTTTAAAATGTTAATGTTGATCTCTATCTCTCTCTGCGCCTTCTCTGTGGCTGTAATACTGTACTCTGCACCCTGTTCTGCTTCCCTGATGCATTTTGTCTGGTACGGTCTGCCTGTAGAGCCCACGAAACAACACTTAATCAAATCCAATAAAAAGAGGATTTATTTGAATTTCTTTCGACCATGAGTTGCATAGCGTTGAGTTGTGTTGTGTATTTGTTCTACCCAATACCTCATCTGGATGAATCTGATGCCAACACTATACAAATCTTACGCTGTATGGTTAGTCCAAAACGGGAAAAGGCAAGAAAGGAAAAAGGGAGAGAGTGCAACAAAGGACAGTACGGAACTGAGCTTGGGATCTGATGTCTCAGTGGATTAGTCGTGCCCTGCAACGTCTCTGTCCCTTCCTCTTACCCGTTATTACTGCAAAAATTTATTGAAACCTTCATCACAAACACATCATAAGGAATGATAAGTAAGTGGTAAAACTGACTTCTCATTTTGATTCATTCACAGGATGATGGTGTTGCTGGCTAGGCCAGCATTTATTGTCCATCCCTAATTACCCAAAGGGCAGTTAAGAGTCAACTACATGGAATGCATTGTCGGAGAGGGTAGTGGAGTCAGCCTCATTAGGGGCATTTAAGTGGCTATTAGATAGGCATATGGATGATTATAAGGTAGGGGTGGAGGTTAGATAGACCTTAGGATTAGGGTAAAAGTTCGCACAACATCGTGGGCCGAAGGGCCTGTACTGTGCTGTAATGATCTATGATCTATGTTCTATATCATGTGGGTCTTTAGTCACATGTAGGTCAGACCAGGTAAGGATGGCAGTTTCCTTCCCTAAAGGGCATTAGTGAGCCAGATGGATTTTTCCTAACAAACTGCATTGGATTCGTGGTCATCATTAGATTCTTAATTCTAGACTTTTTTTAATTGAATTCAACCCAGGTCCCCAGAACGTTATCTGGGTCTCCAAATTAACAGTCCAGTGATAATACCATTAGGTCATCACCTCCCTTTTTGCCATCCAGTTTACATTCTGGAAGTTTCTGGATAGAAAGAGGGTAATTTTCACACTTTGCTTTGTTGAGTTCATTCACAATAACACATTCCATGTGCTAGCGTGTGATTTCCAAAATTGCCATGAGCCCTCTCACAGGATGAGGGTCCCATTAGGCAGTGCGGAGCTGGAAAATCCACCTCTAAAACCAGGACCCCCACAGTTCACCTTGCCTGAGATGAAAATATGGAACGTGTAAAGGAACTGGATACAATCTTATAAAGGAAAAACTGAAACATCAGCAATCTTCCTTCAGCAACTCCGATAACACAACAAGAAGGGCAGCAGATACATGGGAAGACTACCACCTGCACATTCCTCTCCAAGCCACACCTCATCCTGATGTTGAAATACAGCAAATGTTTCATTAACCAGCATCTGTGGCAGCAGGAGTGTGCTGGTTGATCCAATGTTCTGGATAATCAATAGGTACACATAACCACAGTAAACCCTGACCAAACAAAGTTTCAAAATATCAACATTCCTCAAAAAATCTATTTTAAAAACATCGATACACCTCCTGAAACCAATGTAAAAACACATAGTAAGTAATAGAAATGTAATTCAAGGGGTATACCTATCTCTGTCATTACTTTATTTACAGCATAAATACTCAGACATTGTAGTGGATCGTGGTATTGGAGGTAAAGAATTTTTCCTGGTTTATCAAGGGTGCTGGTTGATTAAGGTGCCAGTTAAAGCAAAGTTTGCTGCATATCGCTGTTGCACCACTGTTGCTGGATCAATGTTCCGCAGCTCAACAGTGTGTGGGAGCCCCTGTGCTGGATGGATTCAGAGGCTCAAGAGGGAAGCTGATCCCCAGCTTCCACTCAAGGGCGGTTAGGGCTCGGCAACAAATTCTGACAAGCGATGCTCACATTCCAGCAAAAGATTAAAGATCAGGGCTGTCATCAGACAACAGTCGATTGGATGCAATTGGGAATCCATACAGAGGGGCAGCACAGGATTCAGTAGCATCTCTCTGGGGGCCCCTCTTTTGGCACTGTGGTAGTGTCCCTACCCCTGGACCAGGAGACGCAGGTTCAAGTCCAACCTGAAGCAATGGTTGAACAGGTTGGTTAGAAAATTAGTAGCCTCTGTCTGTCCTGTATCAATCTGAGCTCTGCCCGAAGTTAGCAGCCAAGAAAATATCGCTGAGATGGGTAGAGAAAGCAAACAACAAAAAAACTCTGTTCAAACAGGAAATTACCTCCTACAATCGCATGCAGAATGTACAAATCTTATTTTATTTATTGAAACTCTTAAAGGGAATCTATTTCATGTTATGTCAGGGGAGAAAACTTCAGACAAAGGGTGTGGAGTTGGCCGCAAAATGTAAATTCTGTGGACAGGCTTGTCTGCTGAGAGTTCCTGGTGAAATACTGTTCAGCGTTGACAAGCTGAGAGTTCCTCTGTGCAGGGCTTGGTCACTTTGGCTTGCAGTTGTTTAGCAGCTGTTGTCTGTGTTTTTAATTCATTCATGCAAAATATGCATCACTAACAAACTTTATCTGTCGGATCCCTGAGTGAGGCACACAGACTTTTATATTCTGCGACAAATTGACCCTATGTCAACTTGTACATTCAAAGATAATCAAACTTCTTTCCATGAAAGCAAACTCCTGAGGCCACAGGAGACCTGAAACAGAGATTGTTGGAGAAACTCAGCAGGTCTGGCAAAATCCATGCAGAGAGAAACAGAGTTAACATTTCGAGTCCGGTGACCCTTCTTATTTAAACACAAGCTGGCATTGCGGGCCAGGAACCAGCCTGCACACCATGGTCCTGTGTAGCTGCCCCCACCCCTCCCGCTCACCCAAGGAAGTGCCCCAGGACCCTTTGTTCAGTAACACAGCCCTGGAGGTCCTGCTGGTGGAAAGGATACCAATGTTTATTGCTGCTGAGCCCCGAAACAGGGCACATCACTGGGTGCAGCCATCCTGAACTGGGACAGCAGGCCTGATCAGTACAGAGGCCTAAGCCAAATGTAGTGCCCAGCAATGCAGGATAAGGGACAATGAACCTCAGCACCCGCAAGGCTGTGTTACCATCCTCTTCCTGTCTATTCATTCACAGGACGTGGGCATCGCTGGCCAGGCCACTGATTATTGCCCATCCCTAATTGCCCAGAGTCAACCACATTGCCTGGAGTCACATGTAGGCCAGACCAGGGAAGGATGGCAGTTTCCTTCCCGAAAGGACATTAGTGAACCAGGTGGGTTTTTCCAACAGTCAGCAATGGATTCACAGTCATCATTAGACTGTTTATTCCAGGTTTTTTTTTATTGAATTCAACTTCCACCATCTGGCATAGTGAGACTTGAGCCTGGGTCCCTGGAGTAACAGCTCAGCAATAATACCACTGAGCCATCGCCTCTCCATTGCCTCCCCCTCTCTCTACCACGTTACACTCGGTCTAATCTTGTGGCTCTCGCCCATTTTCACTTTCCAAACTACCAACCGTTCCTTCCCTCTGAGCTTTAGACTCACTCACTGGGGGGGATGTCTCGCCACCACTCCCGCATCTCCAATCATGGCTCTCACAGCAACATTAACCACAGGCAGTCTGTCCTTCTCTCCCATTGCAAGAAAACTTGTCTCATCACTGAGCCAAGAGGTCAAAGTTCACTTGTGAGTTGAATTTGACATCTGGTGAAGGGTCACTGGCCTCCAAATGTTAACTCTGCTTCTCTCCCTACAGACACTGCCAAGCTAGCACTTTCTGCTTGTGTTTCAGATTTCCAACACTTGCAGATCTTTGTTTTAATATAAAACATAAGTGAGCACATGTCACCGGGCCTGAATGTTTCACATCTGGATGCCTGAGGGTTCCTCTGAATCTTTATTGCATAGAACCCAGTTTCTGTGTGTCTCCACGAGGGAGTACTGCTGAGGACTGGTCTATAGAGAGGCTGTGTACAGACAAGGAGGGTCTTACACATTTTTGCATTGTTGTGTGAACTATGGGTACTGCACATGCAATGTGAACCAGCTCGCAAGAGTCTTCGCCCAGCCATGCATCGCACTGACCTGTTGGACACAATATCCCCTTCTGTTGCTTGGTATCAATGTTTGCTTGCTAATGGTCATATGAGACTGGACATTTTGCCATGTGACATCTGGTTGTCTACTCTTTTTGTCATCCTGTCCCGTGTTCTCTGAGTCAGTTATAAAGGAAGGTGCGAGAGTGAGCAATAGCAGCTCCTGTTTCAAAGGAGAGGCAATGGCCTAGTGGTATTATCGCTAGAATATTATTCCAGAAACTCAGCTAACATTCTGGAGACCTAGGTTCAAATCCTACTATGGTGGAATTAGAATTCAATAAACAGTCTGGAATTAAGTGTCTAATGACAACTGTGGCACTGTTGTTAGGGGAAAAACCCATCTAATTCACTAATGCCCCTTAGGGAAGGAAACTGCCATCCTTACCTGATCTGGCCTACATGTCACTCCAGACCCACAGCAATATGATTAACTTTTAACTGCCCTCTGGGCAATTAGGGATGGGCAATAAATGCCAGCCTAGCCAGAAATGCCCACACTCCATTAGTGAATTAAAAAAACGTCCTCGCCACCCGTGCCAACAGTAAAACAATAAACCAAATGCTGAGATGAGGGAGAATTGAAGTCCCGGTTCATTCTCATTTCTGTTAGAGGTACAAAGGCCCACTTCATTCCCCAGTTGCTGGTTGACCCTTGATGAGACTGAGAGGAGAGGAGACACACATACAGTGGAAGGAAAAGAAACTTGGTTAACCTCCAAAAACCGTGATTCTGTAAAGCATTCAATTAATTTCCAGGAGATCCTGATCACCCATGACACAGAAGGAACACCACCTACACCCTAATATATTCCAATGTTTTTAAGAACATAGGATTTCACCAGAAAAGAAAACAACCATCTCTATTTGTCTGCCTAATCCCAAAGACTTCTTACCACTCTTTATTTCCAATGTTGTCCAATAGCCCGCCAAGCTAACATTTGTGTATTGCCCTCATAAACAAAGCTTTTCACCGTACTTAGGTACATGTGACAATAAATCAATCAATCAATCTCATACTGGTGGTCGCTTGGATAATACAGACCTTGATGGTTGCTGAGAAAACAAGACATGCTGTTGAAATTTTTTGTCTTGCACTCATCAGGACACAATTACAAAAATTCAAAAATCTCAAAGGGAACAACAATTTCTACTGCATGACAAGAGGGTGCTGATAGGTTGGCAAGTGGACTCTGATTGATGGAGGAGTTGAGATTTGGCTTCCTTTGCAATTGAATTCTGGCAGTTGGAGGGCAAGTGAGTTGTAATCATTCGTATAAATGTAATTTTGCTTAACTGAAGCCTACAGTTTAAATTCTAACGTTCCCAGTTTAAAATAAAGTTTTAACAAGGTCTCCAATGGAAGAGGATTTAGACAATTAAAGGAGCAGTTTAAAAGGCTCCACTGCTATTATTCCATGGCATTGAGAGATGGGCAATTACTCACACCCTATAAAGACATTTAGTTTCCATTTATCAACAGATGCTCTTGTCAACTTTCCAAAGCCAGGCTGGTACAATGTTCAGATCTGAATATGCAGTGCTCAAGATGGAGGCAGTCCATTGATTGGTTTAAATACTCTGTCATTTCCTCTGACTTGCCCACTTGATTGGCACCATATCCACAAGTATTCAACCCCCGACACCCTCCCCCTATCACCACCGACGCTCGGTAGCAACAGTGTGAACCATCTACAAGATGCTCTGCAGAAATTCACCGAAGATCCTCAGGCAGCACCTTCCAAATGCACTATCACTTCCATCTAGAAGGACAAGGGCAGCAGATACATGGGAACACCAGATCCTACAAGTTCCCCTCCAGGCCACTCATCATTCTGAAATGGGAATATATCGTCGTTTCTTCATTGTCACTGGGTCAGAATCCTGGAATTCTCTCCCTAATGGCATTGTTCAAGAAGGCAGCTCACCACCACCTTCTCAAGGGCAACTAGAGATGGGCAATAAACAGTGGTCCAACCAGTAATGCCCACATCCCATAAATGATTATGAAAAGTAAGGTTTTGATTTCCTTTTTCACCATTGTTGCCTGTTTTGCTAACTAATTAAGGATGCTTTCCACTTAAACAACCACGTTCCTCTACTGTGCCATTTCCTGTAGATTGTTTTGTGTTCTCACTGTTTATTTCTCTTTTAAGGTTCATGACTTGACATTGCTTTACAATAAACAACAACCCACACTCTTCAACACAAAGTCCTTCCATAATTATTCTGTAATATTCCACGCTGTGAATTTGCTTTCTCTGCTTCTTCCTCAAGATCTTTCAGAAATATTGAAATCATCAGAGTGATGTAAAACCTGCCAGCTTCCTGCTTCTGTGTTAATATGTTAACCATTGCAATTCCAGTTCGTTATCCACTTTAAAAGCTTTTCCCTTATTCTATGCCTTGCTACATTGTTCAGTAAATTTCTATATAATACATTGTCAAATTTTTTGTTGAAGTCAGCACTGCTGCCTCACAGCACCAGGAACATGGGTTCAATTCCACCCTCAGGCAGCTGTCTATGTGGAATTTGAACAATCTTCCTGCATCTGCATGGGTTTCCTCCCGCAGTCCAAACATGAGCAGGTTAGGGTGGATTGGCCACGCTGGGATTGAACGCGGGTGCCTGGTGCTGTGAAGCAGCAGTGCTAACCATTGGATAACTGTGCTGCCTATCTATCTCCCTTTTAAACAAACAGATCTATCAGCCAGCTTTCTCAGTAAATGCTTTATTATTAGAGATAAATATTCAATAAAAATGTAGTAATTGTAAATATACAGTCAGTAATACAGAAATATGAATATTTTACCCTCTATTCCCCCAAATGTGCGTACCTACACATTGTCTGCAGAGGCTGGCTTTCTGAAAAATACACTCTGACTATTCATCCTATTGTGGGATCTTGCTCCATACAAACTGGCCCTGGGTCCAGTGTAGACAGCAGAGAAGAGATGGTGGAGAGATGACAGTGGATGTGTTATTGATGGTGATGAGCTGGCTCCAGACTGATGGACTCTCTTTAAGCTATTTCTTTTTTTTCTCCTTATTCTTAAATTATTCAAAACGGCGGCATTTTCTGGTGACCAATGGTAGCTTCTCACTGTATTTTGTTGCATTCTTACTGTAAAATACACGTGACAATAAAATGAAAATCAAAACAGAATGCCCCAACCTAATTAAACTCACGGTGAGGAGCAATTCTCTGGATCTTGTTCCTTTGTGTTTACCCCTTCAGCTGGTGACATTAGGTTAGTTTTGAAATAAAAATTCCTTCCCCTTCTCCCAGCCCATGTGAAGTTGAATTTAAAAGGAATCTATTTAACCAGGGTTTTTTGGGTTAAGAAAAGATTCAGTTTATTAGCTAGATATAAGAAGAAATATTAAAGAAACACACGTGCACACAGAACAGGAATAAGAAAGAAGCCCATAAAAAAGATAACATTTGAAAAATAAATATATTCAGTCTCTGATTCACTCATGCAGCTGAGCCATCAATTTTGAGATTGTGCTTCACAAGTTGATTGAAATTCTTTTGTTCTGATTCCTTTTGACAGAGGTTGGCAGTCCCCAAAGTGAGACAGCCTTTACCCTTTCTCACCTGCAGTGCAGATGTGTTTAATGTCTGTTCACAAAACCACGGACACCACAGCACATTAGTCCACTTTGTTACTTCCTTTTTACCAGCTTAAGCCTGGATATTATCTAGGCCTTGCTGCATATAGACACTTTCTTCTTCAGTGACTGAGGAGTCGAGAATTGTGCTGAACGTAATGAAGTCGTCATCGAGCATCCGCACTTCTGACCTTATGATGGAGGGAAGGCGACTGAAGCAGCTGAAGATGGTTAGACATAGGACATTCTGCAGAGATGTCCTGGAGCTGAGACAATTGACCTCAATCAGCTACAACTATTTTCCTTTGTGCCAGGTGTGACTCCAATCAGCAAAGAATTTCCACCCAGATTCCCATTGACTCCAATTTTGCCAGGGCTCCTTGATTTGACACTTTGTCAAATGCACCCTTGATGTCAAAGGCAGTGACTCTCACCTAACTTCTGGTTTCCAGCTGCAGTGTCCATGTTTGAACCATGAAGTCAGGAGTTGAGTGGCCCTGGCGGAACCCAAACTGGGCGTCACTGAGCAGGTTATTTCTGAGCAGGTGCTGCTTGATAACACTGTTGATGACACCTTCCATCACTTTATTGATGATCGAGAGGAGACTGATGGGACGGGTTGGATTTGTCCTGCTTTTTGTGTACAGGACATATCTGGGCAATTTTCCACATTGTCGGGTAGATACCAGTGTTGTAACTGCACTGGAAGAGCTTGGCTGGGGGAGCAGTAAAGTTCTGGAGCACAAGTCTTCAGTACTATTGCAGGAATGTAGTCAGGGCCCATTGTTTTTTGCAGCATCTCCTATCTGTTTGGCAATGGAAACAGGGATAGAGGGAGGCTGACCTGATGGAAACTGATATCTGCAGATCATCCTTCTCCGAATACTTCAGCTGTTTTTCTCGCCCTCACTCTTCAGTCAAGTCCCATTCAGCCAGGAACCTCATTATACTGAGAACTTATTGTGAGTTTGTGAGGGTGGAGGAAAGTTACAGCCTTTAGTCCTTTGACCAAAGACTGTGGTTGTGCTATTTAGGTCACTTTTAAACTAATGCTTGAAGAACAAACTCACAGTTGGATAAAAGTCAGAACTTACCCATCTAATCATTTAGGCTTCACAGCTCTTAATATAGTTAGTCTCTACCTGGCACTTAACTACATGTTCCTGAGACATTAAAACTACTCCAAGCAGCTAGCATTGCAACTATGTGCTTGAAAAGATGCCTGAATAGTGTTTACTACCCATTAGGCCATACCAGGACAAAGCACCCACTTTCAAACAGCCCACTCAGAGATAGCAAGAACCGCAGATACTAGAGTGAGAGACAACACAGTATGGAACTGGAGTAACCCAAAACATCAACTTTCCTATTCCTCTGATGCTGCTTGTCCTGCTGTGTTCCTCCAGCTCCATAATGTGTTGTTTCAAACAGCCCACGTTGTTCCAAAATCCTTTGCATTTTATTTCACCCCACCTCCATCTCCAAGTGCAACATCAGACTCTGCATCCAACTCAGTCCCAACCCGATGGGCTAGCCCTGGCTCAAGATGTAGGAGCAGAAGTTCAGCCCATCGACTCTGCTGTGCCACTCGATGACTTCATACCTGATCTTATAATCCTAAACTCCTTTTCTGCCTTTTCCCTTACTGATTAAAAATCTGTCTGTCACAGTCTTGAGTCTAGTAGGTTGCAAATTTGCTGGTCACCTATGAAAATAAAATCTTTCAGTTTGATCAAATGCAACTTCTAATTCTTTTGAGGGAGCAGAATGAGTTACATTCTTTTGAGATTGTCTCCTCACTACGTCACAGTGCCCTTGGTTGGGATCCTTATAACCAACTTAGAACTTGAATAACTCCAGACTAAAACAAAAATTGTATTTACACTTGGTCTTTCCTGACTTCATGATATCCCAAATCACAGCCAACCTTTTTTGAAATGTAGTCACCGCTGCAATGTAGGAAACACAGCAGCCAGCTTGTGTATAGCAAGCTCCCACAAACAGAAATGTGACAAAGACAGGAGGACCTGTTCTTTTGCAATGATAATTGAGGGATAAATCCTGGGGACAACAAATACAGACTAAGGACAGATAGTGTTCACATAATCCCTACAGTGTGGAAGCAGGCCATTGGGCCCACTGAGTCCACACTGACCTTCCAAAGAGCTTCCCTCCCAGACCCACCTTACCCCTGTAACCAACATCTCCCATGGCTAACCCACCAAACCTGCACATCCCTAGACACTATGGGCAATCTAGCATGGCCAATCCACCCGACATGCACACAAATCCAGAGACTTCCTTTTCTACCCACTAGGGAATTGAAACCAGTCCAGGAGATGACATTGACCATACTTCTGTCAACTCTTTAACCACTTACCCTCCTGTATGACATAAACTCTAACAAAGACCAATTCCCTTAGTAAAAGGCAATTGGAATAATCCTGAGCTTGTTAACTGTTACCAAGTTGAGCTGAAAGATTTGGTGTTCTTTTTTACGGGAGAAATGCAGGCTGGAGGAGACTTAATTGAGGAATTGAACTGATTGAGAGAATTGATACTGTCTCGCCAAGGGGTCTAAAAGGGATTTAACGTAATTGGTGGATGGATTAGACGGGAGATGAGGAAACATTTTTTCACTCACTGGGTGGTCATAGAGTCTTAGGGTCACACAGCACAGAAACAGAGCCTTTGGTGCAACTCATCCATACTGACCAAGTTTCCCAAATTAAACTAGTCCCATTTGCCTGCATTTGACCCATCTCCTTCTAAACCTTTCCTATCCAAGTACCTGTCCAAATGTCATTTAAATGTTGTAACTATTTCTGCATCCACCAGTTCTTCTGGCAGTTCATTCCGCACACGAACCACTCTCTGCAAAGAAAAGTTACCTCTTAGGTCCCTTTCAAATCTTTCTCCTCTCACCTTAAAATTATACCAAGGTGCAGAGCTGGATGAACACAGCAGGCCAAGCAGCATCAGAGGAACAGGAAGGCTGACGTTTCGGGCCTAGACCCTTCATCCAGCTGTACACCTTGTTATCTCAGATTCTCCAGCATCTGCAGTTCCTACTATCTCTTAAAATTATACCCTCAAGTTTTGAACTCCCCAACCCTGGTGAAAAGACCTTGGCTATTCACAAAAGCTAAAGCTAATTCTAATTCTAATTCTAATTCTAATTCTAATTCTAATTCTATGCCTGCCTCTCATGATTTTACAAATCTCTATAAGATCAACCCTCAACATCCCCATTGCCTGAATCATATTTTAAAAACATTGGGTTTAGACAGTGCAACAGACCTATAGCAGGAAGGGGATAAGGCTAAGAAGCTGAAAACTCTTTTATTCTTTCATGAGATGTAGGTGACATTGATTAGGTGGGATTTGTTGCCCATCCCTAATTGCCCTTGAACTGAGTGGCTCGCGTTGACAGAGGGCAGATAGGTGTCAACCATGTTATTGTAGGTCTGGAGTCACCAATAGGCCAGACCAGATGAAGGCGACAGTCTTTTCTTCATTAATGTGATTTAAGGGCATTAGTGAAACATTTTTTTTAAAAGTGGCAATGATCTCACATGAAAAGAAATTAAAGAAAAGAATTGCAGATGCTGGAAATCTGAAACAAAAACAGAAATTGCAGGAGAAACTCAGCAGGTCTGGCAGCATCTGTGGAGAGAAAGTACAGTTAACCTTTTGGGTCCAGTGACCCTTCAGTAGAACTAATAGTAGCAAGGAAAAGATGGTATATATGCTGATGACAGGGAGTAGGAGTTGGGGGAAAGATGTATGCAATAAGTGGAGATGGAGCCCAGAGACAGAATACAGCAGTTAGGCAAACAAAGGGATGGATAACGGTGAGTCATGGAGAAAGAAACGTTGATAATAGGGCCCATTAATAGGCAAAAATGCATTAGCTGTGAAGAAAGCAGCCCATGTGATGACATGGCTACCTTTATGCACCCCCACACCCTTTTTCTCCCTGACTGATCCCAACACACCCCCAAACTATCCCTGTAAACCTGTATTCCCCACGGCCAATCCACCTAACCTGCACATCTGAGGGCTCTGGAAGAAAACCAGAACACCCGCCAGAAACCCACGCAGACAGGGAAAACATGCAAACTCCACACAGTCACCCAAGGATAGAATCAAACCTCGGCCCCTTGTGCTGTGAGGTAGCAGTGCTAACCACTGAGCCATCCCATGAATTTTCATTCTCTGTCCAGAAATGCGTTTATGCACCACTGAATTTACTTTCTTCTTTCTACCAGTGTATTACCCATATTTCTAATGAAATTACCAAGCTACATACAGAGCCAGTCAGGGCAATGACACCAAAAGTGACGGAAAGTAGGGAGAGAGTGAGGGGAATAAATAAAACCTAGTTGGACCTTCCGAGAGATTTTGAATTTTAAAACCAACCTGTCCAGAGATGTTATTACACACCTCTGGAGCAAGTAGGACTTGAGTCTTGGTCTCCTGTTCAGAAATTGGGCACTAATACTGTACCACAAGAACCCATCCCTTCCCTGGATTGTTTTGTATATAGCTGGAAACTGAACGGCTTTCTTCCATCACGAAATCTCCCATGGTACTCTCCATCCATTATCCATCATCACCAAATACCCCATGTTTCCAATTCATCAAATGATGTGCACCTTCCATGAATTTTCTGGGAATAGGAAAATTGGGATCAGCTGGATCCTTGGCATTCACATCGCAGCTAAATGGTTGGAATTAATGAGTAATTGGAAAAATATCTAACTGCTTTCTGTTTGTTCTTTATCACTGGAGATAGGATAGGCACTTGTGTGGCTCTGTGGTAGCGTCTCTACCTCGAGGCATGGGTTCAGGTCCCACCTGCTCCAGCAATGGGTAATAAGATTTTTGAACAAGTTGATTAGGAAAACACCAGAAAGCTTATGGGGCTGATATTGAGAACTGAAGCTGCTCATTGTTTATTGCATTGTTACAGCGTGGCATGGAGTTGCTTGGCGTTTTCCCTATTGAATTTGTTTGGGAATATTTTGTATTGATAAGCTCTCATTCTGGTCTCCTCTGCAAGTGGAAACATTATCTCTATGTCTAATCTTTCAAGCACTTTTATTTTCTTTGGGCCACCTCTCAAACTTTGTTTGGCTTGAGTAAAGAGCCAGGGTCTGATCAATTTTTCCAAAGCAGTGTGTATTGTCCATCTGTAATTGCCCCTTGAACTAAAAGACTTGCTTGACCATTTCAGGGGGCATTAAGAGTCAACCACTGGAGGCACATGTAGGTCAGACCAGGAGCAAGGATTTCCATTAGTGAACCAGTCGAGCTTTTAAAACAACTGATGATGATTTCACTATGGGAAACCTCACAACATTTAAAATGTATTAAAAATGATTTAAAATGTACTTGGATGAGCACTTGAAATGTCATAACATCCAAGGCTAAGGGTAAGTGCTGGAAAGTAAGATTAGAGTAGATTGACTCAATGGGCCAAAGTGTCTCGTCTGTACTGCATGTCTATGAGGTGGATCATTATTGTATTAAATAGCGGAGCCCACTTGAGGGGACTGAATTGTCCACTGCTGCTATTATTTATGATCTTTACAAACAAGAGACCTTACCAACACAATGGTGTATGTTTAAACCTTCTTTTGACAGGTCTGTTTGCACACATGATGGGAGGTCTTAACATTCATAAAAGGTCAAATGATCTCTGGCTTTAATTACATACAAACTAGGAACAGAAGGAGACCATTCAGCTTCTTGAACCTTCTCTGTCATTCAACACGATCTTGTCGGATCTGTTTATGGCCTCAAATCCACATTCCTGCCGCTTTCCCACAACTTCCCTGATAACCTTTGACCCTTCTGTTAGTCAAGAATCTATCTACCACTGCTTCCGAAATATTCAACAATGACACCTTTACCATTTCACAGACTCATGACATTCTCAGAGAAAATACTTCTCCTCATCTCTGCCTTAAACAGGGAGCCCTTTTTTTTAACCATGTCCCCTAGCTCTCGTCTCTTCCAAACGGTCAGTGTCCACCATATTATGTCCCCTCAGAATCTTATACATTTTAATAACATCAAGCCTCATTCTTCTAAATTCCAATGAATACAGGCTCAGCCTGTCAACTTTCCCTTTTGAAATGATCTTCTCACTGCAGGAATAAGTCCAAAAAACTTTCCCTACACTGCTTCTAATTGTTCTCAGTCCTTAATGCACTCGTGGACTACATAAAATGTTCACTTCTGCTTTAACATGAGGTGCGCAGCAGTCCATTTGGTTTAGGTAGGTCTACACTGCTGTTAAGGGTGGAATTCCAGGATTTTGACCCAGCAACACTGAAGGAACAATAATATATTTCCAAGTCATGATGGTGAGTGGCTTGGAGGGGAACTTGCAGATGGTGGTGTTCCCATGTATCTGCTGCCCTTGTCCTTCTAGTTGGAAGTGGTTGTTGATTGGAAGGTGTTCTCTGAGGATTTTTGGTGAATTTCTGCAAGGTTTTAAGATGTAATGTTAATTAGAAAACGACAGAGCATGAGAGTGTTTGGAAAACGTATTGGAAGAGTTAGGATTTGAGACTTTAAATGTGAAAGAGGGTTTAAGACAGAAGGAATTCTCAAGGGCAGAGTTGGTGTAATTGTTGATTTTATTCCCATTGAAAGCTAAGCTCAAAAGGAAAGAGGACCTCCAACATACATTGACCACCTCGAGGTGTCAAATCTCTTCTAAATTTTGCTGCTTAATTGGTCTAATGATATGAGAAAACGCTGAACAAAAAAACAAACTGCTGGAAGTCAGAAATAAAAACAGAAATGTTCCAAAGAAGGGTCACTGGATCCAAAGCGTTAACTCTGTTTCTCTCTCCACACATGCTGCCAGAGCTGCTGAGTTTCTCCAACAATTTCTGTTTCTGTTTCTGAGGAAAGGCCATTGTGGGGTGGCTTCTACCTCCAACCTGAATGCCCAGACTGCCAACGGCACAACAGCCTTTTTATTACTCAAGGCTGGGCTTAACTAATTTACTCAGAGCGTTTTTCCTTCCCGTGTTCCATGAGTCTTTACGCACAGAAGGCTTTTAAAAACAATATCCTGGAGTGGATCCAGGGCTCTTCGAGACATAGGTCAGGTCAAAGCAGGCAACAAAGGCAAACGTTGTACTGTCGCAAACAGAACAGGTCATTCTGAGCTGTGCCCGGCACAGGGAAACGCGGATGGGGAAAGGCTTCACAGGTAGGAGGCCAGGTTTAGAATTCCATCGAATTAAAATGGAAAGTGTGAGAGAGATTCAGCAAGACTGGGAGCAACTAAGGAGCAAAAGGAGGCTGTAGTCTAGTGGCATTATAACTTGCCTGTTAATCTGGAAACTCTGGGTTCAAACCCCACTGTAGTGGATGGAGGAATTTGAATTCAATAAGAAATATGATGCCAACATTTTATTGATGATCGTGAATCAGTAATTGAGGAAAAATCCAACTTATCTCGACTTCATTTTCTCTCCCTTGGTCCAGGAACTCCCCACCTACTTCCATGCCCCTACCCACGCCCTCCACCTCCTCCAAAACTTCCGATTCCCTGGTCCCCAACACCTCATCTTCACCATGGACATCCAGTCCCTATATACGTGCATTCCCCATGCAGGTGGCCTAAAGGCCCTCCGCTTCTTCCTGTCCCGCAGGCCCGACCAGTCCACCTCCACTGACACCCTTATCCGCTTAGCTGAACTCGTCCTCACCCTTAACAACTTCTCTTTCAATTCCTCCCACTTCCTACAGACAAAGGGGATGGCCATGGGTACCCGCATGGGCCCAAGCTATGCCTGCCTCTTTGTAGGATACGTGGAACAATCCCTCTTCCGTACCTACACCGGCCCTAAACCCCACCTCTTCCTCCGTTATATCGATGACTATATCGGCACCGCCTCGTGCTCCCACAAGGAGCTCGAACAGTTCATCCACTTCACCAACACCTTCCACCCCAACCTTAAGTTCACCTGGACCATTTCTAATACCTCTCTCTCCTCCCTGGACCTCTCTGCCTCCATCTCTGGTAACCACCTAGAAACCGATATCCATTTCAAGCCTACCGACTCCCACAGCTACCTAGAATACACCTCCTCCCACCCACCTTCCTGCAAAAAGGCCATCCCCTATGCCCAATTCCTTAGCCTCCGCTGTATCTGCTCCCAAGATGAGGCATTCCACTCCTGTACATCTCAGATGTCCTCGTTTTTCAAGGATCGCAACTTCCCCCCTTCAGTGGTCGAGAACGCCCTCGACCGCATACCTCGCGTTTCCCGCAACTCATCCCTCACACCCCGTCCCTGCAATAACAACCAAAACAGAATCCCCCTCGTCCTCACGTACCACCCCACCAACCTCCGGATTCAACGCATCATCCTCCGACACTTCCGCCACCTGCAATCTGACCCCACCACCAAAGACATTTTTCCCTCCCCACCATTATCTGCTTTCTGGAGGGGCCACTCTCTCCGTGACTCCCTTGTCCGCTCCACACTCCTCACCAGCCCCACCACCCCCGGCACTTTTCCCTGGAACCGCAGGAAGTGCTACACCTGCCCCTACACCTCCTCCCTCACCCCCATCCCAGGCCCAAAGAAGACTTTCCACATCAAGCAGATGTTCACCTGCACATCGCTCGGTTCGCAATAAACAACTGCACCTCCCAGTCGCAAACCACTTCAACTCTCCCTCCCATTCCTCAGACGACATGTCCATCCTGGGCCTCCTGCAGTGCCACAATGATGCCACCGGAAGGTTGCAGGAACAGCATCTCATATTCCGCTTGGGAACCCTGCAGCCCAATAGTATCAATGTGGATTTCACAAGCTTCAAAACCTCCCCTCCCCCAACCGCATCCCAAAACCAGCCCAGCTCGTCCCTGCCTCCCTAACCTGTCCACTCCTCCCACCTCAAACCCCACCTCCACCTTCTACCTAACAGGCTCATCCCTGCCTCCTTGACCTGTCTGTCTTCCCTGGACTGACCAACCCCCCACCCTAACTCCCCACCTACACTCACCTTTACTGGCTCCATCCCCGCCTCCTTAACCTGTCTGTCTCCTCTCCACCTATCTGCTCCTTTATCCATCTTCCATTCGCCTCCCCCTCTCTCTCTATTTATTTCAGAGTCCCCTTCTCCTCCCCCATTTCTGAAGAAGGGTCTAGACCCGAAACGTCAGCTTTCCTGCTCCTCTGATGCTGCCTGGCCTGCTGTGTTCATCCAGCTCTACACCTTGTTATCTCTGGTTCACTAATGCCCTTTAGGGAAGGAAACTGTCATCCTTACGTGGTCTGGCCTACATGTGACTCCAGACCCACAGCAATGTGGTTGACTCTTAACTGCCTTCTGGGCAATTGGGGATGGGCAATAAATGCTGCCTAGCCAGTGACACCCTCATCCCGTGAATGAACAGTTAGTATTATGGTAGGATAAAACAAAGAATTGCGGATGCTGGAAATCTGAAACTAAAATACATTTTGCTGGAGAAACTCACCAGGTCTGGCAGAATCTGTGAGGAGAAAGCAGAGTTAATGTTTCAAGTCCTTGGCCCATTATCACATTGTATGCAACGCATTCAGTGCAGGTAACCCATTTTCTCACTCTTAATGCTTATTATCACTTATTCAATTATTCTTCTGCCCTGACCTGCTATCCATTATCTCCTTGTTTACCCACCCCTTTTATATCTCTCTCTCTGGTTGCCATCTCCACCTATTCGCTCACCTGTCTCCTTTCTACTAACTTACCTAACTACTAGCAGTTCTGATGAAGAGTCACCTGACTCGAAACGTTAACTCTGCTTTCTTCCCGCAGATGCTGCCAGACCTGCTGAGTTTCTCCAGCGATTTCTGTTTTTGTTTCCGTTAACATTTTGAATCTGAAATGACTCTTCTTCAAAATCCTTCCTCTTCAAACATTAACTTTGTTTCTGTCTCCACGTTTGCTGCCAGACCTGCAGAGTTTCTCCAGCACTTTCCGTTTGTATTTCAGATTTCCAGCATCCATAGCATTTTGTTTTTATTTGAATTCCGCAGTCTCCTCTGATTTAAAAGTGACATGAGTGACACAAGAGATTAGAACTGTATCAACAAGTTTTGAAACACAATTTGCCTATTTGATTAGAAAGTCACAACTGTCATCATTAAAGATAACGCAAATCCAAGTAATGACTTTGTAGCAAATAAGATGGAAATACTAGATGAGGTAAAAGGTGTTTCAAACAGGTAGATCCAAGATTTCAATACAGTGTGGAGCTGGATGAACACAGCAGGTCGGGCAGCATCAGAGCAGCAGGAAAGCCGATGTTTCAGGTTTACACCAGTCATCAGGAATTCCATCTCTGAGTGGATCCAAGGTTTGTATGACATTCATATAAAAGACTAAAAGCAAGAAAAGATCAGATTTATGAAATGCTGACCATCATGTTGAAGTAATAGATGGTACTGGGAGTGAGCTAATATGGTACTCGTTATCAAAAAGAACGGCAGTATGGTCCAGACTGTAAGAAACAGACGTAAGAAAGGAATCATGGCCATTATACACCGTCTTCATTACCTCAGGACTTTCCAAAGCACTTTATAACCCATTGCATGTGCTTTAAATCTAGCTACAGCTGTAAGCACAGGGTCACAGAGCAGAAGGAGGCCATTCGGCCCATCATGCCTACACTAGCTTGTTAAATGAGTATCATTACCTTGCGCCAATCTCCTGAATTTTCCCTATAACCTTGTACTTTATTACTGTCCAAATAATCACCCAAAGCCCCTCTTGAACAGCTCAATTACTCCTCCCTCTACCACATTTCCAGGCAGTGCACTCCAGATCTTAACCACTCACTGAGTGAAAAAGTTTTTTCTCACATTACCCTTGCTTTGTTTGTGCATCCCTTTAAATCTACGCCCTCTCATGCTTGCTCCAATTACAAGTGGAAACAGCTTCTCCCTTCCCGCTCAGGACTTTGAAAACCCTGTGAGAGAAGAAATTCCTCCTTATCTCAGTCTTAAATTGGTGGCCCTTTATTATAAGACTGTGCCCTCTGGTCCTAGAATCTCCCATGAGGGGACACATCCTCTCAGCATTTACCCTATCAAGCTCCTTAAGAATCCCATATGTGAACTCTACCATCCCAATCCTCCATCTTTTAACAGGATGAGGGTATCGCTGGCTAGGCAGCATTTATTGCCCATCCGTCAGCTGAGAGTCAACCACCATTGCTGTGGGTCTGGAGTCACGTGTAGGCCTGATCAGGTAAGGATGGCAGTTTCCTTCCCTAAAGGACATTAGTGAACCAGATGGGTTTTTCCTGACAATCGGCAATGGATTCATGGTCATTGTTAGATTCATAATTCTAGATTTTTTAATTGAGTTCAAATTCCACCGTCTGCTGTGGCAGGATTTGGAACCCGGATCCCCAGAATGTTATCTGGGTCTCTGGATTAACAATCTAGCGATAATACCACTAGGCCATCACCTCCCCTCCATACCAGGGATCATCCTAGTGAACCTTCTCTAAACTGCCTCCAATGAAATCATATCATTCCTTAAATAAGGGGACCAGAACTGCTCGCAGTACACCAGACGTGGTCTCATCAGCACCTTGTACACTTGCAGTAAGTCTCCCCTACTCTTATACTCCAAAACTCTTGAAATAAGGGCCAACATTCCATTAGCCTTCCAGATTACCTGCTGCACTGGTGTGCTAGCTTTCTGTGTGCACTAGTACACAAGTCCCTTTGTGTTGCAGATTTCTGCAGGTTTTATCCATTTAAATTATACCGATTTCTTTTGTTCTCCAAAATGAACAACTTCACATTTTCTCGCATTCTACTCCATTTGCCAACTTTTGCCTACAATGCTTGATCGAGTCTAATGGATAATGTAAAGGACAAGGATGACCTAATTCCCAAATAAAAGTAAATAGCGAAATAGTGCAGTTGCTGGAAATCTGAAATAACAGAAATTGCTGGAGAAACTCGGAGGGTCTGGCAGAGAAAGAGTTAATGTTTTGAGTCCAATCAGACTCTTCTTCAGAATTCTTCCCAATGTCTTCTCTGGTGACAATAAGATCTTGCTGCAAACAAGAAAGGGAGAACAAAATCTGTGTTATAATTTATATATTTTTGATGGTTATAAGTTCTCCTGTTGTGCTTATATATACATATATATAAATATATAATGTTTATTTACCATTGCTTTCAGGAAATGAATAATCTGTTGTTGACAAGCTGTAGGAGAACATTAAATTTGTAAGTTAAAACATTGAGGACCACATGAAACAGAATAAATGCTTCCTGGATAAATCATGAAACTATCTTACGAAACCCCTTAAATCTTGTAATAGCCTGTTACAAGTGATTCTCCAGTTCCTTCTCATTTGTAATGATTTGTATCATTGACGTGTTGACGTTAATCAAAAATTTTCTGGGTTAGCTGAAATGAAACTAAAGGAAATAAGGAGAAAGTGTATGAAGTCTTGTGATGATCTAATGATTGGAAAGGTCACTGGTTTTAAAATGTTTCTGTGTTTCGATGAAGGAATGTGTGTGTGTTTAGATTGAATGTTGTAACTCGGCAATAATGGACTGACCTGTCACAGTAACTCTGGGAAAGCTGAAGTTTTGTTTAAAACAGACACAGTGAATCAGAAGGGATAATCCAGGCTGAATATCAGCTGAATTTGTGATTGCCATGGAATAATACTTTGAAAATATCCTACAGTTAATTAGACTACATAAAAGTGGTAAACGGCAAGCACAAGCAAGAGAGGTCAGAGTTCATCAGAAGCAAGAGTTAAGCCTCATTCCAAGGAGATACAAACAAGTCCTAATGAGTTCATTGATCAAACCGACATGGAGAACGAGACAAGTTTGCCAGCGATCAAACTGATCGTTTGCTGGAGAATGTACAGTGTCAAGACTTTGCATGAACAGTTGCTTTGTATGGAAAGAGTAGATGAAAATCCTTGCCTCAAAGTACAGTTAGCTAGCTCAGGAAGAGGTTTCTTCATCAACACCTGGACGGTTTGACAGAGTGATTATTGGGGAATGTAGGGTAATCAGACTGACCATGATCTTTTGAATAGTGAGCAAGATCAAGAGGCTGAAATATTAGCCCTGCACCTAATCAGTAATTCTGTATGAAGGAAGTGAAATCCTTGGACTTATCAGAAGTTTCACTGGAAGCGTACCCAGAGCTGAGGATCTTCAGTTATGTGCAGAGCTGAAGAAAGTTGGGTTAGATAGAGCAGGGAATGTTACTGAGAGAAAATCAAAATGATGAAGAGTTGTAGTGGAATAAATAAAAGGATATTTATAAACCAGCAGAACAAACGGCATTTGTTCCAATTCTGCTTTTTTTGAAGCAAGTAAAGAAAAGAACATTTCATAGGTGGGAGGACTGTTTTGAAACGAGGATAAGGATTTACTTTAAAGAGTAAAAGGATCAGAAATGATGTGAGAAGACATTTCTCTTGCAGTAAGTAGTTGTGATTTGCCTGAAAGGTCAGGGAAAGCAGATTCACGAGAAACTTTCAAAAAGAAGTTGGAGATATACTAAAAAAGGAAAATAAAATTTCAGAGCAGCAGAAGATCCTAAAACCAAAACAGATAGGATTTTATTTTTGTTCATTCACAGGATGAGGGCATCGCTGGCTAGGTCACCATTTATTGCCCATCCCTAATCGCCCAGAGGGCAGTTAAGAATCAACCACATTGCTGTGGGTCTGGAGTCACATGTAGGACAGACCAGGTAAGGATGGCAGCTTCCTTCCCTAAAGAACATTACAGGAACAGAGAGAGAGAGAGGAAAACATAAGAAGAGAAGATTAAAAGGAAGGGAAGAGAAAACTATTTCACCTGACCACCGCAGACATTAAATTTTGGGAATGACAATGTAGTGGTTTTGTTACTGATCTAGTCCAGAGGCCATGACAGACAGGCCAGAGAAGTGAATTAAAATCCCACCACAGCAGCTGAGGAATTTAAAATTCAACTAAGTAGATAAATTTAGAATTAAAAAACTAGTATCAGTAATGGTGGCCATTAAGCTACTAGATTGGTGCAAAAAATCCATCTGTGCCCTTTAGGGAAAAGTATAATCTACCTCCGTCGCCTCTTCAGCTTCAAGGGACTCCAGAACCAGGGCAAAGTGGATGACTCTAAATTGCCCTCTGAAATGCTCGAGCAAGTCACTCTCAAATTGGCAGTTCTGCACCGGCATCTCATGGGCAAAACAGCTGGTTTTGTCAGTCACCCCCAACCCTCGAACCACATACCATGAATGAATATAACTAAAAGCTAAATGCTACAAAATTGACCATACCTTAAGAAGTACATAATTGGCACGGAAGCAGCTGGTAAAGCCCTGGGGATGTGAAAGGTTTGTAAATGCAAGTTCTCTTTTTTTGAGTATGACAGACCTGACTGCCCCTAGTTGTTGTCTATAACTGCCACAAATTGTTGTCTCAGCCGCTGTAGGAGGTTCCCAGACTTGGGGCATTGTTCAATATTCATAGCGATACCTGAAGTGATGATTTCCTCTTTCAGATATTTGGAACCAGTTTCGCAAAAGTTATGCAGAGAACAGTGGTTTAGTTTGAACCTTTACTTGTGGATGGTGTTTCCTGATATGGATGGGAATGCACTGTATCATTTATTGAGGTATTTTATGCAGCAACACCATTGAGTTAATTTGAGGAGAATTCAGAGTGAAAATATCAATGTTTAAACAAAGCACTGACCTGATCCATTTTAGTTCTTAACATTTATGATTTGTGCACAATTTCTGTCCTGGACCTTGGTTAATGAATGGATAAACAGCAGGGGTGACACAGTCTGTTGTATGAGCAATAGGCTCTCTCTCTGGTTAGCTGTCACAGACTGCACACTGGTGTGCTGTAGCTGAGTTACTCTTCCAATATCCCTTCTGTTTTCCTAAATACACATTAAGCTCAGGACTAGTAGGAACTGCAGATGCTGGAGAATCTGAGACAACAAGGT
>NC_063351.1:47576562-47615211 GCF_021869965.1 Rhincodon typus | reverse complement strand
ACTATCTCCTACTCTCTGCTCTGTTCTGATTTTATTGCTTGAATTAAAATAGGCTAAAAGTCCACTGAACCTCTCAGGAGAGAAGCCTTAACCTAGGCCCACTTTTGAAGGTAAAGATTGGATTTGTATGTAGGGAGGAAGGGATTTCCATTTACAATGTCCTTAAACGCTGCCTTGGGATGTTTTTTACCTAGCCTGAAAGGGCAGACAAGAAATTGGTTGGATAGCACATCCGTTAATAAGCAACTGTGACAGTGCAGCACCCCTCCAGCCCTGCACTGAAATGTTTCAGTGAACATAACGCTCAAATCCTGGAATGAGCATGACCATCAGAAGACCCTGCCAATAATCATTGGTCCGGAACATATTAAAACTGTTCAGGCAAAGTACCAGCAAACTGTGGGAAAAACAAACCAGAATAAGCCAGCTCATGTAGGGGAGGTTGGTTGAAAATTAGAAATGCGTAATCAACGCCAAAAATGTTTTTTTTTGCTGCTGTAAGCGGTCACTTCAATTTATACCACATGTTTACAATCATTTCTGGTGAGAATGTGAGGCATGATGACCATTAGAGCCTGCCCAGAGAATATAACCACACAGCCTTCGATGCTGACAGTTAGACAATTCATGAATGCAGTGTACTAGGAGTTGCACCATCCCAGTGGACATTCTGAAAAATAGCAATCCAAGCCTTACAGTCCCTTGATAGTGCATGTTGATTGATAGAATTGTGGCTTGGGGTGTTGATCAGGGAGTGGATCTCCCAACTGGAAATCAATCAGGTCTTTATACAAGTCACTAGATAGTTTCTGGGAAAGGGAGGACTGAGAGATTTTACCTCCGTGTTCCTAAGTCATGGATCCAGTAACCAAACAGTGCTCCTTGATACAGTCAGAGATTTTTTACAGCACGCAAAGAGGCCCTTTGGCCCATTATGTCCATACTGGTCACCAAACACCCATCTAGTCTAACCCCATTTTCCAGCACTTGGCTGATAGTCTCGTGTGTTACAGCATTTCAAGTGCTCACCTAAATATCTGTTAAATGTTGCAAGGGGTACTGCCTCTACCACCCTTTCAGGCAATGACTTCCAGATCCAACACTCCTTGGGTGAAAGTGGGAGCCTTTTTCCTCGGATGGTGATGGCTAGCACAAGGGGACATAGCTTTAAATTGAGGGGTGATAGATATAGGACAGATGTCAGAGGTAGGTTCTTTACTCAGAGAGTAGTAAGGGCGTGGAATGCCCTGCCTGCAAAAATAGTAGACTCGCCCACTTTAAGGGGATTTAAATGGTCATTGGATAAACATATGGATGATAATGGAATAGTTTGGGTTAGATGGGCTTCAGATTGGTTTTCACAGGTCGGCGCAACATCGAGGGCCGAAGGGCCTGTACTGCGCTGTAATGTTCTATGTTCTATGTTCTATGTAACCCTTCTGCTCCTTCCCCCAAAACCAGGGTTATTGATGCCTCTAAAGGGATAGCTTTCTCCATATCTATGTCCCTTGTAAGTTTGTATACCTCAATCAGATCCACCCTCAGCCTTCGCTGCTCTGAGAGAACAACCTCAGCCTATCCCACTTCTCTTCATCACTGCATCACTCCAGCCCAGGCAACATCCTGGTGAAGCTCCCCTGCACCCCCTCCAGTGCTATCCCATCCTTCTTATAGTATCAGGAATAGAACTGCACACAGTACTCTAGCTGTGCCCTAACTAGAATTATAACCAGTTCCAGCATAGCCTCTTTGGTTTTGTCTTGAACACCTTGGGTAATAAAAACAATATTTCATATGCCTTCATAACAACATGAACCACTCGCCCTTCTCCCTTCAAGGATCTGTGGACATGCACATCCAGTGATCCCCTGGTACTCCCCGGGGTCCTGCCATTCAATGTAAACTTCCTTGACAACATGGCACGGTGGCTCAGTGGTTAGCACTGCTGCCTCACAGCACCAGGGACCCGGGTCCAATTCCACCTTTGGGCCACTGTCTGTGTGGAGTTTGCATATGCTCCCCATCTCTGCGTGAGTTTCCTCCCACAGTCCAAAGATGTGCAGGCTTGGTGGATTGGCCATGTTAAATTGCCCGTAGTGTTCAGGGATGTGTTAGTTGGGTGGATTTCCCCCATGGGAAATACGGGGTAAGGGCATGGGTCTGAGTTGGATCATCTTTGGAGGATTAGTGTGGACTCGATAGGCCGAAGAACTTGCTTCCACCCTGTGGAGATTCTGTGATTCCAATGCATTTGTAGTGGTGAGAAAATTCAAACCTAGTAAGTTGAATGAAACTAGGAATCTGAGATAAAACTCACAACAACTAGCTTCTTGTAAAATTCCCATCTGGTTCATAATTGCCCTTTAAAAAGGGAATGTGTTATCCTTACCTTTTCTGACCTAGATGCGATTCCTGACCCACAGCAAGGTGACTGGCTCTTAAACCCTCTGAAATAATCTAGTCATCTACTCAGCGGCTGTAGCAAGGGAGTCCTGCAGCCTGAAGGGCAATTAGGAACAGGCAATAAATACTGGGTAATAAATACAAGGTTTGCTGGAGGTGGCCACATCCCAGGAGCAAACTAAAAATGCTCTCCTAAAGCTGAAATTTGTAACTGCAGCTTCTCTGTTGCAGTTGTGCCTGTTTTCTATCTCGTAAGATTGAAGCCAGTCAGATACAGAGTCTCAGAATAACAAAGTGACCTTCCTCTTTGAGCAGTGGGAGCGTGGGATGCTTTAAATTTGCTGGTGGGTAAAATTTTAAAAGGATTACATAACAGGTTTTCACTGGTGGTTATACAAGAGCAAAACTGATTTGCGCACAGCCTGCAGCTGCAGAAATGCAAGTTGCATACAAATAAGTCTAGTGTGAGTGCAAATTGGACAGGCTTGGGGAAAACTGTGCCTGCATCAAGATTTGTCACTACCTGCCAGGACTTGCACCATCAATCAGAAGCATTTGGTGAACTGTCCCACTGTCAGCGCAAAGTCGTCAGCACTGAAATATGCATTTTGGAAAAGAGTTTAATTTTGCTTCTCACCAGCTAGAGAACGTAAACCCTTATTGCGAGCAGGTTTCAGTTAATAACCCTTCCTCCAGTTTAAAATTGAGACTGTACTTTCCATTGTCTAAAGTGTTTGAGTATTTTGGCAATCCTCCTCAATGAATATTTCTACTCTGTGTTTACTGTGGAGAAAGACATGAAGACTTGGGAACATAAGGAAGCTAGTGGTGATAACTTGGGTACAGTCCATATCACAGTAGAGGTGGCATTGAAAGAATTAGAACGTATGAAGGTGGATAAATCTCCTGGTCCTGACCAGATATATCCAAGAACCCCGCAAGAGGTTAGAGAAGAAATTGCGGGGGCCCTGGCTGATACGTTTGCATCATCGCTAGCCACAGGTGAGGTCCCAGAAGACTGGAGAGTAGCGAATGTTGTGCCCTTATTTGAAAATCCTGCGAATTATAGACCAGTATGCTTAATATCTGTGGTACGTAACTTACTTGAAAAGATTCTGAGGGATAAGATATACATGCATTTAGAAAGACAGGGTTTGATTAGGAGTAGTCAGCATGGCTTTGTGCATGGGAGACCATGCCTCACAAATTTGTTAGATTTCTTTGATGAAGTGACCAGGAAGGTTGATGAGGGTAGTGCAGTAGATGTAATCTATATGGATTTTATTAAGGCCTTTGATAAGGTTCCGCGTGGTAGGCTGCTCTGGAAGGTTAGATTGCATGGAATCCAGGGAGAGCTGGCAAATTGGATGCACAATTGGCTTAATGGTAGGAAGCAGACAGTAACAGTGGAAAGATGCTCATCAGACTGGAGGCCCGTGACTAGTGGTGTGCCTGAGGTGTCGGTGCTGGGCCCATTGCTGTTTGTTATCTATATCAATGATTTCGATGAGAATGTACAAGGCATGGTTAGTGAGATTGCGGAATACACTAAAATAGGTGGTACTGTGGACAGTGAGGAAGGTTATCAGAAATTGCAGCAGGGGAAGTGGGGCGAGAAATGGCAAATGGAGTTTAATTTAGATAAGTGTGAGGTGTTGCATTTTGGAAAGTCAAATCAAGATAGGAGTTTCATGGTGAGTGGTCTTAAGAAGTTTACTGGAAGAGAGGGACCTTGGAGTTCAGGTGCACAGTTCTCTGAAAGTGGAGTCACAGGTAGACAGGATAGTGAAGACGACTTTTGGTACACTGGCCTTCAGTTTGGCATTGAGTATAGAAGTTGAGAAGTTATATTGCATTTGTACAGGATGTTGGTGAGGCCGCACTTGGAGTATTGTGTTCAGTTTTGGTCACCTTGATATAGGAAGGATGTTATTAAACTGGATAGATTGCAGAAGAAATAAACAAAGATGTTGCCAGGACTCAAAGGGACTGAGTTATAGGGAGAGGTTGGACAAGCTAGGACTTTTTTCTTTAGAGCATAGGAGACTGAGGTGTTGGGGGAGATCTTATAGAAGTGTATAAGGCCATGACAGGCACGGATAGGGTGAATGTACTCAGCCTTTTTCCCAGGGTTGGGAACTGAGAACTGGAGGACATCAGTTTAAGGTAAGGGGGGAAAGAATACATGGGAACCTGAGGGGCAAATTATTTGTACGGAAGGTAGTACACATATAGAATGAGCTGACAGCGAAAGTGGTTGAGGCGAGTACATTAACATTTAAATGGCATTTGGACAAATACATGGATAGGAAAGGTTTAGAAGGATATGGACCAAGTGCAGGGAAATAGGGTTAGCGCGGATGGACAGGTTTGGGCCAAAGGGCCTGTCTCCATGCTGCAGGACTCTATGACTCTATGACACAGTGAGGGCTGCAAGAGCCTGGAGATGAAAGCCTTTCTCTTTCTAGACAACAGATTTCCCCACGGATTACTTATATGGCCATGGGAACGGGCCAGAGAGGAGAGTCTGACAGTCACTCTGATCCCAGACCCAGACTCCTGACTCAAAGTGCTGGAAACATACGGGGTGTTCCCAGTGAGACCTTTGCCCTATTTAAGCATGGTCTTGGTGTGAGTACCAGGTACTTCTCCTTTTTTGCATTTGGTGTACTTCAAATCTTCTGATGGCTTCTTTCTCGTGGTCTCCACAACTCCCCAAACCCAACTGCTCTGCCAACACACAGAGATAGGACTTGTACAATTCTGAGACTAATTGAATCAAAATTGCTTGAAGATTAATGGTCTTCTAGCAGCTACCCCATACAATTGCTCTAAGTGCTACCCCTTTGCACAGATCCGTGGAATAGTCAAACTGAGGAGCCTGGTTCTGTGGCCAAGGACAGGGAACATAGAACATAGGAACATAGAACAGTACAGCATAGTACAGGCCCTTCAGCCCACGATGTTGTGCCGACCTATTATCCTACTCTAAGATCAAACTACCCTGCATACGTTACATTTTACAATCATCCATGTGCCTATCCAAGGGTCACTTAAATGTCCCTAATGTATCTGACTCCACTACCACTGCTGGCAGTGCATTCCATACGTCCACCACACTCTGTGTAAGGAAACTACCTCTGACATTTCCCTTATACCTACTTCCAATCACCTTAAAATTATGCCCCCTCATAATAATCATTTCCGCCCTGGAAAAAATCTCTGGCTATCCACTCTATCTATGCCTCTCATCATCTTGTACACCTCTATCAAGTCACGTCTCATCCTTCTTTGCTCCAATGAAAAAAGCCCTAGCTCCCTCAACCTTTCCTCATAAGACCTGCCCTCCAGTCCAGGCAGCATCCTGGTAAATCTCCTCTGCACCCTCTCTAAAGCTTCCACATCCTTCCTATAATGAGGTGATCAGAACTGAACACAATATTCCAAGCATGGTCTAACCAGGCATTTATAGAGCTGCAGCATAACCTCACAGCTCTTAAACTCAATTCTCCTGCCAATGAAAGCCAACACACCATATGCCTTCTTAACAGCCCTATCAACTTGGGTGGCAACTTTGAGGGATCTACAGACGTGGACCCCAAGATCCCTCTGTTCCTCCACACTGCGGAGAATCCTGCCATTAATCTTGTATTCTGCATTCAAATTCGACCTTCCAAAATGAATCACTTCACATTTTTCTGGGTTGAATTCCATCTGCCACTTCTTTGCCTAGCTCTGCATCCTGTCAATGTCCCGTTGCAACCTACAACAGCCCTGCACACTATCCACAACTCCACTAACCTTTGTGTCATCAGCAAACGTACTAACCCACCCTTCCACTTCTCATTCAAGTCATTTATAAAGATCACAAAAAGCAGAGGACCCAGAACAGATCCCTGTGGAACACCACTACTCACCGAGCTCCAGGCTGAACACTTTCCATCTACTACCACCCTCTGTCTCCTATTGGACAGCCAATTCTGTATCCAGACAGCCAAATTTCTCTGAAGCCCATGCCTCCTTACTTTTTGAATGAACCTACCATGTGGAACCTTATCAAATGCCTTGCTAAAATCCATATACACCGCATCCACTACTCTACCTTCATCGATGTGTTTTGTCACATCCTCAAAGAATTCAATAAGGCTTGTGAGGCATGACCTGCCCCTCACAGAGCCAATGCCTCACAATTTCTAGGGAGGAGAATTGGCAGCTGGTTTTGTCTTGAATCTTTCACAGTTGTGTCATTTGTTTAGATTCTGGTGTGAGAAGAATAAAGAAAATAAACATAAAATAAATGATTAAAACTGTTGAAATCCAAGCTAACATTATTTACTGTATAATGTGGAATGGTATTGGTGGTGACATTAGACTGATCAATGCAACTGTAGTTATTTTCACTAAAAGTTGATGCTGAAAGTTATTTATATGAAAGCAAGAGGTCACTGCTGCTATTAAGGGATTAGAGTAGCAGTGGGACATGCACTTTGGTGACACTGAGGGTGCTGGCTGTGACCTAGCACAAGGGCATTCTTGGGCACTTGTGGTACTATCCCTACTTTCAGACCAGGGTTCAAGTCCCACCTGCTCTAAAGAGGTGTGTAATACAATCTCTGAACAGGTTGATCAGGAAACAAAAAAAAACAGCATCTAGATTGAACTTAAGGCTTAATCACCAACATTTTGCAGGCAGCTCCTGTGTAGTGCTGAGGGAGTACGACTGTGTCAGAGACACTATCTATTAGCTGAGATGGTGGATATAAAAACACGTCTCGGGGTATGATTCTCGCTTAGGGTACTACATAGTGTTGACATGAGAGAGGTCCCAGGTTCGACTCCCAGATGAGCCCAGGTTTCTCATTTCACTTCGGGGTGGCATGGTGGCTCAGTGGTTAGCACTGCTGCCTCACAGTGCCAGGGACCTGGGTTCAATTCCACCCTTGGATGTCTGTGCGGAGTTTGCGCGTTCTCCCTGTGTCTGCATGGGTTTCCTCCAGGTATTCCGGTTTCCTCCCACAGTCCAAAGATGTGCAGGCTAAGTGGGTTGGCCATGGTAAATTGCCTGTAGTGTTCAGGGGTGTGTAGATTAGGTGGGTTATAGGGGGATAGGTCTGGGTGGGATGCTCTGAGCATTGGTGTGGACTTGTTGGGCCAAAGGGCCTGTTTCCACACTGTAGGGATTCTATGAGCCCCCAAGACTATTTTAAGGAAGAGTAGGGGATGTTATTCTTGGTGTATTGGACAGTATTAACTCCTCAGTCAACACCACAAAAACAGATTAACTGGTCAATGTTACATTGCTATTTATGGCGCTTGCTGTGGACAAGTTGGCTGTCATCTTATCTCATGTACAACAGTGGCTATGCCTCGTTGGCAAAACAGTTCAAGTTATGTTTCAATGCAAGTCCTTTCCCATTATTGTTAAGTGCTTTGAGACACTGAATAAACACAAGTTCTGTCTTGCGAAATCCTCACCCTCTGTTCAATGGCACTCCCCTTTTGTAAATCACTTCCCACTTACAGTCCACTCCGCTGTCACTTTCTCGAAACACTTTGGGACGTTTTGCAATGTGAAAGGCTCCAGGCCAAATTATTCTTGCAGGCAGTGACCTGTGCTTCACAGAGAATTCAGCAGTACAGAATTATAAAGAGTTAGCTATAGTCAGCCAGCTGTACAAACCTCAAAAAAACACACACCTCACTTACTGACATATCTCTGTTTGAAACCCTTTGCAATTTTACACTCTGATCAGTTTGTTGAAAGCTGTGCCACAACATTAAATATGCATGTGCTCTGACAAGTGCCTACACTGTCATCACCCCAGATTTAACTAGGATCAAGGCAAAGTCAGCTTTAGGTTTTCTTTCTTTACCTCCTTTCACACACAGTGCTGCATTAAGAATTAAATTAATGCAGAAAATAAAGTATTTGTAATCCTGTACGGCTATCAAGGAGCTCAGGAACAATTTGTCCTGTGTTTCAATCATACATCATTATGCGGCACGGTGGCTCAGTGGTTAGCACTGCTGCCTCACAGCGCTAGGGACCCAGGTTCGATGCCATCCTCTGCAGTAGAGTTTGCACATTCTCCCCGTGTCTGCGTGCATTTCCTCCGGGTGCTCCGGTTTCCTTCCACAGTCCAAAGACGTGCAGACTAAATGGATTGGCCCTGTTAAATTGCCTGTAGAGTACAGGGATGTGTAGATTAGGTGGGTTATAGGGGGATGGGTCTGGGTGGGATGCTCTGAGGGTTGGTGTGGACTTGCTGGGCCAAAGGGCCTGTTTCCACACTGTAGGGATTCTATGAAAAATATCAGATATGTTTAGTTTAAGGTGAAAACGTACATTAATTTGCCATCTATCAAAATTCCTCCCTCTGTACATTATATTCTACCAACCATCCAATCAAGATGAACCTCCATCAACAAAAAAAAATGCACAGTTTAGTTAGAATTTAAAGTTGGATGACTTCACGATTAAGAATCAAAATAAATATTGTACTGGCAGATTGGAATTCTAATTCGGCACAATTAGTAGTTTAAGCAGCATGTGTGAGAGGGATCAATGCAGAAAGGGAAGAAGGCAGGGGGGGTTGGGTTGCGGTGGGAGGTGTGAAATCCTTTATAATCTACCACCCAGACTCGAGACAGCTCTGAGATGGACTGGAATGTACGAATGGGAAATGCGGAGTTCTCTGAAAGCGTGGCTTGGTTGTTGCCAAGTCCAGTGATAAATCCAGATGAGAGCTCCACGCCAGGATCCACGGAGGCACTGAGGGAGACCTGCACTGTCAGAGGTGCCAAATTTTGGATGAAATATGCAGACTGGGGAATTGTCTGTTTTCTTTAGGTGAATGTTCTTCTCTGATGTTACGACAATGTTTTGAAGAACAGGAAGTTTCTCCGTGACTCAAGAACAGAAACTGCTGGAAAAACCCAGCACTGGTAGTGTCCGTGGAGGGAAATCAGAGTTGACATTTCGGCTCCAGTAACCCTTCCTCAGAATCCCTTACACCTGGCCGATAATCAATATCACTTGCTTGAAGGTCATTAGAACATTTGTTTGTGGGTACTTATGATGCACAAGTTGGCTGACCCTTTTCTTACATTATATCAGTGGCTACAGTTTGAAAGTCCTTCGAAAAAAATTGGTGATAAAGCACTTTGCTACAGTGGGTGGCTTGTGAAAGGTGCTACTTAAATGCAATTCGCCCTTTGGAGATTCTTTAAACCAGACCAACAGCCTTAATAAATGATTTGAGGGGGAGTGGGGCTGGAGGATAAGGGGAGTTAAAACCTCTCGCAGTGATGAATTGGAGCTGAGCACAATGACAGCACAGAAACTGAAAGTGGTGGTTTGAAGCTAAGCCAGATTTATTCAGTGGAAGGTGATTTCATATTCAGGTGGCTACGCTGCATTGCTGGAGATGCGTTTGCCGAAATATTAAACCTAGGCTCAGCCTGGCTGGTGTGGTAGACTTTGAAAATCCCACGGCGTTACTTAGGATAGCACAGAGTTGTCCCAGCAGCTGCAAAGTTAGAAACTGAAAGTGCTTTCATCACATTGTGCTGTGGGGAAACTTACTGTGCATGAAATAGCTGTCATCCCTATCTACATAACAACAGTCACCACACCTCACTCTATCTGAAGCATTCTGTGATTTTCCCAGCAAACATTTTTCAAACTGGGCCAGAAAACTGAGGATCTCTGAAGGACAGAGAAAAGCAGCTTCAGAATTAATAACACCAAATGGAAACAGCTGCGTTGCAAATATCGGAACAAGAGAAACGACGAGCAATTTGTGAGTGGAGAGAAAGAATATCTAATGGCTTAAAGAATGTGGTGGACTGAAGAGACCACAAATAAGGGGTGGGGGTGGGGGAGGGGATGGAATCAGGATTGAAAAGGGGACAGAGAGTGAGTGATTGAAAGAGACTGATGTTGGAGGATAGAGAGGGAATGGATTTGGAGAGTCAGTAAATGAGGGACAGAGAATACAGCAGTAAAAGAGAAATGGGGCATTAATTGACAGAAAGCTACAAGCAAGTACAGAGCTGTGATCTTGCGCTTTGATGCAGGTGCTGGAGGAAAGGCGAATAAAGTGTAGTTCCGCAGCAAGAATAGCTGAAAAACAAATGCCCAGCCAGAGAGGCTGAATCATCAGCTTGAAGAGACATGGCTTGAAAAAAAAAGGGACTCTGAAAATGGAACTGTGCTGATCCTATAACAATGAAGTATTAAAGAGACCTCTTTCTCCCCGTCTCCAGACTTGCTCACCCCTCCATCCTTCTCAATTCCAAACTATCTCGTTTCCACCTAGCATTTTTGCTTGCTCCAGTTCTGCTGAGATTTTTTTAAGAGATAAAAATAACACTGTAATGAAGTTTACTGCATTAACTCAAAAGTCAAATTGTTAGATAAGTATTGGAATCAATTATTAAGGAAATTATAGTCAGAAGTCACACCACACCAGGTTATAGTTCAACAGATTTATTTGAAATCACAAGCTTTCTGAGCATTTCAAATGAATCTGTTGGACTATAACTTGGTGTGGTGTAACTTCTGACTTTGTCCACTTCAGACCAACTCTGGTACCTCCATATTAAAGGAAGTCATGGCAGCACATTCTAACCAAATCTGAATCTAATCAAGCAGAGTCAACATGGGGCTTCATGAAAGGGAAATTGACTAATTTTAGGGTTTTTCAAGGAAGTGTGAACCAAAGTAGATAGAGGGGAACCAGTAGATGTCTTGTATTTAGACTTCCAGGAGGCATTTGACCAGGTACCTCACAAACAGTTAGGTAATGAGATGAGAACCCATAGTGTTGGAAGGTAGTACATTAGCATTGATAGAGGATTGGCTCATGGGCAGGAAATGGTGAGTGGGAATAAGGAGTTCTTTTTCAGGTTAGCAACACATGACCAGTGGGGTTCCACAGGGATTAGAGCTTGAACTGCAACTGTTTACAATATATATTAATAACTTGGAGGAAGGAAGTGAATGTACTGCAGTCAAATTTGCAGATGACACAAAAATAGGTCACAGAGTGGGTTGTGAGAGGGATACAGACAGTTTGAGAGATATCAATAAGTTCAGTAAGTGAGCAAAAAATTAACAAATGAATATAATGTGGAAAGATATGAAGTTGTTCAGTTTAGAAGGGAGAATAAAATAAACAGTATTATTTAAATGGAGGGATTTAAATGCAGATAGCTGCAACACAAAGGGAATTGTACACAAAATTAAGAAATCTAGCACACAGTGCAGCAGATAATCAGGAAGGCTATTGGAATGGTGGTTCTTATTTCAAAGGGGTTGGAGTGTAAGAGTAGGGAAATCTTACTGTGACTGTGCAAGGCACTGATGTGATCACATCTGGAGAACTGAAAGCATGTTTTGGTCCCCTTGTTTAAGGAAAGATATAATTTCATTAGAGGCAGTTCAGAGAAGGTTCACTAGGATGATCCGCAGTATGGAAGGATTGTTTTATGAGCAAAGATTAAACAGGTTGGGGTTCTCCTCACTGGAGTTTGGGAGAACAAGAGGTGACCTCGTTGAAACATGTAGGATTCTTAAGGGGCTTGACAGAGTAAATGCTGACAGAATGTTTCCCCCCACGGGAGAGTCTGGGACCAGAGAGTACAGTCTCAGAATAAAGAGGGCACCAATTTAAGACTGAAATGAGGAAGAATTTCTTCGTTCAGAGGGTTGAGAGTCTTTGGAGCTGTGGGAGCAGAGTCCTTGTGAGTATTTAAGGCTGAGATAAATAGATTCTCAATCAGTCAGCGAATCAAGGGTTACGGGGAAAATGCAGGAAAGTGGACCTGAGGAGTGTGGAATCAACGATGACCTTATTGAATGGCAAAGCAGGCTCAAGGTGCTGAATGGCCTTCTCCTGCTCTTATTTCTTGGTTTTATGGTCAAATTTGCCATTAGTAATAGTAAAGTGCAATTTCAAACGGTGAAATGAATGAGGGAGGATTCTGAGGTGTGACTTCATTCAAAAATTCCACTTTAAGTATTGGGATGTTGTAAAACGTAGCTCATACATGAAAGGGTTAATGGATATTGCGAGATGAACTCCACCCATCAGGATAACAAGGATTATTCCTGAGAAGAGCTGACGAGTGTCCTATGTAGTCACAAACATTGTGCAGTCTGTGCTTCAGTGATTGTTCTTAATGTTTACAGTGTGTAGCTAAAGTAGATATATGTACTTACTCTTAAGTTGAGCCTGATGTCTCACACAAAACAATTGTGTATCTTAAATGTAATGCAACTAGCTACTAAATAATATACAATGAACTTTCCCTATTTAATCAGAATGATCCATTTTCTGATGAAGACAGTGTGCGAGGATTCTTCTCTATATGGTATAGGCAGCTTGACTGATACCAATAAAGACAATTGGTGACAGAGAATCACCCCTATGCAATGGCAGTACAGAGAACCAATGTTATAACAGCAAGGAATTGATAAATTGCTACTCAAGGAAAAGTTTACAGGGCTTCAGAGAAAGGAACAGTGCATGGGATTGATTGAACAGCTCTACCAAAGATCGAATGGTCTCTTTCTATGCTCCAACATTCTATGATTTTATAAGTGCAAGTGTTTCCTGTTTACAGCAGCTGTAACAGACAAGACTCAGATTGAGATATTCTGCGCTAAACTACAGGAACCCCGGGGCAAACAAAATCATGGAGAGACTGTGTGGAGATTGTTGCTTTTATGTCTGTACTCTGAACACGGGCTCATGTACAACACACACAAGGTAAAAGAAGCCCATCCCAGATGTTAATCCAGAGGTAGATAAATCCACACTATTAACTAATGGGATTCAGACACAGAGTTTAAGTTCTCCAACATGGCTGTAAATGCTCTCAAATCCCAATGGGTAAAGCCTATGTCGGTCTGCTGGGACCCCATACGGATACCTTGAGATTGATTTTATGTCCATAGGAAGGAAATTACACAGGTCTGATGGTCTCAACTTCCTCAGTTCCAACAACCTGGAAGATTTCCATCCAACTTCTCTTGGCCTGGAAGATCCACAGATTAGAAACCACTTCCTCGAGGTGACTGAACTGACTTGAAATAATTCTACCTTCTGAAGTCAAAATTAAACTGATTGCCTCAATGTGTTTACTGTGCCTATCACAAACCCAACAGCAGAAATATTTTAAAAACCGAAAGAACTGCGGATGCTGTAAATCAGGAACAAAAACAGAAGTTGCTGGAAAAACTCAGCAGGTCTGACAGCATCTGCGAAGGAAAAAACAGAGTTAACGTTTCGGGTCCAGTGACCCTTCCTCAGAACTGCCTTTGCTGAGTACAGAACGTTCCGCATCGGAGAGCGGAACGTTAGGAGGGATGGTGAATACCTGACAGATGGGGTTGGGGGAGGGGATGGAGTCAGAGGGAAGGGGAGAAGAGGAAGGTTCCAGAGGGCCATGGGTATCTCGGAGTTGTTGCATCTTGTGGGCCTTGATGCCTGAAAGGAAAAGAAAAAGTTTCTTGTTAGCACGACGAATGAGCTGGAGGATGAAGTGGAACTGCGGAGTGGTGCAGCCCTGAGCCAGTGTGTTGCGATGCTGTTGGAGAGAAAGGTTGAGTGTGCGCATGTGGCGCCGCATGGCATTGAGTGTGGATCTCAGGATGTGGCGAGAACAGCTGTCTGTGGAATGCAGAACATCACGGAGATATCTGTGATCCTGGGAGGATTCAAAAAGTGAGGGATGAAACTTCAGTTGGAATCCACATGTGGGGCAAGTCTGAGCCAGAGGCAGTCACTGAGGAATGTGATATGGCTGTGGAAACGAGTTTTAGCAAATACCTGGTCAAACACCAGGAGTGACAGTGAAATTAAGGTCAGTGGGCAAGAAGAGAGATGGGAATGGAAAGAAAGGAGCAGAACTTCTTCAAGGTGGGCATGGCTAGAAGAGATGTGGCAGTGAGTTAAATACTAAATAAAAACCGAAAGAACCGCGGATGCTGTAAATCAGAAACAAAAACAGAAGTTGCTGGAAAAGCTCAGTGCATCTGGCAGCATCTGTGGAGAAAAAAACAGAGTTAATGTTTTGGGTCCGGTGACCCATCTGAAACGTTAACTCTGATGTTTCTTCACAGATGCTGCCAGACCTGCCGAGCTTTACCAGCAGAAATATTTTAACAACAGGGGCTCCCCTGGGTCCTAACTGCAATCATCGGCTTTCCTAGAACTATCGTGCTTAAGGACAAATGACTCTCTGATCTGTTTAAATAAATTACTTTCACAGATTGTTCACTGTCCATCTGCCTCAATTTTGAAAACTAAGTTTAAAAATGTAACACATTAAAAACCTTTCGTCCCAAAACGTGAAAAGCAACATCAAGCTTGGTGGCTCAGACATTAGGACTGCTGCCTCACAGCGCCAGGGACCCAGGTTTGATTCCACCCTTGGGTGATTGTCTGTGTGGAGTTTGAACATTCTCCCTGTGTCTGTGTGGGTTTCCGCCAAGTGCTCCAGTTTCCTCCTACAGTCCAAAGATGTGGCTAGGTGGATTGGCCATGCTAAATTGCCCATAGTGCCCAGGAATGTTTAGGTTATGTGTAATAGATATGGGAAATGCAGTGTTAGGGGAATGGGTCTGGTTGGGATGCTCTTCAGAGGGGTGGTGTGGACATGTTGGGCCAAATGGCCTGTTTCCACACTGTAGGGATTCTATGATTTCTGAGGAAGGGTCCCAAAATGTCAGCTTTCCTGCTCCTCTGATGCCTGCTGTGTTCCTCCAGCTCCACACTGTGTTATCTCTGACTCGAGCATCGGCAGTTCTTACTATTTCTGATCAAGCTTAGCATTTCCTTCACCCCTGCAAAAATAATTTGCTCACATTCGCCATCTCGAGCTCAAGGATGAAGTCACTGAGCAGAAAGGATCTCAAAGCTACCCATAATTTAACAGCACGTATACAATAGGTTCACATCATCAACTTCAGAACAGGAAACAATGATCATTTGCGGAGCACAAAACTCTAAAACCATGACTAGCTCAATATCCTCCAGAGCTTGAACAGTTGCTGAATTTCTGTGAAGAACATTACAGACGGGGGGTTCACTCAGGAACCCTTCAGGAAATTGGGGAAATTACCAGTCAATGTTTATAGTCAGTTCGTGCTTTTGCAGTACGTTGGCAATTTGCTGCATTGGGTCACTGCGTTTCATCCTTGCTAAGCTGTCTAGGCAGCAATAGACAAATAGCAGTGTGGATATCCCAGGGACTGACAGTCCTGTGACCAGTGGAACGGGTGAAGAGAAAAATATCAGAAGTGTGTTGTTGTTGAACAGAGAAAGCATGAAAGGAGGACGTGACACTCACAGTCTTGTAGCATTGGAGATGTCAGGGAGAAACTGGCACATCGCATCATAAAGATATGAACAGATTCTCTCTCCTTTCTTGAACTTCTCCATTTTTTGCTGGCCTGGGGCAGCACATTTTTAATGCCCTGGCTCGACACCATTTCTTTTATTGGGTTGATACCGATCAGTTTCGCAATGAGCTGACTTAGCATTTGTGTTGAGAGGGATAGACAGCCTGAATCATAGAATCCCCATGGTGTGGAAGCAGGCCATTCAGCCCATCGAGTCTACACTGACCCTCCAAACAGCATCCCACCCAGACCCACCTCCTACTCTATCTCTACATTCTCCACTCTAGACACTACGGGCAATTGAGCATGGCCAATCCACCCTAACCTGTACATCTTTGGACTGTGGGAGGAAACCGGAGCACCCGGAGGAAACCCACGCAGACACAGGGAGAATGTGCAAACTCCACACAGACAGTCACCTGAGGGTGGAATTGAACCCAGATTCCTAGCACTGAGTGCTAACCACTGAGCCACCCTACTGCCCCAAGTAGAGATATTTTTAATCAACCTTTTCAGACATTTTAGGACAGTCTGGAGTAAATGGGACTTGAACCCAGACCTTCTGACTCAGAGTTAGGGTTACTACCACTGCAGCACAGCAGCCCTCAGCTGAAACATATAGTGACTAGAATTATGGCTAGCCCCTGGCTCATTAAAGATTTGTGTATTTAAGATTAGTGCAGCAGTGCACACAATTATAATAGTTATATTTTCTTACATCTATCCATTGGTTGAAAGACTGGTGAGTTAGAAACGAAAGACTCAAGTCAAACAATTAAATGTCACAGTAAAAACCGAAAGAACTGCGGATGCTGTAAATCAGAAACAAAAACAGAAGTTGCTGGAAAAGCTCAGCAGGTCTGGCAGCATCTGTGAAGAGAAAACAGAGTTAACATTTCGGGTCGAATGACCCTTCCTCAGGACTCTGGAAGGGTCAGCAGACCTGAAACGTTTAACTCTGATTTCTCTACACAGATGCTGTCAGACCTGTTGAGCTTTTCCAGCGATTTCTGTTTTTCTTTCTGAATTAAATGTCACAAATGTGCTTGGAAGACAAAGAGTTGCACAAACATCTCAGTCAGTGAGAGTGGTCCAGCTTTTGTTTATCAGAAAGGGCCAATATTTCTGAGCCAATGAACCACTTAAAAATTACCAAGTGGCTTACTGGACAGATTTAATTGCACAATGTGAAGAGGTAATGGTCAAAAATTACAGGCAATCTACGTCACTTGTGCATTCTGGCAATCATCAAGTGAGGCTTTGTGTTGAAAGGCTCCTGGAGGAATAAGCAGACTGTTAAGCTGTGGTCCAACATTTCTCTGACAAAGGAATGATGATGGCTCTGCTCCGAGATAGTGGAAGGATATTATCCGGTGAACTGGAAGCAGATCATACCATGGACATACTTAAAGTTTTCCAAATCACAAACCTGTAGAAAAATGAACCCTCTCAAAATGAGCAACAAGTAATTGCACATTGAAGCAAAATCAGAAATGGCTGGAGAAACTCAGCAGGTCTGGCAGTATCTGTGGAGAGAAACAGAGCTAAAGTTTTGGGTCCAGTGATCCTTCTTCAGAATTGGTCACTGGACTTGAAATGTTAACTTTGCTTTCTGTCCACAGATACTGCCAGATCTGCTGAGTTTCTCCAACAATATCTGCTTTTGTTTCAAATTTTCAGTGACTGCAGGTTTTTTGTTTCATAATTGCACATTGTTGGCTACTTATTAAATTGCTTTAACAGTAGTGTGCAGAAGGGTCTACTGCAGAGATATAAAATATTAATACAGATGCGTGTATTCTAACATAGACAGCAAAAGCCACTGTTCAACATATGCTCTAGAATATAACATCTAATATATGTAAAACCCACCACTTAACGCATGCTCCACAGAACCTAGTGCCAGCTTACAAACTTGTTTCTACTTTTCTTTCTGTACCCTATTCCATTCCCTAGTGTTCTTTCTCCTACCCTGGCTCTTGCAAATCCTTAACTCAGTTTGTATGACCTCTCTTATAGGATCACCCAACTGCGACACACTCTAATCTATCCTATCTTTCTTACTCCACTACACTGTGTCTACACTGACTGAAAACCTGTTACACCTAACATTTTCCAGTTCTAAAATCTCATCAAGCCAGATCATTAAACTCAGTTTCTCCCTAATCAGATACTGTCATATTTACTGAGTGTTTCCTCTTTGTAGTCCAGATTTCCAGCATCCACTGTGCTATAGTTTGTTTCTACCCTGCAGGGTCCTGACTTTGAGCAGTGTCCATTTGTTAGAATTGAGTGGAAATGTCACTTATTTCAGCACAAGGAGACTTTGTCTTTCCTGGGACAGACATTGCAACAAGCAGCAACATCTGTAAAGAAACCCAGAAGGTTTGGATGCTTCTGTTGTTCACTCAGTTGCCGGCAGGATGGAGGGAGGGAGGATGGAGAAGTTCGTCACATCAGTAATTGATTAAATCTGTAAATAAAGTGGAATCTCAAGCATATCACCATCTGAAATTGATATTGAAACACTGGTACTGTGTCCTTCTCTATTTGAAAACAGCTGTCAGAAACCAACCACTGCCCACGTACAATAACAAGAAATATAGAACAATTCACTTAGATCTTAACAGGGTTTTAGCACTTTTAAAAGTTATCACTATTTTAAAAAAACCATGAATAACTTTCCTTGCAGCTTGAGAGACACTATAAAGGATTTTGTTTTTGAAAGGATTTCAAATGAGAAAGAAATAATGGACACATTCCAGATTTACTCAGTAAACAAATCCCTCTGTCGCTCAGAGACTGTGTTTACGAAAAAGAAACTCATTCTGTGCTTTGGACGTGGCAGTTTGACTTATGTTACAGTTTCTATTGTCAATGTGTTCGTATTGGTTTTGTAGTAAAGTCACTTCTCTGTGCTCAAAATGTCTGCTCATATATGGCAATGGGGGGACTATTTGGACCTTTGCCTTCACTGAATATTAATAGAAATTCCCAGAATTCTGTATTTGATGTTGTTATGGGCCAAGCTTTAAAATCTACCATTTTTTTGGCGTTTCAATTCAAACAAACCTCTTTTAACTAAAGTTGGTTGGAATTACACAGCTGACAGCAATTAGTAGGGGTGTGGTCAATATGCTGTCCCTTTCTGATATACATAATGATGAAAATCTCTCGGGCACTGACTAAAAGCCCAACCAATGAACTTTTGCCTAGTGGAGCTGGTGTGACAAATGGAAACATTATATACTTGGAAGGAGTTGCCAGAAAACAACACAATTGGCTGAAAAGCTGTCAAAACACTTGGGGAAATAAAACAGGCTTCCACTATTGCCTGCTAACATCACAGCAAAACTTGGTGCACAGATCACTGAACCATAATCTCAGAGACCAGGCTACATTTAACACAAGCAGCACCTTGCCCATATTTCACCTTATAACCATGAGGCAGAAATTATCATTGGCATTCCTACCATTCAGCACAGCCCATGCCAGAAGAAATAAATACAGTAAAACTGGCAAATTATGGCTTGTGTATCAAATTTCTTTTGGACTAATTTAACCCAAAGTTCAACTTCTTTTATTCTTCACTTTTTGTTAAAATAATCTTAGGGTTCAAGGAAACATTTCTCTTCTGACATGGATCCTACATGCAAAATTATATTTTAAATGCTTTGTATTTACACTGTGTGGTGTCACCTTGTTAGATAAGTCTTTTACGTATTTGTCAAGATGAAAATCTTGACCCCTTTACCCTCACTATTGAACTAGTTCAGTACAGCTGCAATACTGGTATCTAACTTGATAATGGGTAAATCAGGGTAAAGCAGGGTAAATCCAGCCTGGTAAATCAGCCTGCTCTCAATAATCAAAGTGATTGAGTAACAGTCAAATACAATGAACTGCTCACTGACACTCAGTTTGAAGATCATGCAGATCCTGAGCCTTGGCTTAGTTAGGACACAGGAGCTAAAGACCAGAGGTGAGGTGAAAATGATGTCTTGACATTAAGGCAGTATTTGTCTGAGCGCAGCTTGAAGGAGCCCTACCACAATCAGGGGAAAATGCTGGAGTCATACCTGACACAAAAGATGATGCTTATTGTTGTTGGAGGCCAATAATTTCAGCCCAGGGATCTGGCTGGAGGAGTGTGTCTGGGTGATATGACCTCAGCGTAAAAGCACGCTGGGAAACAATGACACTAGAAAGATAGAATTTAGCACTCAGTTTGAGTGTGAGAAACCTGGGTTGGAAACAACTGTGTAAATCTTAAATAAGGGTAATTACAAAGGAATAGGGCCAGAGGTGGCTGGAGTGGACTGGGGAAAGGGTTTGACAGAAAAGACAGTTGAGGAACAAAGACAGACCTTAAAGAAAATAGTACATGGCTTACAACAAACATATATGCCGGTGAGAAATTGACATAGGCCACTTTCAAAATATAGCTGAGGAAATAATAATGGGGAACCAGGAAATGGCAGATGAGTGACAAAATGTTTCGCATCACAGTGAGAGACACTAACGGCGTTCCAAAATTATTAAGTAATCAAGGGGAGAGTGGGAAAGAGAGGAAATAAACATAACTATCACTAGAGATAAAGTGCAGAGAAAATGAATGGGTCTAAAATCCAAAAGGCCCCTGGATCTGATTAGTCTCTTTGATGGATACTAAATGTAGTAGTTACTGAGATAGTGAATGCACTGTTAGTAATCTTCCAAGAATGTTACAGTGTCCATGATAAAGGATGAAAAAGCAGTGCATTTAGAAGTACATAATATAGTCAAGCAGATTCAATATGGATACATGAAGCATAAATCATTTTCAAAAAATTTATTAGAATTCTTTGAAAAGGTAACAAGCAGGGTCGATAAAGAATCAGTAGACATAACACAGTGTGGAGCTGGAGGAACACAGCAGGCCAGGCAGCATCAGAGGAGCAGGAAAGCTGACGTTTCAGGTCAGGACCCTTCTTCAGAAATGGGGGAGGGGGAAGGGAGCTCTGAAATAAATAGAAAGAGGAGAAGTGGGGCTGGGGAAGGTAGGTGGTATGGCGATAGCTAAGTGCAGGTAGGGGCTGGTGGGGGTTGGTCATTGGGATGGGAGGGGCGGGTGGGTGGGAGAGAAGATGGACAGGTTGTGTCAGGTCAAGGAGACAGGAATGAGGGTAGGATATGGGATGAGGCTAGAGGTGAGGAGATTTTAAAACTGGTGAATTCTATGCTAAGGCCATCGGGCTGTAGCTCCCGAGGCGGAATATGAGGTGCTGCTCCTCCAGTTTGTGGGTGGTGTCATTGTGACACTGGAGGAGGCCCAGGATGGACATGTCACCCAGGGAGTGGGAGGTGGAGTTAAAATGGTGGGCGACTGGAAGGTGTTGTCAATTATCGCATACAGAGCGCAGATGCTCTACAAAACAGTCTCCGAGCCTCCGCTTGGTCTCACCAATGTAGAGGAGGCCACATCGGGAGCGGCGGATGCGGTAGAAGTTGATGGATGTGCAGGTGAACTTCTGTCTGATGTGGAAGGTTTGTTTTGTGCCTTGAATGGAGGTGAGGGGGGAGGTGTAGGGGCAGGTGTAGCACTTCCTGCGGTTGCAGGGAAAGGTTCCAGGGGTGGTGGGGCTAGTCGGGAGTGTGGAGCGGACGAGGGAGTCGCAGAGAGAGCGGTCTCTACGAAAGGCAGATAGGGGTGGGGAGGAAATATCTGCTTGGTTGTGGGATCAGATTGTAGGTGGCGGAAGTGGTGGAGAACGATATGCTGGATGTGGAAGTTCGTGGGGTGGTATGTGAGGATCGGGGGATTCTGTTGTTCCTACAGACTAAGGGGGTGGCCATGGGAACCCTCATGGGCCCAAGCTATGCCTGCCTCTTTGTAGGATACGTGGAACAATCCCTCTTCCGCTGTTACACTGGCACTATCCCCCACCTCTTCCCCCGCTACATCGATGACTGTATCACTGCTGCCTCGTGCTCCCATGAGGAGCTTGAACAGTTCATCAACTTTACGAACTCCTTTCACCCCACCCTCAAACTCACTTGGACCATTTCTGATACCTCTCTCTCCTTCCTGGACCTCTCTGTCTCCATCTCTGGTAACTGTCTCAACACTGACATTTATTTGAAGCTGACCGACTCCACAGCTACCTGGACTACACCTCCTCTCACCCACCCTCCTGCAAGAATGCGATTCCCTATTCCCAATTCCTCCGCCGTGTCTGCTCCCAAGATGGTGCGTTCCACTCCCGAACATCCCAGATGTCCTCCTATTTCAAGGGCCGCAACTTCCCCCCCCTTCAGTGGTCGGAAATGCCCTTAACCACATTTCTTGCATTTCCCGCATATCTGCCCTCACATTCCCTCCCTTCAACAAAAATTAAGACAGAATCTCCCTTGTCCGCACATATCACCCGACTAACCTCTGCATCCAGTATATCATTCTCTGCCACTTCCGCCACCTACAATCCAATCCCACAACCAAACAGATATTTCCCTCCCCACCCCTATCTGCTTTTCGTAGGGGTCACTCTCTCCACGAGTCCCTCATCCGTTCCACACTCCCCACTAACCCCACCACCCCCGGCATTTTTCCCTGCAGCCGCAGGAATTGCTACACCTGCCCCTACACCTCCCCCGTCACCTCCATTCAAGGAACCAAGGCAAACCTTCCACATCAGACAGGCGTTCACCTGCATATCCGGCAATGTGGTCAACAGTATCCGCTGTTCCCGATGTGACCTCCTCTACATCAGTGAGACCAAGCAGAGGCTCAGACACTGCTTTGTAGAGCACCTGTGCTCTGTTCACGACAAATAACACCTTCCGGTCGCCAAACATTTTAACTCCCCCTCCCACTCCCTGGGTGACATGTCCAACCTGGGCCTGCTCCAGTGCCACAATGACACCACCCGCAAATTGGAGGAGCAGCACCTCATATTCCGCCTCAGGAGCCTACAGCCCAAAGGCCTAAAACTGTGGACTTCACCAGTTTTAAAATTTCCCCACCCATGGCCTCATCCCCACCTCCTTGACACAACCTATCCATCTTCTCTCCCACCTATCTGCCCCACCCATCCCACTGATCAATCCCCACCACTGCCTACCTGCACTCACCTATCACCATCCCACCTACCTTTCCCAGCCCCACCCCTCCTCTCTATTTACTTCCCAGCTCCCTTCCCCCTCCCCCATTTCTGAAGAAGGGTCCCGACCTGAAACGTCAGCTTTCCTGCTCCTCTGATGCTGCCTGGCCTGCTGTGTTCCTCCAGCTCCACACTGTGTTATCTCTGACTCCAGCATCTGCAGTTTTTACTATCTCTAGTAGATGTGATACATTTGGATTTCTAAAAGGCATTAAGGTACCGCAAATGAGATTGGAGAATAGCCAATGTTGTTCCTTTGTTTAAGGAGGGCAACAGGGATATTCCAGGAAATTATAGGCTGGTCAGCCTTACATCAAATGGTATGGAAATTATTGGAGAACATCCTGAGGGAAAAGGATTAACACACATTTGGAAAATGATAGCATTATCAGGGATAGTCATCATGCTGGGGAGGTCTTACCTCTCAAATTTGTGAGTACTTTGAAGAAGTGACAAAGATGATTGATGAGGGTAGGACAGTGGACTTTACTAAAGCATGTGACAAGGTCCCTCATGGTAGGCTGCCCAGAAGATTAAGTCCCATGGAATCTACGGTGAGTTGGTAAGTTGGATACAAAATTGACTTCTTCATAGGAGACACAAGGGTGGATGTGGAGGAGTATTTTTCTGACTGGTGGTTCGTGACCGGCGGTGTTCTGCAAGGATCAGTGCTGGGTCCTGTTGTCTGTGACATATACAAAATATTTGGATGAAAATTTAGGTGGGCTGATTAGTAAGTTTGCAGACAAGATGAAAATTGGTGAAGTTGTGGATAGTGAGGAAGGTTTTCAAAGGATACAGCAGAATAGATTGGTTGTAAAGCTGGGTGGAGCAATGGCATATGGAGTTCCATCTGGATAAGTGTAAGGTGATGCATTTTGGGAGGTCAAATAAAAAAGTATACAGTAAATGGCTGGACCCTTAGAGCACTAGTATACAGAGGGACCTTGGGCACAGGTCCATGGCTCCCTGAAAGTGGCAACATAAATGGATAAGGAGGTAAAGAAGGCATTGGGCATACTTGCCTTCATCAGTCAGGGCATTGAGTATAATCATTGGTAAGTCAGGCTACAGCTATATAAAAATTTAGTTTGGCCACATTCAGAGTATTGTGTGCAGTTCTGATCGCTACACTATAGGAAGGAGGCTTTGGAGAGCGTGCAAAAGGGCTTTGCCAGGATGTTGCCTGGATTGGCGTGTATTAGCTATAAGGAGAGATTGGACAAACTTGGTCTGTTTTGCTAAAACATCAGAGGCTGAGAGGTGACCTGATAGAAGTATATAAAATTGAGATAATTTGGACATGGATAGGGAGGATAGTCAGTATTTTTCCCAGGATGAAAATATCAAATACTAGGGGGCATTGGTTTAAGATGAGAATGGGAAAAGTTTAAAAGGAGATGCAAGTCTTTTTTTTTGTGAAAACACAGGTTGGTAGGTGCCTGGAACGTGCTGCCAGGGGAGGTGACAAAGGCAGTTATGATAATGATAATCAAGAGGTATTTTGACAGACATTAACAGGCAGGGAATAGAGGGATATGAACCACATGCAGGCAGATGGGATTATTTCAGAACAGCATCATGATCTACACAGACATGTTGGCCGAAGAGTCTGTTCCTGTGCTGTACTGTTCTGTGTTCTATGTATTCGGCAGTGGGAAACTCAACATTGTATGCCTGAAAAAATTTGTTTCCCCACTTCTAAGGTTCAATTCAGGAGGTTGAAGGAATGTTGTCTACTTGCTTGTATAGTTGCAACTGCAACAATGTTCACTGAAGTGAAATTCAGGGCAAAGCTGTTGGCTTGACGAATGATGACTCAAATGCCACAACCATCGCTGTACAGAGAACAAAAAGGCAGGAGGTACATGGGAACACCATTCTGTCCAAATTTGGAATCCAATCTTGTAGCATCTTCATTTGGGGATCTATCAGCATTCCTGCACTATTGTTTTGTCAAAATCCTCGATTGGAAAGGCGTAATTACATCACAACAATATCTGGGAAACACAGACTGCAGCAGTTAAAAATGGCTCCATTATGCTTTCAGGGTGAATAAGATGGACAAGTGTAGCATCAAGAATACCCATGTCCCATTATTGATTTTTACTGAAAAATAAATCCACTACTGCAGGCAGGGAAGCCCTTCTAGAGCTTAGGACTTAGACATATTGCTTGAGCCAGAGTAAAGGAATTTTATTAAGGAATTTGACATTACTAGAAACTAGCTCTAAAAATGGGAACAGACACATTCTCCAGCCTTAATAATCAAAAGTTATTACAGCCAACATTCCTCCTTTAATGTTAAGGACAGCTGACTTAATTGTTGTCTGTGACATAAATCAGATAGCTACTTTGATAAACAATGCATCTCAAACTATGGCATCACAGGTGAAATGCTGTAAAATGTAGTAATGCATCGACCAAATCCACTTAGTTTTCATTCTCATCCTTTCCAGGTTGCACTTCAACTTGGTCTAGTCCCAATTAGGTAATTGGAGCATTATTCAATGGTGATGTCAAGTGCATTAAGAGGCAACCAACACACAGCTGTTGTGTGGTGTGTCATTACTGTAGAAACATGCATATGAAGAGTGATGGTGATAGTTCCAACTGTCCTTCTCTTGCGTGACTGAGCAGGAACCTGTTCCACTCTTATGCCTGCCATTGGCACGTATTGGAAGGTTTACGATGTTGATGATCTGTTTGACAGTCTTATGAATACATGGCCATCAAATTCAGAGGTGGGACTCTAGCCTGAAGGTTCTAGCTCAGAGGCAGGTATGCTACCCACCATAATTGGAAGAACCAGCTCTTGCAGCTATAAATAAAACTAAATGTCTAAGATAATTAAAAGATAGTAAAATATTATCCATTCATTTATAGGAATTAACGAACTTGTAACTGCATAATTTTCTTTTGGATTACTTGTTATTTATACATTAATTATCAGAATTTGTCAACAATTGTCATAATTTCATTTCTACAAGTTCAATAAGTATCTTTAGAGAAAAGGAAAATTTCTGTGGAATTGTCATGGAATACCTTACAGGTTCGCAACTCGTATTGTCATGGAGATATAAAACATGCCAGTTAACTGGCAGTCATCATCTAACTGGTGCATTCCACATGAGAATACCACTACCTATAGGAATCCACTTGACAGGAGTCAGCACTCTTTTTATAGAGTAAAAAAAAAGAGTATTCCCTTATACTGGTATTCTTACTAACATTCTGGTGAGTGCAAAATGAAAAGCTTCAACAAAATGAACCAAAACTTTTGAGCTGATGCCATTGTATGTCTCTCATGGTATGTTCTGAAAAAAGCCATATGTTTGGAAGCATAGTAACAATCCAAGATATTGCTCACATTCCTGCAAAAGCCATCACATCCATCCACATCATGAAAGGACCCAGACAAACTGTTGGAATCGCTATCACCCCTTTTTAAAGCACTGTTATGCACAATGGAAGGGAAGTCAGGGTGTGTGCACATTGTGTATATACGTGTGCCCACATGGGGAAGAAAAATAGATAAACATTTCATGATTTGGTTTTAATTTCATCTTGTCAATCTCATCAAGTGGGAAAGTGCGATTCTAGTTTGAAGAATAGGAGTGATGCAGGAAGAGAGCAAAACACTCCAACTAAAAAAGGGAATGTTGATAAGATTCCAATGACACGACATGATGAATTCATGCAAAAGAAAATTAAAGCTATGGAAACCGTTGGGAAAACCCTACCACACCATTTTTGCCTTTTGATCTTTTTGACAACTAAGTTTGAGGATATAAATTAGATTTAAATAAACTGCCTGCAGGCACACCTCATGAGCACCAGAACACAATGAGCAGTGAGCTCTGCAGCAGCATGTGGGCTGTGAGCCCAGAGCAGTGCATAGGCAGCGAGTAATGGACAGAGACCAGTGTGAGGGGATAATCCTTACTGTAGAACATTGTAATGTTAACCCCTTATTATTCTCATATTTTTAACTTATTTTCAAATGTGTAGTTAAGCAATTACATCTATCCCTCTGCTGTATCCAAGAATTGTATCTAGGTATTTGTACGTTAGATGTCGCCATAAAAAGGCAGACGCTGTATAAGTTTTTCACTGTACTCCTATAATGGAGTACACATGACAATAAAAGGATATTGCATTGTATTGTAAACTTGTATGTTCATCAACAGGATACTGTAAAAGTTCTTGAATCTACTGAGCACTGTTTTAATGATTTTAGAAACTATTCTGCTTTGAATTACAAAAAAGGTCACACCGTTTAACAGATTTAGTGTTTTTCAGACTTAGTTCTCTGCACTGTATGGATGCCATCTTTTAAAAAGATGCTTTTGTGTACTTGGGATATTCAAGGACACAAATGGAGTCATTTTAAAGTTGGAGTCCAGTGACCACTTGTTCTCCAGGCTGGATAATTTTGTATGCTGTCTAGGGTGAATCAACGTTTAGTTTTAAAGTCTAATGTCCATTTAATGAGCATGACTAAAATTCTGGATGGTGTCTATTTTCTACCATTAGCTACATTCAGAGTTGTTCAGAATGTATAAAGCACATTAGGCATCTAGAAGTAATTTTTTTCCTGAACGTTTCTCCGTAGATCCTGAAAATTTGACTTTGCAATTTTTTAAGATCCTTGGATCAAAGACCTGCAATTTCAGAACTGCAGATTTTTTTTCTGCACCCTTAAAGGATATCACAAACACATCAAAAGTGTCTTCAGTGAACAATACCGTCTAATGCTGACTCATTCAAATCCCACTTTGAGACAACCTATAGTTACCTTTCTCATAGATAATACACGTGAAATAATTTTCAAGACCATCTGATGTTGACATAAACGAGTTCAAGCAAACCATTTACAATTCTGGTGAGGGGAAGAGATTGGAAATTCCTCAAACCAGAGAGTCCACTTGGGGGAGTCCCATCTTCCTTCATTTACATGGCTTCCAGATGTAGGAACCTGACTTAATGAAACCCCCTTCCCTCTCGCTTCTAATTTTCTGTCTTAAATGTGTTGACTCATGCAGAGATACTAGTTCCAGAAAAAACACTTGAAGAAATCAGGGTAACATCACTATGAGGCCACTGTTGACCTTATTCACCATGGATTGTATACCTACTTCAACCAATATTCCCTGAATAAGTATCAAGAATGAGATGTGCAATTTAATTTTTCCCGTATCTGTGGGTGACGGATAAAGGGACAAATCATGACTTCTTCATTACCATTATAGGCAAGCTTTCACAGTCCATAGATCGACCCTACACTTTATTGGTCAGAGTGGCAGTGCCAATGTGTTTATACTGTTAAATATTTTATGGACTGGCATGGAGAGAAGATGAACTATTTAATATAACTGCACAGTATAGACTAGGAAAAGCTGATATATGATTTTATTTCAGCACTAATCACAAGTTCATTATCTCTATCCAAATGCAAACTACTTAATATTGCAAGTATAATTTTTGATTCCTTTAGAAATGATCAAGACCAGTATTTTCTTCTAAAAAAAAATGCTAACAAAGGACCCAGCCGTGTAGAATGTTTCTCTTTAAAGAAAAATCACAGGTACAACAGGCCTGTTTATTTAAAGCAATGGTAACACCATAATTATTAGCGGTCTAATGATTCAGTAATATTGGTTCAAATCCCACAAAGGCAGATGGGAAATTTAAATTGAGTTAATAAATAAATCTCAAAAGAAAAAAAAAAATTAACATCAGTTAATGTTGGCTGTGTGACTACTGGATTGTCATGAACAACCCATCCAGTTCATTAATACACTTGCAAGGAATTCTACTGGGCTTGGGAGATAGTAGGAACTGCCGATGCTGGAGAATCTGAGGTAACAAGGTGTAGAGCTGGATGAACACAGCAGGCCAAACAGCATCACAGGAGCAGGAAAGCTGACCTTCTTCAGAAAATGAACTGGAAAATGAACAGAAAATTCTATTGGGCTTACCTGGTCCAGCCTACAAGCAACCTTAGATCCTAACAGACTGACTCTCTCGCCTGTCCTCTGATTTGGTCTCACAAGCAATTCAGTAAGACATTGAGGACTGACAACAAATATGAAGTATGGCAGCAATGCTCTCATCCCAGACATTTATGAGTGAAAAAGAAATCCTGTAACTGGTCACATGAAATTTCACAGTTTTAACGTGGATTCTCATTTAAGAAACAAAAACCTCAACTTTCTTTCCTTGCGTAATGCTGTCCAGCTTTCTTCAGGTTTTCTAAATAAATAGGCATTTACCAAATGAACTGTACTTTGCATAATATTTTGGACAGAGGTTGTAAAGTTATATGGACAGTTTACCCAACCCTCTTGGCCATATTTTATATAGAAATATATAGAGAGAGACAGTTTTTTAAAATGCAGATTAGTTGGGGGACAAAAAGAGAGGAAACCAAAATTAAAGGTTTTGTTCCATTAGGAATGTAAGGGCAGCACGGTGGCTCAGTGGTTAGCACTGCTGCCTCCCAGCACCAGGAACCTGGGTTTGATTCCACCCTCTGGCAACTGTCTGTGTGCAGTTTGCACATTCTCCCAGTGTCCGCGTGGGTTTCTGCCAGGCACTGTGTTTCTTCCCACAGTCCAAAGATGTGAAAATCAGGTGGATTGCCCATTATGTTCAGGGATGTGTAGGTTTGGAGCATTAGCCGTGGAGAAATGCAGGGTTACAGGCAAAGGGGATGGATCTGGATGAGATACTCTTTGGAGGGTTGGTCTAAAGAATTACTAATGACACTTCCAGAGTCCCAGAAATCAATGTTGCATGTTAGCACTCCACAATACAATTTCAGAGCATTTTCTTTTTTTTTCAAAAACTGCCATTTTATAGCAAGTAATCAAATCTGGCCACTAATTCATTTATGAGAAAGAGCTTCTATATTTCACTCACAGCTGTGCTACTTATTCATCGCCTGTTGAATTCACATGGAAATCCGACTCAGCCAGTGTAGGCCAAAATTAGGCAGTCATTAAGTACATTACAAACAGGTGACTACTATTAAAAATAACATTTGCACTCAAGGTGAGTGATGTCAGGATCATCTGGGTAATTGGAGAAAGCATCAAGAACTTCCATACCAAGTATAGCAAAGATATTTGTAAGTAAAACTTTCAGAAATACCAACACATGTTAAGCCACAAATAAGTAGAGAAAAATACATTTCCTGCACCAGTAGGAAATACATTTCTGGAAATCACAATACGAGCACGATAGTTGGTGGCTAATTGTGTCGTCTTCAAAATCCAGATAAGTTGGATCAAAGCTTCTAAATGCAGGCATCATGAAAATCCTAGTGTCAGCTGCATTGAATTTCATGTCAGCTTTGATCCAAGTGTCTGTTCCTGCAATGCAAGGAATGTACAGCAGATTTCCCCAATTCTCTTTTGCCCCTGGCATTTCCTTCACACTTCCCTCTGTCTCTCCCCTGAAAAGAATAACTTACGCCAGGTTTGGCAGCATGTAAGAATCCCATTCAATTCTTCAGCCATCCATGTAAAACCTAGGATGGTGAATGTTGTCCGTTTGACTAAGTAGGGCTTGCTGCTGAATCTGATCCTTGTTTCAGCTTGTGGTCACAGTTGTGCAGACATTAAACAGACAGCAGACAGAAACAGGGGTTTTAATTTTATCCTCCTCTTCCTTCAATCGCTGTACTAGAATGACTTATTCCAGTGATAGCAGCTTGCTGCTAACCGAGAGTTCAAAGACAGAATGTGCCTGTTAGTGTGAAGGGTAAGGCTGGTAGACGTAGGGAATGCTGGATGACTAGAAAAATGGAGCTCTGGTCAAGAAAAAAAAGGAGGCATGTGTCAGGTATGGCCAGCTGGGATTGAGTGAAGCCTTAGAGGAGTATGAGGGGAGTGGGTGTATACTTAAGATGGAAATCAGGAGGGCAAAAAGGGGGTATGAGATAACTTTGGCAAATAGAGTTAAGACAGAATCTCTTTGGATTCTCAAGTACATTACAGGCAAAGAGTAATAGGAAGAGAATAGGGTCCTTAAAAAAAAAATCAGTGGCCATCTATGTGTGGAACCACAGGAGATGGGTGAAATACTAAACGAATATTTTACGTCAGAATTTACTGTGGAGAAGTCATGGAAGCTAGGGAACCTGGGGAAACAAACAGCAATGTCTTGAAATGAGCTCATATTACAGAGAGAAAGTGCTGGAGGTCTTACAGGCATCAAGATAGATAAATCCTCAGGACCTGTTCAGGTGTTTCCCAGTAATTTGTAGGAAGCTAAGGAAGAGATTGCTGGGCCCCTTCTTGAGATGTTTTCATCATTGACAGCCACAGGTGAAGTGCTAAAACTGGACGATGGCTAATGTGGTGTCATTATTTAAGAAACGGCTGTAAGGAAATGCCAGGGAATTATAGACTGGTGAGCCTGATGTCTGTGGTGGATAAACTGTTGCAGGGGGATACTGAGACACAGGATTTACATGTATTTGGAAAGGCGAGGACTGATTAGGGATAGTCAACATGGCTTTGTGAGTGGGAAATTGCGTCTCACTAATTTGATTAAGTTTTTTTGAAGAGGTGACAATGAAGACTGATGAAGGCAGAGCAGTAGACATTGTCTACATGGGGTTCAAAGAGCTCGACAAGGTTCTGCATGGTGGACTGGTTGGTAAAGTTACATCACACAGGATCTACGGGGAACTAGCCAATTGGATACAAAATTGGCATGAAGTAGGCAACAGAGGATGGTGATAGAGGGCTGTTTTCCGACTGGATGCCTGTGATCAGCAGAGTGCCACAAGGATCAGTGCTGCGTCCACTGCTTTTCACCATTTATATAAATATAGGAGGCATGGTTAGTAAGTTTGTAGAGGACACCAAAATAGGTGGTGCAGTGGACAATGAAGACAGAGTATAATGGGGCTTTGATCAGATGGGCTGAGTAGCAGCAGATAAAAGGTCAGGTGTTGCGTTTTGGAAATTCATACCAGGGCAGGACTTACACAATTAGTGGTAGTGTCCTGGGGAGTGTTGCCGAACAGAGACCTAGGAGTGGCAGGTGCATAGTTCTTTGAAAGTGGAATTGAGATGACATGTTGCAGCTGTACAGGACATTGGCAAGGCCAAGTATAATTCTAGCCACCCATCTACAGGAAGGATGTTGTTAAGCTTGAGAGGGTGCAGAAAACATGCACAAGGATATTATCTGGACTGGAGGGTGTGAGTTATAGGGAGAGGCTGAACAGGTTGGATAGGAACATGGATAGGGTGAATTGCCAAGGTCTTTTTCCTAAGGTTCAAAGCTAGATAGCATAGGTTTAAATTGAGAGGGGCAAGATTTAAAAAGGACCATAGGGCTAACCTTTTCACAGAGGGTGGTGCATCTATGGAACGAGCTGCCAGAAGAAGTGATGGAGGCGGATACAATTACAACATTTAAATGGCATCTGGATAGGTACATGAATAGGAAGGGTTTAGAAGGATATGGGCCATATGCTGGCAAATGGGACTAGATCAGATTGGGATGTCTGGTCAGCACAGGCGAGTTGAACAGAACAGTCTGTTTCCATGCTATATGACTCTAAATCAGTTCTCTAAACCTGTAACTTAAGAACCATAAATGAATTAAATTACAGTCCTTTTATACAGTTTAAAAAAAAGACAATCCTCAACGCTGCATGTATACATGTTTATTCAATGTCTTAAAAGAAGATATTGATAAAGTGACATGAAATAGGAGGTTAAGATAAACCCTGCATAACCTGGTAACTATAAGTATTTGAGAAAGACAAATTACCAACAGTTCTTGATTTTACTGATTACAATAGTTTTTCCAAACACTGACATTCACCCTTTTCTGCAGGGACAAAGCAAAACAGAGCTCCCGTGGTCAAATGCCTATGGACCATCACCACACAGTTAAAATACAGCCAAACCTCGTTACAACAACCTTCTGTTATATCAATCTTTCCCCAGGTCCCCAACTGAAGCTCCATTTCAGTTTTAATTTAAAAAAAAAGTCCAAGGAATTCAATCCCTTGATGAAACAAACTTTGTTGTAACATGCAGACCAGCAGATCCATCGGCACCATTTGTAATGAATTATCTTTCATTCTTTTGCCCAGTGTTAACAAACTGCACTGTGGTAATTGCTTTTACCATTCAGAGAACATCCTAGTGCCACTCTCATTGCTCGGATGCAGAACTGAAAACAAAAGAAAATAAATTGGTGAAGCATTTTTTCCAGCAGTCGGTGGTGAAGGAATGAAGTCAGAACTGAAGAGCTCAAACCTTGGCAAGGTGAAGCCCCCACCCCCACTGACAAAACCACCATGGGTTAGTAATAATGAGGTTCCACTGTATAGCCCATTTATCACAATAGGCTTGAAAAGATGTTTGTTCGACAAACAGATCTTCAACCCTTTGAGCATTATTGTAACATGATTTCCACCCCCCCAACCATTTTCTAGAAATAAAAACAGAATTCCCAAATAATCCAGTTTTTCTACAGAATACTGATTAAGAAATGTTCATCTTATGCATTAAGCATATTCCCAATTATTTATCAATATATAGTTTACAGGACAGCATTTGCCAAACCTAAAATAATCTGTCTTTCTTCTAGCTAGCCAGGAACCCAGCCTGACCAGTTTTTCACTTTGCATCGTAGTAGTCCCACTGTGATTTCTTTTTTTAAAAAATTACATGATTAAAGTGACAGGCCAAATCTGCCATGCTCAATTAGGGTGCAATTTCCAACTCCAGGAAGCCAGAGTCACACCTTGAATGTTTAAAACATAAAAAAAAAAGATTTTCTTCTTGGATTTCTTGTTCCACAACAGAAGTCCATACTCAAAGGGTTTATAGTAAAGGACCATTGGGTAACAATGACAATCAATGATTGAATGTCCTGCCTGACAACTTGCCACAGACAATTCAGCGTTGCATTACCTTGTGACAACTTCCAGTGTTAGGGTATCCTTTCCCCTTTCAGATCCGCCTATTTAACAGGTCAGACAAATGGTGTCAACGCACATCAGCATAATTTGTGCTTCACTGTCAAATGGTACCTCTGTTTATTGCTGTTATTATTATACCAGAGCACTATCATGATTAACTAATATTAAACGCCTCTGCAAAAAGTGCTAAGAGTTTTCATATAAAAATTCTGTTATGGTTGTGGCACTCATGGCAGAAACAACCAAAGGAAGTCATTTAATACAGACATGACTCCATCTGTGAATGGATTACTAAACCAGCACTGGAATTCAATTGCACAAAAAGGTTACATCATGTGCGGAATGTATTTCTAACTTCTTTTTAAGCAAATGATTTGAAATGAACATTTACAGAAAGAAGAAAAATTAAAAATAAAACATGAGAAAACACACACTGTTCAAAATGTATGGTAGACAGAATTTAGAAGATTAGTTTGCGGTGTAGTGTTCAGCGAAGGATTGGCCATATAGCCTGCAGTTATCTTGCCTGCAGTGTTGTTATGAGATGCCGACCCCATTCCATATGATATGAGGGACTGAGGTACCGAGGGAGCAGGTGGAAGAGCATGTGCGTATTCCTGCGATGTCACAGACCATGGGAAAGTGCCTGATCTGCTGTACGGCTGGTGTCCATTGTGGTTCGAAACAGAAGGCACACCAGAACAGTAACAGTTATCCACAGAGCAGACGAGGATTTTGCGCCCACCGTAACCGACTGACTGGGAAAGTACAGACTGCTGAGGTGGTGTGCCATTGGGATAGTGAGTTGTATTGAAGACTGGAGCTGTGTGGACAGGCTGTGGACCGCTCGTCAGTCCCACAATGTGTGGGGAAGAGCTGCAGGGCACAAGGGACTGTGCTGACTGGCCCTCCACGACAGACCCGCTTTGGCCCATGAACTGGCTGGAAACATTCCCAGCCGTTACTTCCAGAAAACCATTATCCACAGCAGATGTTGTGGGCATAGGGAAAGCAGTGGAGTGCTTGCGTTTCTCTCCAGCAGCATTGGAAACGTTGCAGGTATAAGCAGGAACGCTCTGCAGAAACGGAACAGGAGTGCTTATTGTCCCTGTTGAAGTACAGCACAAAGAAAAATAATTGGTTATGACTATTATTGCAAAAGCATACACACAAGTAATGTTGCTAGTTGTTCAGTAGCTGGTTTTACAACATGGTAACACAAAACACCATTTGTTTAAGCTTCTGCTTCTCTTCAAAACCCTTTCAAAATAAGTCAGACTTTTGTCCAAATTATACAAGCTGCTTTTCCTGCTCAAATAAATGAACAATCACAGAAATTTTGCAGGACAAGAGGTTGGACTTTATAGGCATGTTGGAACTTCATTCTATCAAGCTCTACATTTACTGAAACCTATTGATCATCTGAATGCTAGTGCTCACTGGAACTTTCCCAGTTTCTTCACTTGCCAACATTTCAATTAATATTTAAGCTCTGGCTGAAAATGAAGCAAGATACCAATGACCAGCTGGGCTTACAATCGGCACTTGGAGACCGTAAATACTGCAGATGCTGGAAGTTAGAGTCAATAAATGTGGAGCTGAAAAAGCACAGCAGGTCAGACAGGAACAGGAAAGTCAACGAAATGTTGACTTTCCTGCTCCTTGGATGCTGTATGACCGACTGTGCTTTTCCAGCTCCATATTTGTTAACTCTTACAATCAGCACTTCCTGACTCAACAACATTTGGATTCGATTTCAATTTTAAATGGGGCTGGTGTGTGCAATGAGCGTGTGCAAACTGTAGGATCGCATTCTGTCACCCTTCAGCACGGGGAGACAGTGTCAGAGGAATGACACTTTCAAAAAGTGAGGAAGGTACAGAAACTGAATGAGTAAGGTCTCTAGCATCTCCACAACCAAGACACAGGCAAATTATTGGAATATAGTCTACCAAAAAATAACCTTGCATTTCAATCAAATGAACATTCCACTGTTAATAGAATCTTTACATGCAGCACTGATCATAAATATAATAGTTATTTCAACGGAAGAAAACCACATGACAAACTTTACAGCTCCCTTTTTTTAAATTTGTGTTTCCTGTCAAGATGCGGACAACATAACATTTAATACCTATCCCAACTTGTTCTGATATGTGCATTATAGGGCCGGATCAGCACATGGGTCAGACAAGGAAGTTGAAAGACATGAGTGAATCAGCTGGATTTTAAATGTTACAGTCTAACAGCTTTTGTGTTCACATTTCCTGCTGCAATATCAGAAATTAACATGAAATTCCAATGGTACAATTTGTCATGGAGAGATCCGAACTCACATCCCAGTAGGTTGTTAGCTCATTGTTATCAATATGATGTAGTTGACATGATAAAGGATACAAGTGAAAACATTAAATGGGGAGGTGATGGCCTAGTGGTATTACCACTGGATTGTTGACCCAGAGACCCAGATAATGTCCAGGGGACCTGGGTTCAAATCCTGGAATTTGAATTCAATAAATATCTGGAATGAAGAATCTAATGATAACCATGTATCCATTGTCGATTGTCGGGAAAAACCCACCTGGTTCACTAACGTCCTTTAGGGAAGGAAACTGCCATCCTTACCTGGTCTGGCCTACACATGACTCCGGACCCAAAGCAATGTGGTTGACTCTTAATTGCCTTCTGGGTAATCAAGGATGGGCAATAAATGCTGGCCTAGCCAGCGATGCCCTCATCCCATGAATGAATAAAGAAAAAAAAAAAATTTAAAAAGGCCTACTAATTTAAAAAAAAATGCCCAAAGGATATTGGTATAAATACCAGGGCAAAACAGCTATCTTTAACAATGACCTCAAAGCTGCTTGTGAATGAATACCTGCTTTTGAACTTGAATGGGATTTAAAGAAAAAATATCCAGGTGACTGTCCCCTTTATACTTGCATCTTCCTTTAGAGGACCATAGCAGGGGTACCATCTTTTTATGAAGGTTCCCCTTAACTAGTGCATTTGGTCAAAACTGGTTCAATATAATTGGGTTGTGATTATGCTGGTGTTTGACAGATTGTTAGGATTTACATATAGGATCACGCTAGTATATCTTCCCCTCAATAACAGTATTCACAATAATTGGGAAGAGCTGAGAAACTCAAAATAAGGAAATTACTGAATTTCATGAGTGTACTCAAGACAGTTTTTTGAGGCCACATACAAAAAACTCAATTGGCTTGCTTCGATGTTTTAATGAGCCAAACTTGGATAAAATGTTCCTTTACTGTTGGTTAATAATTGAACAGTGACCAGTAATATGACCAAAATCAATGTGAGGTTTTAGAAGAAGAAACTTATTAACATTCCAGATTTTGGTAAAGTTAACTTTTACAGGATGACACAGATACAGGCACAGACGATAGTAAACTGGGTCAAAATCCTTCGTGGAGTAAGCTACATATGAACTGTGAGTGTTCAAAAGAGAATGTAGCTTAGTAGCAGTATACACCATTCAGGGCATCTGCAAAAAGATCGTGCAGTAGTGGTGCCCCCAGCTCTGAGCCAAAAGACCCAGGTTCAAGTCCCACCTGAAGTGTGTCATAACAAAGCAGGTTGATTAATATAGGGTCTCCGTGGCACAGCATAAATGACTCTACGTCTGGCCAAGGGGTCCAGGTTCAAGGCCCACATGCACTGAAGATATGTAATAATAGCTCAAAATTAATTCAGGTGAAAAAGGCTACAACCAAATAATATGAAAGCCTTGGTCTACAAAAGAGGTGACAACATAACATAATACTCAAGATAACTGCATATAGATTACAAAGAATATTATAGATTTAATGGATTGGAGGAAAAAAAAGGGAGACAAACAATGTCAAGAACTGCACTGTGGGAATGAGAGAATAAATTTGCAATAACATTTACCAAATTAACAAAGTTTGTGTGAAAGTAAAAGGCTGTTAAGTAAAGGACAATGCTGTTCTTTTAAAAACAGTTATTGCAAATGAAAATAAGGAAATGCCAAAGTAAATAATTATTCTGTATCAAAGTAGAGGAAAAGAGATTAATATATCTAATACCTCATATAAACTAAGCACAAATCAAAAATTGGGAACCACTAAAATGATCAAAGTCAAGAAGCTAATATTGGGAAAAAAAATGGCACCAATGTCTGATAAATACTCACAACCTGATTAAACCTATGGGTGAAAACAAGGGAAGTGTGTGAGGAAACTGCAAATGTTTTACAAAGCAAAACGTCAATTCACCAACGTTCCCTTTAGATTGGGCATGTTGTAATGCAACTCAGGGCAGGTGGGATTTGAAGCCAGATTGTCTACACCACAAGAGCCCCCTTCCTTTCAGCTACAAAATTGCAAAAATATCTGTTCTTTGGGAATGTTCATAAAGAAAGCAGGAAATTATAAAGCTGCTAATCTAACATTTGATGTGGAGAAGTTATTGGAATCCATAATAAAGCATTTAGAAAAAAAATTGAGAGCTCATTAGAGACTCCAGATGGAAATATAAAGAGAACCTCCTTTCAGACAAAATTAATTCAATTTTGAGAGGAAATAACTAAAGTAGCAGACAGAAAAGAATGCCTACAAGATATGGTTCATATGGACTTTCAGAAGTATTCTGATAAGGTTCCACACAAGATGTTGCTAGTTAAAAATAAAGCTCATGGATGTGCAGACAAGTTATTGTCCTGTATTTTTTAATTTATATAACACAAAAACATA
>NC_063351.1:47551346-47576162 GCF_021869965.1 Rhincodon typus | reverse complement strand
GGGGGGCGAAGTGGAGGAGAGGGGAGAGAGATTAGGCAGGGGAGAAGAGAAGAGGAGAAGAGAAGAGAAGAGGGGAAGAGAAGTGGTGGGGGGGAAAAAGGGGGCAAAGAGAAGGGGAATTGAGTTGAACAGCCGTGAGGTTATGCTGCAGCTCTATAAAAAACTCTGGTTAGGCCACACTTGGAATATTGTGTTCAGTTCTGGTCACCTCATTATAGGAAGGATGTGGAAGCTTCAGAGAGGGTGCAGAGGAGATTTACCAGGATGCTGCCTGGACTGGAGGGCAAAGGTTGAGGGGAGCTAGGGCTTTTTTCATTGGAGGGAAGAAGGATGAGAGGTGACTTGATAGAGGTATACAAGATGATGAGCGGCAAAGATAGAGTGGATAGCCAGAGACTTTTTCCCAGGGCGAAATGACTGTTATGAGGGGGGCATAATTTTAAGGTGATTGGAGGAAGGTATGGGGAGATGTCAGAAGTAGGTTCTTCACACAGAGTGGTGGGCATATGGAATGCACTGCCGGCAGTGGTAGTGGAGTCAGATACTTTAGAGACTTTTAAGCGACTCTTGGATAGGCACACGGAGGATAGTAAAATGTAGGGTATGCAGGGTAGATTGATCTTAGTAGGGTAATAGATTGGCACAACATCGTGGGCCGAAGGGCCTGTACTGCCCTATGTTCTATGTAGAAGGTGGGGGGAGGAGGAAAGAGGGTACGAACAGGTGTGTACTCTATTTGGGAGGAAAAGACAACTGTGTCCCACAAGGATCAATGCAGCTTCAACTATTCACCATATTCATCTGTCACTTAAGCAACGCAATAGAAAATATTTCCAGATTTACCAAGGACACAAAAGATTGATGCTCATGGAGAAGTGTGATTGGGAATATAAAATTACAAAAGAGACACTGATAGTTTAAATAAGTAAGCAAAATAGCAAATAGATTTCAGCAAAGGTTAAGATCGAAGTCATCCTATCTGGATCAAATAAAAGGTTGTGCTCTTTTTAAAAATGATGGGAAGCTAGGAACAATTTAAAGGGTACACTTACACAACCACTTAAATGTAGAAGACAGGTTTAAAAGATAGTCAGTCAAAGAGGCTAATGGAATATTAACCTAACTAGAAAGCTACAACATAAAGAGAGGAGGGAGATTTGCTCCAGATCTGGCTTGACAACATGCAGATTATTGCGCACAGATTTATGAGTCTAGGGAGGAATGCAATATTATCAGAATTGCAAGGGTTAGGTTTTGCGGAGAATTTGAATATCATAAGGTGAATGGACAATTTGTTTGAAGTTTCAGGATTTGGAATGTGATGGGAAGTCTTTTTCCCAGTTGTGAAATGAAGTGTAGAACTACAGGCTATATCCTTTAAATCAGAGCTGTCCAACGAAGTGTTAGAAAACACTTCTTCACACAAAAAGGATGGTGAAACGTGTGGAACTCCCTATCTGATTTGTCCACTACACCCATGCCCTTCTCTAAATGCTAGCTTAATGACTAGATAAATAATCTTTTCTATGCAAGGATATTAACTGATATGGAGTCCATGTGGGTGGATGGACTTAGGAAACATTCTGTAATCATCTCATTGAATAACCTCTCAAGTATAACAGGCCTGAGGAGTGAGCGGTATAGTCCTGTTTCTATGAACAGACGGAGACATATACTGAGTATGTGGTGTCATAGATATTTGTATAGACACATAAAGGAGCAAGAGAGAGACAGGGACACTCAAATCAGGAGACATATACACACACTCCTGTCAATCTCTTCCACAATAAATTCCAATGTCACTATTAATAATGAAATGTAACATCGTAATTATACCATTCTGCCTTCACTGCATTTATGCAGCTCCCAATTCTCCAGCCTGTGCCTGCAGAGAAATTCCTCCCCTCCAACTAATTCTACTGCTCCAAAACTTCCCAGTTTCTACTCAGCAATTAGTACAAATTCTAAGTATTCTAAAAACAAATTAATATATAGCTTTAAAACTGTTTATTTCAGATTTAAGTACAGCACAGCCTCTAACTCCACTTAATCTGAAGAAGACACTTGCTTTTGAGAGTACTTTTTAAAACAAAAGGATGCTTTACCTTCAAGCAACTTTCTGATGTGTTTTTCCTTTTTACCAATCTCACTTAAGAAAGGTTTTGGCTGGAGGTGACCAAATTTGGGAGGTGGCAATCCGTTTCCGGTACAAGCTTGAGTCCTTAATAAAAGGAAATAAAACATTTCCTGTTGGTAATATGCAAATCCAGTTTTATAACATAATTTTGTTGCAATCTCCTACTCAGTGTGCAGTTTACAGGCAATAAAATGCAACGACAATGTTACAATCCAGTATTGTACTGCAATGAAAAAAAACAACAAAAATATTCCTTGTAAATAAATTGCTAGATTAACTCTAGTAATATTTTTGCCAATTAAGTTTAAAAAGGATAGTTATTTTACCAAGAACATACTGAAAATGAACAGAATGATTACCTGTAGAAAAATGTTTGCTTACCACTCAAAAAGTTGCAAATTGTTAAATACACTCAATCACATTACTACTGAAACATTTTAAGATTAAAGTTTTCATTTACATGCAGCTTCTTTGCAATAAAGATGGTGACATTTGCAAGCTAGACTACAGTAGATGCTACTGAAGTAGTAGTCAGAGTTCTCAAATCTGGTACTATATACTTTCCTCCCTCAAATCTCAGTGTTAGCTATTGTGATTGAGAACGAAGAATATTTACAATTTTGTACAGAAAATACATTCAACTTGTCACTGCAGTCACAACCAGGACAAGACACTGACATCACAGCTTGGAGCTGGAGGAACGCAGCAGGCCAGGCAGCATCAGAGGGGCAAGAAAGTTGGCATTTTGGGTAGGGACCCTTCTTCAGAAAGGAGTCTGGGTAGGGACCCTTCTTCAGAAGGGTCCTGACCCGAAACATCAACTTTCCTACTCCTCTGATGCTGCCTGGCCTGCTGTGTTCCTCCAGCTCCACACTGTGTGGTCTCTGACTCCAGCATCTGCAGTTCTTGTTATCTCAGGACAAGACACTCTTTAGGATAATCTACATTCTAAACTGAAATGCTGCAGAATAGTCAACATGGAGTCAACCAGCTAAACCTCACAGCTCTGAGATGATCAGATACAACAAATAATCACTGGGTGGTTTCTACATATGTATAACTACTCATTTGTTGCAGTTATAATCAATGATCTTGTACCATGGACATAAACTATAAGATTGCCACGTAAAGATACACATTACAGATGATCAAGGCAGTAGCTACAATGCAATGCAAAAACTACAGGAAACAAAGTTACAGTACTTTAATCTGCATGGTTCTCCTGGAGTGTTAATAGCAGAATCAACACTTCACAGAAATGGGCATCTTTAAATAAGGCTGGCACTTGCAAGATTTTCTTTTATGCAAATAAAATTTAAGGCTCTGGTGAAAGGTCATCAAGCTGAAACACCAACTCATTTTGTTACAGATGCTGGCTGGCCTGCTGAGTACTTTGTTTTAAATGGGTTTAGCTTGTTTTACCATAGGAATGGGGGAAAGAGAGAATGTTTTCAATCTGATATATGTTTAATTCCCCATACAGTTTGGGAAAATTCATTGTTACTAGATAGTTGTTACAGCCTTTTATCTAGTCTTTTACGGTTTCAATTCCTTTATAATGGATGTGAAGCAATGAACAGGAGGCTAGCCAAAATCAGAACTTATACACACCATCAAAAATTCTGTGCACACGTACACTTTCTATTAAACAACAGAGTGTAGAATCTTACTACCTCCAGTTAAGGTCACGCTTTTACAATTATTGCCTTTATATTTATGACAATCCATATTGTAACCGCACCCTCCCACCAGCAATAGTAATGTCACACAACTGTTTTACAAGGCTCCCACTTCATGACCTACATTTTACAGCAGCCTTGATGAGCAACTAAACATCTCTACCTCTCAAAATATTCTACGTTTTGCTTCTTGACAAATTTTTCAAGCAATATAAAATCAACAAGAATACTTTAAAACAGTGACTTAAGAGCATATAAACTAGGAGTAGGAGTAGGCAATTCAACCGAGCTTGCTCCACCATTTGATATGATCATGGCTGACTCATCTCAGCCTCAACACCAATTTCCTGCCTGCTCTCCATAACCCTTCAACCTATTACTAATTAAAAATCTGTCTGTCTACCTCCTCCTCAAGTGTATCCAGCACCCTAGCATCCACCATACATTGCAGTAGTGAAGTTGAATTATTCCCTGCTTCTAACCCTGCCTAACTTGAAGACTTGGTCTTGGTCACTTCCTGCGTATAACACATTGAAAATTATGACAGTATTTTTATGGGGCCAACGGATGAAATTTGAACAGACCATGCAGAAAGACAGATCAGTTTACTTTGAAGAATCCTTAGTGGTTTTATTTATATAATCTAAATCTGGTGCTAAGACAGATGGTTTGATTTATAGGGCAAGGCTATACTGCTATACAACTTGTAATCTACATCAATTAATAGAATTACTGCTGCTATCAATAATAGCCCAAGTCGATTCACAGTTCAACATGCTCCAGCATGTATAGCATTCCATAAAAAGACACATCAGGGCTGCTTTCAACATTATCCCACATGTAGATGACCTGACATCCTTCACTTACAAATTATACTAGAAAATCTAAAAAATATTGATGCTTACCTTTCTAGTAAAATCTTTACTGATTTGGTATTCTGGGAAAAAAAAAACAAAAAATGTACAAGTTATAATTAAGCAACATATTGAGTAGCCTTTTTAGTCGTTTTTCACATTAAACAATTATGTTTAAAATGAGAGAAGCAAAGTTAGATCCTGGATGTTTCCTGATAAAATCTTTTGAACATTAACACTCCGCCGTTAAAACTGAATGAACAGAAATGAAAGTCCTGTGATCATTAGATTCTTCTCAAATAACTCTACATGCTCATTCTTGATAGTAAACTAACAGTTTTCTAGTACTGTATACAAGATGTCATTATATATGCAAGAATCTGGACAGATGATGAGTAAACTTTGCAAATGAAGCTTAAATCAAGTCTCTTAGCCAACATTTCATCATGGGCAATTTTCACAGGAATCACATGACACTAATCAACGCAGCAATGCATTGTCTGTAATTTTCAGAATATAGAACATGTGGCTTCTTTTTGATCAACTAATTCATTATCCAGGACTAACTGCGACTGAGAATGGTCTGAAGTCACTAGTTGATTTTTTTTCCTCCTTTCAAATAGATTATCCAGTTCTCAGGTTCAATTCCGGCTGCAAGTATTCTCAAATAATTACAATAACGGATTATTGTGACCAGGTAGAGAGCTCAGCAATTGCTACTGCACAAGTGAAATTGGAAACAGAAATGTCTAAATGAAGTGTTTCAGAAGCAGTCAAAACATTACGTTTTCAAAGTTACAAACTGAAGAAATGCTTAATTTTCCTATTGAGTTTTAGAGCTTACTTCATGGTTATCATCACAAGATAGTGACTAGTGTTGTTTTGCATGCTATATAGGCAGATCAAGGAGGAATACCAAGTGTATTCTGCACTCTCTTCTGCAATTATACAGCTGCAGAGAGCAAGCAAGACAGAGATCAACATTAACATTTGAGAGGTCCGTTCAATAATTGATAACAGCAGGGAAGAATCTGTTCATATGCGTATTCAAACTTGAAATGTTCTGCCCAATGGAAGAGGGTGTAACAGGGGTGGGAGGGGTCTTTGATTGTGTTGGTTGCTTTCCCGAGGCAGCGTAAAGGATGGATGGAAGGCTGGTTTGCATGATGGGCTGGGCTGTGTTCACAACTCTCTATAGAGGGTCCTGAGAAGAGCAGTTTCCATGCCACGCTGCAATGCATCCAAAGAGGATGCTTTCCATGACGCATCTGTAAAATGTGTTAAGTGTCTTTGTGGAGATGTCAAATTTCCTTAACCTCCTAAGGAAGTAGAGGCATTGCTGTGCTTTCTTGACCATCGTGCTGGCATGGGTAGACCAGAACAAAGATTGTTGATGATCATCACTTCCAGGACCTTGACGCTCTCAACCATTTCCACCTCAACACCACCACTGAAGCAGACAGGATGAGCCCTCCATTGGAATGAAATCCCATCAAACAAGTCAAACAATAAAAATCTGCATCCAAAATTCACATGTCCACTGACATTGGACAATAAGTGCACAACTAGAAAAATGGAGATGAACTGCAGGATAATGAAATAATAACAGTGATTATGGGGCAATGTACAACTTACCCTTAAAATTAAAGGGACAAAAACAATGACAACAACCTTAATTCCATTTTTGCAAAGGCAATTTAACTCCCTTATTATTGTAGAGGGAAGACACCAACAGCAGTTAAACATTTCCCAAAATGTGCCAGACTTTCCCTTCGGCATGCATCTGATGAGCATGCAAAGCTTTAGTTGTAGTAGTAAACCATTCAGCCCCTAAGCCTGCTCTGTCATTTTATATGTTCTGATCTGATGTGATTGTGGCTACTACTTTCTTGTCTACCTCCATACCATTTGGTGCACTTCTCAGTTAATAATCTAACTCAACGTTAAAAAACAAAATTCAATGACACTGTTTCCGCTGCTCTCTTGGAAAGAAGAAACCCACAGAATAATGACTCTCAGGAAAAAAAATTCTCATCTCAGTCTTAAATGGAAGACATACCTTTAAGCTATGATTCAGTCTCTCTTTGAAGGAGGGAACATGGTCTCAGCATGCACGCTGTCATTTCCACTAGAATCTTAAAAGTTTTAATATGTTCACCTGTCTAAGGAACCTAGTTGAACTGCCACAGTGCAATTTGTAGATAATTCACACTGCTGGCTACTGTGCACCAGTGGTGGAGAAGGTGAATACTTGAGAATGTGATGACAACCAAGCAGACTGCTTTGTGCTGGATAGTAACAAGTTTGCGTTTTGTTGAGATGCACTCATCCAGACAAGTGAGGTGAATTCCATCACACTCTTGAATTATGCCTTGTAGATGGTGGACGTGCTGCGGGAGCAGCCAGGAGGCAGGTTGGGGAGACAGGAGGTGACTTACTTACCACAGGATTCTTAATCTCTGACCAGCTCATAGTTACAGTATTTGTGTGGCTAGCCCAGTTTAATTTCAGGTCAATGGCAACACCTAAAATTTTGATCATGAAGGATTCAGTATTGCTAATGCCATTGAATGTCAAAGGGCAAGGGTTAGATGCTCTCTTGTTGGAGATGATCATTGTTGGCACAAATATTACTTTCTGCTTGTCACCACAAGACAGATATTGTTGACTTCTTGGTTCATTTGGACATGGAGGAGGAGTCACAAATGCTGCTGAACTCTGCTCATTGTTTGATGATGATTACACATTCCCACTCCTGACCTCATGATGGACATAAGGTCATTGATGAAGCAGCTAAAATGGTTGGGCCAAGGATGCCACCTTGAGGAACTTCTGAAGAGATGACATGGAGCTCATTGATGCCACACGTCATCAAATGCAGTCTCAAAGCCAAGGGCAGTTACTGTCACCTCCCCCTCGGAAATTCAGCTTGGTTTGTCCATCTTTGGACCACACTTTAAACGAAGTCAGGAGGTGAACTGCCCCAGCAGAACCCAAACCGAGTATCACTGGGCAGGTAAATGCTAAGTAAGTGCTGCATGATAGCAGTATTGATGATCAAAAAACAGAACAATGAGAGAGTACTTAATGGGTCAGATTTGTCCTGCTTTCTATATACAAGACCTACATTATTGTGTAGATATCAGGTTTGTAGCTGTACTGAAATAGTGTGGTGAGGGGTGCAGCAAGTTCTGAAGCTCAAGTCGTCAATCTTGAATGTTATCAGGGCCCACAGCCTTTGTAGTATGCTTTGCTTTCAGGAGTTGCTTGATATCATGTGGAGTGAACTGAATTGGCTGAAGACTGGCATCAGTGATGCTGGGAATTCTGAAGCAGGCAGAGACATATCAATTACTCGGCACTTCTGGCTGAAAGGTTTTCCTCAAAGAGCTGTAATATCTTAGTTGAACACATGCTGACTTTGTCCAACTGCATTAATATTTTCTAACTGTCCTGCTTTAGAATCCTTATTAATAGATTCTAATGGATCTCCCTTGGTTTTTTTTTCCCTTTATTCATTCACGGGATGAGGGCATTGCTGGCTAGGCAGCATTTATTGCCCAACCCTGATTGCCACGAGGGCAGTTAAGAGTCAACCACATTGCTGTGGGTCTGGAGTCACATGTAGGCCTGACCAGGTAAAGATGGCAGTTTCCTTCCCTAAAGGACATGAGTGAGCCAGATGGGTTTTTCCAACAATCAGCAATGGATTCACGATCGTCATTAGATTCTTAACTCCAGATATTTTATCTGAATTCAAATTTCACCATCTGCCATGGTGGGATTCAAACCCGGGTCCCCAGAACGTTATCTGGGTCTCTGGATTAACTGTCCAGCGATAATACCACTAGGCCATCACCTCCCTTCTGACAGATGTTAGGCTGTCTAATTCCTCTTTTCTCGAATGTTCACTATTTGCCAACCTGACGTGACACTTCCAGAAGCTAGAGCATTTTGGAAAATTGAAACTAATGCATCTGCTCTTTCAACAACCACTTCTTTTAAGACCCTAGAATGAAGTCCATCAGGACCAGGGGATTTATGAGCCTTTAGTTTTACTAATTCTTTCAGTATGTTTTCTCTACTTTGTCCTTTCTACTTCTTGATTTACAGTTTTTTTGGCATGCTGTTTGTCTTTACAGTGCACACACATTCACCATTTCTTTATTTTTCATTATTTTTCCAGACTTTCTCTCTGGATGACCAATGCTCATTTAAGGTACTCTCAGTTGAAAATACAGAGTTACGAAGCAATATTTTGTTTTGCCGAATAGCGTTTTGAAAAAAGGAATCTTTTAGCATGGAATGAAGTTATGAATAAGCATACTCATTTAAATCTTCCTTTTCATTTCACTCATCCTATCTCCAGAGCTCACAATGAAACAGTTTAGACAATCTATTAGCAAAGGCATGTATGCACCCTATATTAAATCTTTAAGTCACCCACATTTCTCCTTTTGAAGCAGAAAGTGCATTTGCTAAAACAGTTTCAATAAAGACACCGATTATATTCAAAGGTGACTGCTTTGAAAAGCAGCATGACAATGCTGGCATCATCCTACAAATTTGACATACCCAAAAACACCAAAGTATATGTTCATATAGTCAACTCATTGTTTTGTTTCTGTAAGGCTACTGGGCAGTCATCAAAGGGAGGGGAAAATGTATACACATCTACTGTGGCATACTTTTCAATGTTTGGCTCAGCCACAGTATTGATATGGTCTTACCTAGATAAACACCTTCAAACATTGTAAAGTGTAAAGATGTGTAATATCATAATATTTAAAACCATCCAGCTAGCTTTTACCATTATGAATTTCTATGTTCATATTTATGTCGGAAAACATCAATGTAAATGAGTCACAGAATAACGAACACATCAAGTGCCATTATAGATCCTCAATTTTGCTTTTTCCACAACTCTTTAGCCTATGTGGCAGGAAAATATTCCATGCTTCAGAACTTGCTAAAATATTTTTGTTATTTAATTATAAATAATATAAAATCAAAGTATAATAAAAATAAAAGACTGACTGCAGGATTTCAATATGGAAATTAAATTATGCCTATATGCCTTAGTCCAATTATCTACCATCCTCTAACTGCAGTTCATTTTAATTGTTGATCTGGAGTTTAATTAACAACATCACTAAACACTGACATTTAAAACTTACCTTCATAAAGGAAATATCCTCTGTTCTGTCCCACATTTTTTGGACAGAGTTCAGTAATTTTTTAGCCTCCTCTAGTCGCTCATTTAGCTGATGTACTTGTGATGCATTTTCATCACAGAATTTTGTTCGTGTTTTATCGATGAGTTCCAAAGTCTTCCCTAGATCTTCTTCCAAGATCTGACGCATTTTCTCATACTGCAGGCGTACTTCCTCTTTTAACTGCTGGACCTTTTCCTAAAAAGAGGGCAGTGGCAGAAGTTTATCCAATGCATACCATCTGGAGTAAAGCAACTGGCTATTGAAGACAGTGAGGGTAGGGAGTGGAAAGGAGGTGACAGCACAAGTGGAGGGGAGAATTTAGATACTTTTCTAGCAAATGATTAAAAAAAAAATCACAAAAAGTCTTAAGTAAATCCAGCCCAACTGCTCTCTAAGCAGGCCTCAGCGTCTGAAACCAAATGTCATTTAGTCTTATCTATGGATACAGACATCCTGAAAATTGCAGAAGTCATGCTGTTTGCACACACAACATTGCCAGTATGAGGAGAGTGCAGAACTTTTTCCTTTTTAAAATGAAAATACAGCACCTTAGCCTTCTGTTTATCTACTGGTTGTCCCAATTCACTAAATGCACACAGAACTGAAAAAATTAAAAACCCACCACATGTCAAATAGTTAGCTTCCTTCATCAGAAACAGCTAACATCAATCTTTACAATACTCAGCAATGTGTGCACTAAACACTTCTCATTGAGAAGACAAACATACATATGCCCCCAACGGTGTGTTTTTGCCTTTCCCTTGATGTGTAACCATGACTTCATCCACCCTGGACATAGTATTGCTGGATTGTTATGAACTGTCTCATACAAAGCAATTTCTATAAATGTTCAAACGGGGGCCAATATCAGATGTTTTCCCTTTCCAATATCAGGTTTTGCAGTCCTAATGTAAATACATATATTAATGCTCAAAAGGCCAGGCAGCTTTAGTCAAATCAATTCATAATATTTATGATGGGAAAACAGCCCTTGGGTATAAACAATTAAATAAACATTGGAACATTTGTTTAAACTTCATTAGAAATCTGACAGACACCATTGCTGAGGGTATCAAGAATCGACCGGAAATAAAGATGTTCCATACACTCCGAAAGGCATAATAGCACTTTTTTCCAAAAAGAAGCTAGGCATTATTCCAAAGATGACCAAAATCTTTGTAGGGTCTGTTAAATACATTATATAAAAAAAGTTACATTTAAAACTATATAGTTAAATATTGCATTATAAATCAAAAGCAATGCTCATAACTTATCATGTTGTATTCAGATTGCGCAAGAGGGATTCTATGAAGACAGTGTATTTCAAGCACTGCAGGCAGGGCAACTAACAACTACAGGGCTAATTCTCAGATCAGAGAATGAATTGCAAGGAAAGATCATATAGATTAAAGACCTCACAACTTGGAAGAAGGTCAAATAGACTATGCGGCCTTCCTCATCCATAATTATGCAATTTCTACCCTCTCTCTCCCATCCACACTCCCCAGATAACAAATTGAAAATTTAGTTTTTCAGTGACGCATTAAGGTTACCAACAGAACACACCGTTGTAAAAATCTGAACATGCATGATTTGCTACAAAGTGCTCTTAGCTAACTATTATAGATATGCACTTCAGTTTACATGCTTCAGCAAAGAATAGCAAATAGACTGAATATGTGTATCAGTTGCAACATTGCTACCATCTTGTCCACATTAGATAGCAAGCACAGAAGGGCATGACTGAACATTAACGGTCACAAATACTGGAAAGTACAGAACTTAAGTACTTACTAAAAGCTGAATTACTATGAGAAAGCACACACACTGTGTGGTATCCTATATTCCTCCCTCATCATCTCATCGCGCAAATCCACACCAGCTGCACCTTCCCTCATTTCCCATCCAGCCCCATATCAAACTTTCTGCCTACTTCTCTCTTGGTGTTCAGTGTCCACTTGTTACCTCTTATTTACTTACTGCAAGCAATGTATCACAATAAAACAATCGGTTTTGGTGATGTTGAGTGATGGGAAGTTTGGCTTGGGCACTAAATCATCCTCACAAATCTTTGTACGGTACTTTCATGATCTTTTATGCTGGCAGCTTGGTTTTATGTCTTATCCAAATGATTTACTAAACATCAAAGCACTCCTTCAGTATTGCACAAGCGTCAGCCTAGATTATGTTAAATATTGAAAATTGAGCATGAATCAATAATCCGATACAAATAGCAGTTGAGGGAAAGGTGGCACCCAGTTTGACCCCCCCAAACATTCAGTACATTAGGAACATAGAAATAGGAGTATGCCTTTCAGCCCCTCGAGCCTGTTCCGCCATTCAATGAGATCATGGCTAATCTGTGGCCTAATTCCACAGATCTGCCTTTGGCCCATATCCCTTAATAAAAATTTCTCGATCTCAGATTTAAAATAAACGACTGATCACACACCCACTGCCGTTTGTGGAAGAGGGTTCCAAACCCATACCAACCTTTATGCGTAAAGTGCTTCCTATCATCTCTCCTTAACAGTCTGGACCCAATTCTCAGACTATGCCCCCTAGTGGTAGAACCCCCATCCAGTGGGAATAATGTATCTCCCCTGTTCCTGTTAATATCTTGAAAAGTTTGATCAGGTTATCCCTTAAACTTCTAAATTCTAAAGAAAACGGGCTAACTTGTGTAATCCCTCTTCATAATTTAACCCCTGAAGTTCAGACATCATTCTAGTAAATCTATATTTTACTCTCTCAAAGGCCAATATATCCTTCCTAAGGTGTGGTGCCCAGATCTGTTCACAGTACTCCAAATGGGCTCTAACTCAAGGTTTGGTATAACTACAGCATAACTTCTGCAGCCTTGTACTTCAGGCCTCTAGATATAAAAGCCAGCATCCCATTAGCTTTCTGGATTGCTTTCTGCACCCGTTTGAGATACTTTCAAGATCACTGTACCCGAACCCTCAAGTTCCTTTGGGTATCCACTGTATTTAATTTCATATCATCTAGAAAGTACCTTGATCTATCCTTTCTCAGTCCAAAATGGATAACGTCATATTTGCTTGATCTCCATCTGCCACAGTTTTGCCCATTCACTTAGGCTATCATATCCCTTTGCAATTTTATGCTATCACCTACAGTGTCTATACAATGGATTATGACTTTCTGTGCATTACCTAAGTTGTTAATAAATAATGTGAATAACTGAGGACCTAACACAGATCCTTGTGGTACACCACTGGTCGCATTAGGATACAAAGTGTGTACAGAATTTGACAGGCAATAGAATCTGGTGATACAGAGGTGAATTTAAAACTGGAGAATTACAACGTTGCACCTAACTGATAATGGCAGGTAATGATGTGCTTCCTTAATGGCACCATTCATCAGCTTGATGAGAACAATGCTCTAAATTAAGTCCAAGACAAAATGTCAAGGCTTCGACAAATTACATTAAACTGTCTCCATTTAATATTCGCACAACCACAAAAAGGAGTTGGGTCACAAGACTGAGGTTTAAACATTGATTCTACTTACCTCAATCACACTTTTATCAGTTTTCAGTTTGTAGATTTGTTCTTCAATATCCTGTTCTCTTTCTGATAGTCTCTCTTGTTGTTTCATCAACATTTGCTTTAAAAGGGAAAAAAAACTGTTAGAAAATGCTCACTAACTTTAAAGAAAACAACACCATTCAAAAAAAGAAGTTACTAACAGCAAATTTGTTTCACGCCACATCAAACCTTTTACTAGCCACTCTATACCGCATTAGAACCACACTAGCACTCCTACATGAGTCTTACAGAGACAGCTGCAATCTCAAAGTAAACTTGTTGCATTCACGAATTCTGGCTATGAGGAAAATCTGGTTTTAAAAGTTTTCTCCACTAGCTTCAACAGCCTGGCAAGTGCACAAGGATTGCTGCTAGCTTTCACATTGGGAGCCAGTGGCACGTCATCCAATACAAAAATGATTTACAGGTTTGAAGGAGTCAGTAGGAGCAATTTTGGGAATGTTAAGCATACAATTATAACTGGAGAACTATTTTATCACCTTTAGACTTGGCTTCTTTCTACAGACATAATACCAGAAGTCTGATATTTTGGAGTCACTATTTGATTTCCCCACCCCAATCTCACCAAAACTGGTCTGTCATTTTTAAAAAAAAATTTACTCATTGCATGTGGGCATCACTGGCTGGGCCAGCATTTACTGCCTATGCCTATTTGCCCTTGAGAAAGTGGTGATGACCTCGTGAACTGCAGTCCCTATGGTACAAGTAAGCCCACAATAGTGTAAGGAAGGGAGTGCCCAAAATTTGGCTCATTGACACTGAAGGAACAGTGATATATTTCTAAGTCAGGATGGTGAGTGGTTTGGAGGAGAACTCGTTGGTGGTGGTGTTCCCATGCATCTGCTGCTCTTGTTCTTTGAGCGGTTGCGCTGAATTTTTGTAATGCTTCTTGTATATGGCACTCACCACTACCAGGTATGGAATGGAGTGAATGTTTGCAGATGGATGCCAATCCAATGGGTTGCTTGTCCTAGATGGTGTCAAGCTTCTTGAGTGTTGTGGAGACTCATCCATCCAGGCGAATGGAGAATATTCCACACACTCCTGACTTGTGCCTTGTATATGGCAAACAGGCTTTGGGGAGTCAGGATGCGAGTTCCTCACTGCAGTATTCCTAGCTTCTGACTAGATCTTGCAGCTACCGTATTTATATGGAAAGTCCAGTTGAGTTTCTGACCAATGGTAACCCTCATGATGTTTAGTGGAGGATTCAGCAACGGTCATGCCATTGAATGACAAGTGGCAAACGTCAGATTCTCTCACTGGAAAAGTTACTTAACATTTATAGGCTTTGACCTTTCATTGGATTTCTCAATATTAGCTTTGGATTGAAGTTCTCAATTCCTTACAAGCACAGCCCTGCTCTCTGGCATAAGAAAACAAAAAAAAACACAAACTGGCAGTACAACATAGCACGTTCAAGAGTAGCCTATCTGAAGCTGGCAACTACAATAACTAACCTTGGTCATGAATGGGGTACATAATATTGGGGAATTTAGAAGAAAACATTTATTGGCAATTCAACCTCAGTTTTATTTATTTTCTCTATTTCTCTCTTACTGTCCTCGAATTGCTTTACAGTGTTCAGTACAAGTTTACTTTCTTTTTCATATATTTGCAAGTTTGTAAGAAACAAAAATCAGAAAACAGCCAAAAACACAAAGATAATGAATACAGATAGACAATCTGATGGAAGTAGTAAGAGATATTTCTTCACAGGAAATGGCCTTTCAACTTCCCAAGGCAGTTGGACGCACAAGCTGCACTCCCATAATAGCAGAATAGTATTTTTAGGTTATGATTCTGGAAGTAGCAGTGCCTCAAAATTCATCACAGGACTCTGCACATGCCTAGAAGCAATTCTTGACCATCTGCTCTTCTACAGATGCTTGAATAGTGGCTACATTTTGGCTTTGTGGGTAATTTCACCAATAATGGACATTTTCAAATACATGGCTCCGAGCTGGAATGGAACCATGTCTCTTGGCCCATGCTTTTACATCCATGTTAGAGAGCAAATCCCACTAGGTGTAGATTTTATCTGGACCTCCACAGATATGAAATATGAATAACAATTCAATACACCAAAAAAGAAAACTGTTTAATGCAAACTGAAGAACTGTAAAGCTATGCTTTGGTAGATTTACAATGATCACTACGATAAAGGTTTCTCTTTACAACAGAGTGAGGCTGATGGGGAGGATAAGTCCCACCATTAGTGCCATGCTGTAAATAAAATCCAGAGATATGCAGATGATTACTACATGTAAACTGAACGTAAACGGAGTCCTCAATTTCTAGTTGTTTAGTCACAAGTAACTGAATCTGATAAACAGATTACTGGAAAAAAGGTTAGAGGTTTTTGGGGAAAAAGACAAGATTTAGTTCATGGGCAAGTTCTTCATGATTCTAAGCATATTAAATAGAGTATATCTCTCCGACAACAGATGGGCCTTTAAGTTGGTAAGAATTTAGATGTAGCAAACAACAATCTCTTTGGATTGATGAGCACTCACAGGCGTCCAAATCCAGGCTGGCTTTCCTTAAACAAAAAGAAAAGTCAACAAAAAGTTTCTGGAATGCAATATACCAAATGATTGTACATACGGTCAGGATCATGTGTGTAGGAACCCAGCACAGGAGAAGTAATGGCATTGGAAAACTTTTATTAAGATATGGGACCTGTCACACTCCCAAAGACCTTTTGTACAAACAACTCGAGCTTCAATTTGGAGCATGTACTCAACCGGAAAAAAATTTTCTGGGCAAGTCCCAAAATAAAACAAATAATACTTCTGCAAATACTAAAAACAAACTCAGTTGTATTGACTTTTACAAAATGCAGCATTTATCAGAACCTTCCAAAATGCTCTAACTCAAAGACTATATGCCATCATGAGAGAAGTATATTTTCCGATTATGTTTACGAATGGCACAGAATTCAAATTAGGTCATTATTTTCCAGGTTTTGCAATTAGCATCAATATTGAATGTCGATATACCCAGATTTAATCTTTGCTTTGACTAGTTTAAAATATAATAATTTTACAGCATTGCTGAAAGTGAGTAGTAAACCCAAATCACACCGAGGAATGGTCACCTCCACATTACTACACATTCTGGGATCTGTTGATAATGGCTCACTTTGCATTGTCCACTGACCATGATGGGCATGTCAATAATGGACCTGGCTACAGAAATGAGCAATTGCTCAGCAATCAAGGCCGAGAAAACAATATCAACTCTGGCCCTTGGCTGCAGCCACACTTTCTAAGTAACCTGGTTGTGGTGCACTCCTTTTGTGAAGTCATTGCACAGCCTTTATATGATGTGTGCTGGAACTTTTAAGTTGTGAGAGAGAAAGGTACTTCACAATTTTTTTTTTTAAAAAGTAGTATTTCCAAGGCAATTTATCAACAGACAGCACATCTTGATTTATATTTGCAACTGTAGGGAAGTGTACTTCGGTGCAGATTTTCTTTTTTGTCAGTATTCACATTTTTAAGGCCGGGTTTTGCTAAACACTTGAAAAGGCAGAACTAAAAACTGAACTTCACATTAATACCCACCTCAATTTATACTCAAACTATCTGGCATGCAAAAAGATTGTAGATGAATACTTTGAACTATATGCCAGGCTACATTCAAACCCTCCAAATAAAACAATGAGGAGGGAAGGGTGTTTTCAGTTAGACCATAAAATATAAAAAGAGATATGTAAGAGATATCAAGATGTAAAGATAAGAGCACAGGATATAACAGCAGAATTAGTCTATTTGGCCTGTTGAGTCTGCTCCGTCATTTAATCATGACTAATATCTTTCTCAACCCCAATCCCCATGCCTTCTCCTCCATAACCCTTGATCCCCTTACTAATCAAGAACCTATCTCTGTCTTAAATATGCTCTATAACTTGGCTTCCACAGCCCTCCATGGCAATGAATTCTACAGATTTGCCACACTCCGGGTGAAGCAATTCTGCCTCGTCTCAGTACTAATGGGTCATTTCTTCACCAAGGCTGTGCCCTCAGCTCGTAGTCTCTCCTAATAGGGAAAGTATCTTCTCCATATCTACTCTACACAGGCCTAATCCCTGGGATCATTCTTGTAAACCTCCTCTGGACCCCCTCCATGGTCAGCACGTCCTTCCATAGATAAGGGGTCCAAAACAGCTCACAGTATTCCAAATGTGGTCTGACCACAGCCATTATACAGCCTCAGCAATATTGCCTGGCTCTTGTATTCTAGATCACTTGAAACAAATGCTAACACTGAATTTAGAGATAGTAGGAACTGCCAATGCTGGAGTCTGAGGTAACAAGGTGTAGAGCTGGACGAACACAGCAGGCCAGGCAGCATCAGAGGAGCAGGAAGGCTGATGTTTCGGGTCTGGACCCTTCTTCAGAAGTGTGGGAGGGGAAAGGGGCTCCGAAATAAATAGAGAGGGGGGAGGTGATGATGGAAGGTGGACAGAGGAGCAGATAGGTGGAGAGAAGATGGACAGGTCAAGGAGGCGGGGATGAAGCTAGTAGGTAGGAAGTGGGGGTGAAGGTTGGTCAGTGAGGTAGGAGGAGCAGATAGGTGGGAGAAATGTGGACTTCACAAGCTTCAAAATCTACCCTCCCCTGACCTCATCCCAAGACCAGCCCGTCTCGTCTCCACCTCCTCGACCAGTCAGTCAATCTTTTCTCCCACCTATCCGCTCCTCCCTTTAATATTCAACAGACCAATCATCACTGAATTCCTCCACCAACACCACCCTGCAGCAATTCATTGAAGCTCTTTCAAAATCTGCAAAACTCCATCACCTAGAGGGACAAGGGCAAAGACTCATGGAAACATCGGCACTTTCATACTCCCCTCAAGCCACACAAAATCTGGATTTGGAACCATTGCACTCTTCCTTCACTGTTGCTAGCCAAAGACTTGAATCTCTCTTACAGCACTACGGGGATATCTCATCACATGGTGTGCAGCAGTTTAGAGAAGGTGGCTCACCACCTTAAAGGACAATTAGAGATGGACAACACGCACTGGTCTTACCTGCAATGCTCATAATCCCAAGGAGAGAAAACATTTTTCATTAAAATTAGTCTTAACCATCAACTGTGGATACAGGGATTTGAGAGAAAACTGGATGATAACAAAGGAAGAGTTGCTTAGAAGAATATGACAACGGACCCCCAAGAATCTGTCTGTGGCAATAATGGATGGCTAAACCGAAGGATTTAACAATACACTTACAGGAGCGTAGGACAAGGAATGTCAAAAGACATGACTGCATCAAGAATTTTTACTGTTATGAATTTGGTTACAATGCAGACGATCGGTGAACTGCTTTACAGTTCAAAACGCAACAGACTACAAATATAACCAAGTCTTAAAATAGTAAGCTAATAATGGTTAAAATAGCAAATCAGTAGGGCCTCTCAGAACTTTTGTCTCACAGGAGTGCGAGATCCACAACACATTTCATACAAACATAGGCTTTTTTTTTAATGTATTCATTTGTGGTAGCAGAGTGTCACTGACTGGCCAGCATTTATTCTTCATCCCGAGTTTCCCCTCAAGAAGGTGGTGGTGAGCTGCCTTCTTGAACTGCTGCAGGTTGATCCACAATGCTGTTACAGAGGGAATTCCAGGATTCTGATTCACTGGCACTGAAGAAACTGTGATATATTTCCAAGACAAGACAGTGAGTAGCTTGAAGGGGAACACCACCACCTGCAAGTTCCTATGTATCTGCTGTCCTTGTCCTTCTAGATGGAAGTGGTTGAGGGTTTGGAAGGTGCTGTCTAAGGATCATTGCTGAATTTCTGCACTACATCTTGTAGTTAGTATACACTGCTGCTACTGAGCATTGGTGGTGAAGAGAACGGATATGGTGCAAATCAAGTGGGCTGCTTCGTCCTGGATCGTGTCAAGCTTCTTGATTGCTGTTGGAGGTGCACTCATCCAAGCAAATGCCAGCGTGTTCCATCACACTCCTGACTTGTGCCTGGTGGTTGGTGGACAGGCTTTATAGATTCAGGAGATGAGTTACCTGCCTCATTGTTCCTAGCCTCTGACCTGCTCTTGTAGCTACTATATTTATATGGAAAGCAAGAATGTAGGTATTGCCAGATCTTGTTGCATTTGAACACGGCCTACTTCAGTACCTGAGGAGTTGTGAATGGTGCTGAACATTGCGCAAATCAGCGAACATCCCCACTTCTGATCCTACGATGGAGGAAAGGTCACTGACACTACCCTGAGGAACTCCTGCAGAGATGTCCTGCAGCTGACCTCCAACAACTACAACTATCTTCCTTTGTGCCTGGTACGACTCCAACTAGCGGAGAATTTGCCCCTTGATTCACAACCATTCCAAATTTTCTAGCGCTTCCTGATGTCCCACTCAGTTGAATGCTGCCTTAATATCAAGTGCTGTCACTCTCAATTCACCTTATCAATAGACCAATCAGGTTTTGGGTTGAGGAGCAGTGAAATCCAGAAAATTAATCACCCACACACCAAATAGACTGTAAAAAAAAACTCATTCTGGTAGCAATAATGTAGTATTCTGTTGTACAGGCTAATTTGCAGATCAAAATGAGGAACCCTTAAAACTGTCAGTCAACACAAGCACAGAATGATGGGTTGCACATAACAAAAATTGATGTGGAAGTCTAACATGGTCCACAATATTACAACAGCCAAAGTTTATTGGATAGTCAGCAAGACATTACAACCAGGTTTATAGTCTATCACAATAAATCCATACTTCAACAGCCTGTTTACTGGCAGTTTTATGCGTTTGAAGAATAGCTGAAGAGGACAATGTCCAAGATATGACCCTGGGCTCTTTATCTGTAATAAGCTTGTTAATTTTCGTACAGGTGTAGGGAAGAAAAAGTCTTCTTCCATCAGTATTTTGAATTTGGGAGAACTCAAAAAAGGTAAGAATTTTAACCAATAAGCAAGCAGCCATTTTACACTAACTTGGAAGAGCCTAATCCAGGCTTCCAGGCCAGGGAGGTTCAAACAGCTCCTCTTTTTTGTTTACAAAAGAAAGATTATAGCATTCACCTAAACTTGAGGTGGTGATGGCTGACATAGTAGATCACTAAAGGCTAAGTGAGCAGCAATGTGATGGTTGGGAGGGCAGGATGACAAAGTGGTAATGAATGAACTAGCCTAAGGCAAGCAGTAGATGATGATAGAAAATGGTGGCAAAAGCAGACTTAAAACATTGTTAGGATAGTATAGGCATACAACCAATTTTAGGCTACAGGGCTCAGATACATTTTTTGCTTCCACTTATTTGGAATAGAAGCACAATGCATTGTCAATAAAAAGCATTCCAATCGAGGATTTCGGGAACATTTTATTTAGATGTTCCAGGCATGAGATATTTAAAACTCAAGGTTTCTACATGTTTAAATTTCCCCTGTGAATTCTGAATCTAAGAATGAGAGCCTAATTTCTCTTCCAAATATGCAGAGCAGCAACTTTTCAATCAATCATTTTAAGAACCCTATTCTTTCTATGTAAGCATTAATTCAAGTGAAATATCAACAGCACAAAGCCTTCTAAAATCTCAAATCAAGTTTAAAACACATGCCAAGAATAATAAGATCTCACTAGGTGACAAATTCCATATACAGTTGCAGCACAACTTTTTTTTCTTTTTACTATCACCTTTAAGTATGCTTTTCTCACTTAAAGAACTATCACAAATTATAAAACAAACTGTTTGTTGCCTCACTGCAGATGCATGCTGCCCAAATAAAGTACACAACGAGAGGCAGCTATATCCACACCAAAACAGGTCAGCATTAATTGCAGGCCAGCTAAATAAAAGGGTAGCTACTGAATGGAAGACTTACATTCATATATAGTGTTTTTTGCGATGTGCCAAAGCATTTAGAGGAAATGAAGTACTAAAGTGTAGTCACTGTTTACTGTAATGTTGGAAACAAACAGAGCAAACTTGCACAGATAGTGCTTTTCACATCTTGACAAATGACAGTGCAGTTCTTTCAGTGGTATTGGTCAAATGTTAACAAACAAAACCCAACAATACAAATATGTAAAAAAACAAAGTGCTCAAGAAACTCAGCAGGTCTGGGAGCATCTGTGGTGAGAGAAAATAAGTTAATGATTTGAATTCACACTGGACTCAAAACATTAACTCTTTTTCCACCCCACAAATGCCATCACACTTGCCGAGTTTCTCCATCACTTTGTTTCAGATCTGAAGCATTCGCAGATCTTGATTTTATTTTAATAAAATTTGCGCCAACCCCAAATATTGGAATACTGTATCATGAATGGCACTATACAATGTGTGTGTTTTTGAAAGTAAGCATAATAGATATGGCATTTAGTCAGAAAAAATGCATTTGAAATGACATGGCAAAGTGCTAACCACTTGGGGGAAACAAGTGAGCTCAGTCAGTAGCACATAAAGCAGTCAGCCTGCACTCACAGGCCAAAGGCTTCTCTTTGCCTTCCTAATTTTTCTGAACTTCTCTCACATATCATAGCCTTAAGGTTCAAAACTTCTGGAACCAGTGAGCCAGCACTACAGGAAAGAGATTCACTACTCCACTCTCAAACAAAATATTTTACATGCCCCTAAATAGATATGCACCTGACAGCTTAAGAATTCATCTGACAGCAGCATCATCAACAGTTCAACATTATCTTAATAACGTATTGAATGCAAATATAGATTTCAATAATCCCTTGGTTTCCAAAACAAATATGGCAAAGAATAACTGATTACTGAATGAGAGAAAGGTTTCAATGAAGTGGAAGTGCTCCAAACAATGAATGCTCCACAGCACAGAAGTGTTGACTACAGGATGGGACGTAGGTCAAGTACAGATTCTCACTTTCACAGTCCAAGTAGATGACAGCCAAATATTTCACAAGTAAACAGAGTTTCTGAATAATTCAACAGAGCAAGATGATCAAAAGAAATAGTCACTGAGATACACTTAAGTTTCTACATGCCCCAGGCAATGTTTGAAGAACCAAGATTTTTCATTTCTCTTTTTCCACAGTGAGTGCAGATTCTGGAGTGCTGTTGTTTTCCAATTCCAGACTGGTTTTGTTTGTACTTAAGTGGCCCACCCTCATAGTGAATCAAATATCAAGCTTTAAAGCAGAGCACAAAAACATAATTTTCTTTGCGAGTTTCAATCTATTAATCAAAGCAATTTAAGAGAGCTGATTTGTGGGTGCTAAACTCTCAAACTAAAATAGGTTTAAAATCAGCAATTACAATGCAACCTGATTACACAAGCAGTTTCTACAGGTCTTCTTCTGAATCCACTCCAGATTTTTTATAGTCACAAGATTCAAAGCTGGACTCAGCTAGTAGCACAGATAAATGTTACCCCTTTTTAATTCAAAATTCCATCTTCCAATCAGTTCCTAATCAAGTTCATCAATTGTGGAAAGAGACCAGTTTCTGGGTTCAAATCAGGAAACCTCAGGGAGATGCAATAAGCATGACTGGGTGGGGAAAAGTTCCTCTGCTTGACCAGGGATTGTTAGGTTAAGGTAGTGTTCCAAACCAGAAGCAGTCTTGCATTATATTTTAATGGGCAGAAAAAGTAAAGAAAATAGATCATTGTTCACGGTTATAATGAAAATTGGGACAAATCAGAATAGGCAGTTACTCATTTCCAAGAAATCATAAAAATCTCCAAGAGTTACAAGCAATGGAGTTAAAACAATGATTTATAGTCCATTTTTTATTGAAGAGTACTGGTTTGAGGAAAATAAAGCATTTCACAAAATTTGTTTTGTACGAGAAGGACAACAACAATCCAGGGAACAGAGATGTTGTTTCCAAGATGCAGCGTAGGTGCTGGTCCATATATTAATTCTACAAACTACAAGAAGTTGTTTCAGCATTGCATTGTGGCTTTTCAATCTTATAATAGGCACTTCCAAACAGTGAAGAATGAAGAACACTGCAAACTTCAATTAAGTCAACGTGTTGCAAGACACCAAAACATTAAGTACATACAGAAGCAAAACGGTGAAGTGTCAGAGTGACGACACAAACCTCCAAATGACTCATTTCCCCAACTTTTCAAGTACCACCTGGGCTGCATATGGTAGTGTCTGCAGATCATGCGTTGTGCTCATCAGTCATCCCAGAAGCCATCGATTCAGTGGGGCTGCCTACATTTTACACGGTGTCAAGATAAAATCTGAATCCAAAGTGAAGAAGAATGGGACTCCTTCTTTGGGAAAGCTCAATCAACTTCAATGTAATAACAGGCATAAAACACAAGAAACAGGAGGAATACTAGCCCATTTGTTCCTTTGAATCTGCTCTGCCATTCATCTTCTACTGCAATGTCATTTCCCCACAACATCCCATAATTCTTGGTATCCTTAATATCGCGGTCTATCAATCCATCAATCTCGGTCTTCAAAACATTCAATGACTGAACTTCTACATCTCTCTGAGTAGAGAACTGCGAAGAGTGAAGATATTCCTCCTTGTCTCAGTCCTAATAGGACTACCTCTTATTTTGAGAATGTCTCTCTTGGTTCGTGAACTGTCAGCCATGGGAAATCTCATTCCTGCATCTATCTTGTCCAGTTATGTAAGAATTTTGTATGCTTGAATGAACATCTCATTCTTCTAAACTCCAAGAGAGGCCCACACGCCTTAAATCTCTCCTCACTTAACCTTGCTATCTTAGAGCAAGGTGCGTCTTTCCTTAGGCAGGCAGACCACAATTTTCCTTGTATAGGCTCACCAAGGGTCTTATAAAATTGCAGCAAAACTTCCTCACTTTTGTACTCAAATTCACTTCTAATAAGTTGCTTTCCTTATACACCCCCACGTTAGCTTTCAGTGACTTATGAACAAGTGCACCCAAGTCTCTTTGGACATCAACACAATCTCTTACTATTTTAGAGATACTCATTTGGAGCACAGAATTTCAGTACAGCTGAAAACAAAGACAAAGACAAAGACATTCTGTCACAAAACAAAAATAGAAATTGCTGGAGAATGTCAGCACGTCTGGCAGTAAATGAGCAGAGAAAGCACAGTTAATATTTCAGGTCCAGTGACCCTTCTTCAGAACTGAACGGAGCACAATGTAGATATTTCCTAATCAAACTGTTTAGGAATGTTATTAAATACCTCCAGAGTAGGTGGGACTTGAACCTAAGCTTCTTGGTCCAGAGTTAGGGGCAGTATCACTGCACCAAAAGAGACTCCAACAGTTTGTTAACACAGTGTGGAGCTGGAGGAGCACAGCAGGCCAGGCAGCATCAGAGGAGCAGGAAAGTTGACGTTTCAGATCAGGACCCTTCTTCAGAAATGTCAACTTTCCT
>NC_063351.1:47505996-47550946 GCF_021869965.1 Rhincodon typus | reverse complement strand
AGGTCGGGACCCTTCTTCAGAAATGTCAACTTTCCTGCTCCTCTGATACTGCCTGGCCTGCTGTGCTCCTCCAGCTCCACACTTATCTCAGACTCCAGCATCGGCAGTTCTTACTATCTCCAACATTTTGTTGGAAGTGTTTTATGTCACATTTATCAGGCCATTTTGCTAGTTTACAAATTCAAGGGGAAAAGCAACATGTATACCATATGAGGAGGAAATGTTATTTCAATGGTCAGTGGATTGCGATTGATAGAGACATTGCCATGGAGAATGCACCCATTAACTCTGATTGACAGTTAATACCCAGGCTTCGCTTAATTTTAAACCAGGCAAATTGGCTGATTTCTCAGGGCAATGCCCTGAACAATGAACCAGCAAATGGCTGTCATCGAATGTGTTAGGTTCAAACAGGTATAATGCATGTACATGTTCTTTCCGCAAAGAACAGAACCATATGTTAATGTATATAGCTTTAGGTATGGGAAACTGCACTGCACTGCGAGCCTGAATTAATTCTAAAATTGGTTGTCAGCACTTCTTCACATCTTCAGGATTATCCAGCAAAACCTTATCCAAAAGCAGAATCACAAAAGCAGAATGTTAGACACTGTAGTGAGAATTTTGCAATAGTCACTACCTTGCTTATTGCCAACAGCTGAAGGGATGTGCTGTTTGCTACGATCACCAGACTTTGGGATGCACACCCTACATAACTCACTTCACACCAGCACTGATGTTGATTCCTATACCACATTACTCCTTTGTATGACAGTCATAACATCCTTTTTGTTTGATAGTAGCATCCTGTTAGTCGCCAAGACCACTCATATTACTGCTACATGGCAGTAGCACTCTGAAGTAAACTGGTCACTTCGCAGGACCAAGGGCCCTTAGGATCCATGAGTTTACAATGAGAAATCAAGTGTTTAGCACCTTGTTCTTTCAAATATTGTAACTATAACTTTTGGTCCCCACAGTCATTGGTATATATTGTGAAATAGCCGGGACACAGGGTCTGATTATTGCGGCATCCCACTGGTCAAGCCTACCAACCTCAGAATTAACCATTTATTCCCACAGTTTTCTTTCCATTAACTGCTCGATCCATTTCATTGGATTTAACTTTGTTTATTCCATTTATGAAGCAAACAGTCATGATTCAATATGGATCTTCTGTAGCATCTCCAAATAAGAATGGGTGTATAGATGGAGAAGCCAATTTGTTAAGCAAAAACTGATTTTATAATGGGAACTAAAGGTGAAGTACTAGATTCTAATCTCCCAGATGCCAATACTAAATAGCAGCTGATCTTCCATTTATACTATGAAAGCAGTTCCTGAACTTGATCAAACAATTTGATGGTCGAGACAGATTCAAAGCAAGTGTGTATTATTTCCAGCTGTAGGCAATCTATAAATATTTTGTGAAGGTTAATTAGGCCAGCAGTGTGAAAACTACATGCATGGACTAGCTAAGAGCTCTGTTTGCAGACGCTACAATAAAATGGCAGCTGCAGCAACCAGCACCAAGCCAATTACTTAAAACTGCTGGCTTCCGTTTCGCCTCTGAAGACACAAAGCTCAACCGCTTCACAAGATGGTGCTCTGTGCTTCGAGACTCTCATACACACACTGCTGTTTATATTGAAATGCTGGCTCAGGAAACAGCACTGCAATGTAAAACAGTATTAGTCACGTACTTAATTCAGATCAGGAATAAATCCGGCTCTCATTTTATTATAGAGCTCAAAAGAATCTAGTTTATGGATTACTCCTGGAAGAATTCAGAATGTTTAACCCTGAACTAAATTTGACTCCAGCACAAGATGCATTTGCAACTCAAACTTTTTGTTGGTAGAATGGGGAAACGAGATGAAAAGATATTAAAATATTTATGGGTTCAGCTTACCTCTGATGAACATTCACTCCCTGCAGTTCTCCACTGATAGAGATAATTGGAACTGTTTTTACTTCCTACTAATTCTGGTAAGGAGGAGCATCAAGGAATTTCTTCTGACATAAATTTTGCTAAAAATCAAACAATCCCAGGCTGCTGAAAGTAGGGTTTGAGGCAGTTGAACACATTTGGTGATCTGTAGCATAGTATCTTCCCAATGTAAAAGGTCTTTTAGGAAATCTAGACTTTATTGCTAGATGCCTGACCCTCACTAACCAATAAGATTCACAAAGCTATGGCTAAAACCAAAAAAAAATCTTTCAAGTTGAAAGCTTGATGAGCTAATCTTAAAAAAAAACTTGTGACATATCGAGATGGAGGTTCAAATCAACAGAATTATGGCCACTTCACCATGGAGCTGTGTATAATGTTCTTACTACTTGTCAGGATACTACCTTTTTCTAAAGAAGAGTTCCCAACAGCAATGAGTTCAACAAACATTTTAAACTTTAATGAAATATTTTTTGAATAAGCTACAGCAGAAAGCTGGGAATGCCAAATTTTCTTTCTTCAGGATCAAAATTGAACTTCACTGCTGAATTAAGCTTGCACATCTAAATTTAAAAGACACTCTTCATACTGTTTATGCTTAATATTTATAACTCAACTCAGATGCTCATTAGTAAATATTGTATCTTGGAGGATAAATATTTTACAAATATTTACCAATTTGCCAAAAAGCTGGGTTCCTGCTGAATGACAGTGTGCTGGGCCATCTTCCTCCCAGGCACAGGTGAAAATGCACAAGTTCACTCAAAAACAGTGGAGCGGTCAACCTGATGAATAGTAAAAGGATTCATGCCCACATACAGACTTGCTAGTTCCACAGAGCAATACATGTAGCTATGTTTACCTTATAAAACTAGGATGGCTGAAAGAAATCCACAATGATTTATCCAAGAGACCGGAGAGAAAGCGATGTTATATTTGGAGACATGCTGGACATTCTTTGGGGCACAGGAGAGTGCATACTTGAGATACTGCCATACCCAACTATGGCACCTATTTTGCCAACTTGCAAGTATCCTTTCCAATCTCCTTTAAATCACCAACATCCAAATAGATGTTTCCAAATTTCACCTCAAATGCAGTGCACTAAAAGAAATGTCACTCTCCACAACCTATTTATAGAACATAGAACAGCAAAAGACCTATGGATCTCCTACTGACAATGCTGTGAACTGGAAAACTTGACCAGGGAAGTATGTTTCCACTCACACCAACAAAATAACTAAAGAAGAAAAGAAACAGATGAAGAGCATTTCTCAGACTCAAAAGAAAAACAATTTCTGGGCATGGGGTTTGGATCTAGCTCAGAAGTGAATGTGTCCCTTCTGTTAGTTGCAATAAGGTTTGTTAGACTCCATCTAGCTCCTGAGGCACGTGGGTTTAATGCTGCCCAGGTGTTCAAATATTCAAAAGCAATAATGGCATAGGGTGTACATGAGAGAAAAACATAAAAAGGAAGCAGACAGCAAGAAACAAAAAGGGATAGAGAAACAGAAAAATTCCAGAATATGGCATGAGAATCGGCCAATTACTAGAACCGAACATATGAAGCTTCGCTCTGCAATTTATTTTGCTCCAGGGTGGGAGTAGGTGTTACATGGCAAAATTGCTCTATTCTCAGCACAGGCATTGAATTGACTTGATGAACACAAGCTTCATCCAAAAATAATACAAGCTTTACTGTGCAGCTACCTGACATGAAAAAAACTGCATAAAGTTAAGTAGTAAACAGCAGCAGCTCTCTTGGTAAGTATTTTAAAAAATCTTAACGGACATTATCATACCTAGATAAGTTTTAAACACTTAGCAGAGAACCTTGTAGGAGTGCATTACAGAAATAGCCTTGTTCAAAAAGAAACAAGTTTCCTCTTTAAAGGGCATTGTGCAATCTTGCAGTAGTATTTTGTGGCAGTTTTTGCGTCAGCAAGTACAATCCAGGCAGTGTTGAAATGTGAGGTGCTGGAAAAAGGAGAACACAAACCACCATGATTTCTGCAGGGAATTTGTTTTAGTTAAATGATCTACAGTGATTTACTATATTAAAACAAAGACACACAATGGTAAAGAGTTGTACCTTGCAGTCAGTGTGTTTAAAATGTCTAACTTTCTATATATCCAGCTACTGCTGCTAAATGTGATAAAACCTACATTTTGACCTTAAGTTGAAATGCTGTTCCAACTACTTGTGGCCATATTTTGTTTCAACTATAACATTTTTTTTTCAGTTTTGTTTTCCAAATGCTACACTGGATGTTTATAACAATTACTGTAAATATGGAAAAGGTTCATCTTCCCATAATTGTTGCAAAATCAATTATTTCTAAACCAGGAACTAAACTTGGATTAATGCAAGATAAACTGCCTTTACAGTAGTCTGACGTATCCTAATAAATCATTCTGGTCATCTCCAACAGATTCTACTGCAGCAGTATGACATCTCCAACATGCACTCTTGCGGGTGCCAAAATTACTAGCAATCTTGCAATGACTCCCACCTAAACTGAAGAGAGGAAGAGGCTGATTTTCATATAACTGCCCTTGAATAGGTTCCGTACTCAAAGAGGAATAAACTATTTCAATACTCCTGCCCCCCCTTAGAAAAAAATGTTTTTTTTTTGTGTTTTCAGTATCTAGCTTGCTCATCATTACGAAGGATGACTTTCAGAATAAGCTTTTCCTCGACACCACCTCCTATACTACACACACTTACAGAATATTCTGCACCTCCACTGTTAGTGAAATTTTGCATACCCATAGAAACATACATGCACTTCTCTACTGCCCAGAATATAAAGATTTGGTGAATTTACGAGTTAAATTTGAGCTTCAAATCATGGCAAATATTGGAATTTCCCCAAAACAAAAGCTATTTTGTTAGTCTTGCTGCATAAAAGCACGACAGGCTGCATGCTGTAACACAGCAGAATCAGCCCACCCACAATAACAGCACCCAGAGCACCATGACTAATTAGCTTACAATGGTCCTGCAGAAGTCTTAATATTGACTGCAATGCAACAGCTTCGACGGTATCTTTTACTTCATGTTCTAAACATGTTATCTACTGGCAGCACATATATTGGACTAAGCAGCTGTCATGCAGACAAGCGTCTCTAATCCTTTCCTTATGCAGATTCTATTTGCTTGGATGCTTGCACACTATCATCAGCAGAACACTCTTTCCTGCTAACCTTTGGTATACAAAATTACTGCCATTTATTAGAATTCTGCACAAATCCTCTGAAACTAAATTCTTTTGGTAGAAATATGAACTAGAACGTACACAATTAATGCACAAGTCAAGACCAAAATGGAGACTGCACTGTCCATTCAGATGCAAGCCATGTATTGACATACCAGCTGAGGTCCTTACGCTGGAAAAAGATTTGAAATAGCTATCAAGCACGTGTTCAATATGATCAACAAAGTTTTTGAAAATCCATGTTCGCAATCATGAAAATTGTTTCAGCAATGAAATTTCATAACAGCATGTCAAATATCAATCTGAAATCAGACATCAACCTGGTTACTTTAATTAAAGATGTTTAGCTACTGTTCACTCCTGCTAGGTAATTTTGGGCCAAAATTGAAAATCCATCATTCTTTTGTTCACCCATCCCCCACTCCACACTCAAATATTCTGCCCACTTGCCTTCTGCAGCTGTACTCTTTGTCCAAAACAGTGCCCTTTAACAGGGCACTTAGGATGGATCATACATGTTTTTAGACAGTCATAAAAGTCAGCAATGTCCTTTTCTCTTTTGTAAGTTCTCAAAATACAAGAGATTATTGATTGTAATTACATCAGAATAAACCAACAGCTCTTTTGTTCATATCTACAAACATTCTCCAGATACCCCAAGACTTTCAATAGAAGTGAACACTCAATGGGTATCCATGAGTCATTATCAAAAGTTGCTGACCCTTAAGCCAACGTCAACATTTTGTTGCATTGTACATTTGTAAGGCATTAATTTTTACAGAAATTTTCTGGAACTGCTGCGACAATGTGATCTTTGAAGTTTGCAACTCCATGGTGAATTCAGACTGCAAAGGTCTTCAGTTGGTGGTAGAGGTTGGTGTTTAACAATAGCTGTATAAAGCTCTTTGCCAATCATTTATTTTAAGACAATGGCTATATTTACTGCATGGCACGGAATGATTTCTAGCTAGTATTTTATAACAATTTCAAAATCCATGGAAGTAAGGGTGCTTATAATTGCATCATCTTTTACAATCATGTTAAAATCTAGCTCAAATTCCAGTCAACGATGTGAAATGGGACTGCTCAGACAAACATGTAACGCCTGTCCATCTCCCTAGTTTTTTTTTTGAGATAATTGCGGCTAAGTGTTTTGTGGACGTATTGGTCTTGCAGTATCTCTCTTAACTGCCAAATCTGCAAATTCTTTTTAACTGGTCACTTCAGATTGTCAAATTGAACTGCATGGATCAGTCTGCAACCAAACAGGCTTTGTCCACTTTCTTGAAAATAGAAGTCTTCACCAGGATATATTTCAGGGGAAGTGATAACCATTTGATGTGAGGAACAAGAGGCTCTAACTACAAAGAAAGACTCAAACAATGGGTCTTTAAAATGGCATGTAAATTAAGAGATACAAGAGACATTTTAAAATATACAAGTGATGTGAAAATTAATAGTGAAAGCTATTTCTATTGGTTGCCAACATCAACAATAGGTGGTCGCTGATTCTGATGTATTAACATAACAGGATTCAAGGTTTTTGAGAAGATTTGTAGTTCGGGTAGTTGATGTGATTGTTAACTTGCTCGCCAAGCTGCTAAAGTTTATTCGCAAATATTTCGTCAACATACTAGGTAATATCATCAGTGCAGAGATAGTAGGAACTGCACATGCTGGAGAATCTGAGATAACAAAACGTAGAGCTGGATGAACACAGAAAGCCAAGCAGCATCAGAGGAGCAGGAAAGCCCGAAACGTCAGCTTTCCTGCTCCTCTGGTGCTGCTTGGCCTGCTGTGTTCATCCAGCTCTACATCTTGTTATCTCAATACCATCAGTGCGCCTCTTCACAAATAACGGTTATCCGAAAAGTGTAGTCCGCCGATACCTAACAACAATTCGACTGGGACAACATAACCATCCAAGGACAAGACAAGCAAAGACATGCACGAGAATTCCTTGAGGCCTGGCACTCAAACTAGAACTCCATTAATAAACATGTAGAGTTGGACCCCATATACCAACCACTAAGAAACAAATCCAGAATTGATGCAACCCACTCCAGCAAACTGAGACACAGAAATAGCAAGCGGAACAGAACACCGATGCTTCACTGGAGGCGCAGTGATGATGTTACCTAGCAGGATGACGAAATGTTTGCAAACAAATGTACCAACTCGGTGAGCAAGTCAACAACCGCAAGGTAGAAGGATATCAGAAGAATTATTTTCTGCAACCCAGAGGGTTATAAAATATGGAATACTTTACCTTACGAGTCTAAGGAAGGAGAAACTAAAATGATTCATAGTGAAATTAGCTTAAGTATTCAAAACAGGGGAGAGATGGTGTCCAGAAGCCCGTATTAATGTTCTGGGGACATGAAGTTAAAATTCCACCATGGGGAAATCAGATGCAGTTTAAAAAAATACAGACTTGACAATTAGTCCACAAATCTATCATACACTGTCTTAAAGTCCATCTGATTCAATAAATGTCCTTTAAGGAAGGAAAGGCTTCAGATTTTCCCATATTATACTCAACTTGCCAACTTCTTGCCCACTCACTGAAACTATTATTATCTTTGTAAACTGCTTGTATCCCACTCACAACCTGCTTTTCCACCTATTTAAATGTTGCCTGCAAATTTGGCTAGAGTACATTCACTTCCTTCCTCCAAGTTATTAATATATATTGTAAACAGTTGCAGTTCAAGCTCTAATCCCTGTGGAACCCCACTGGTCATGTGTCGCCAACCTGAAAAAGAACTCCTTATTCCCACTCACCATTTCCTGTCCTTGAGCTAATTCTCTATCAATGCTAATGTACTACCTCCAACACCACAGGGTCTTAGTTTATTACTGAGCCTTTTGAGTGTTACCTTGTCGAACACCTTCTGGAAGTCTAAATATAACACATCTACTGGTTCCCCTCTATTCACTTCAGTTGAGATTTCCTTGAAAAGCTCTAAAATTAGTCAATTTCCCTTTCATGAAACCATACTGACTCTGTTTGATTAGATTCAGATTTTCCAAATGTGCTGCCATGACTTCCATAATAACTGTTACCACCATTTTTATAACAAAAACTGTTAGATCAATTGGCCTACAGTAACCTGCCTTCTGCCACCCGCCCTCCCTTTTTGAAGAGGAGTATCACACTGGCAGTTTACTAATCCTCCAGTTCTACTCCAGAATTCAAGGATATTTGGAAAATTATGACCAATACATCCATTTACACTGCAACTACTTCTTTTGGGATTCTAGGATGCAAACCATCAAAGCCAAGGTACTTAATGGGATGGTCAATATAACTTCCATCAAAAAGAGACTGATGCAAAAGATTTCTGTTTACCGCCTCTGCCATTTCCTTGCTCCCTGTACTTATTTCTCCAGTTTCATTTTTTTTAAAAAGGGCCTATGTTCATCTTGACCTCTCGCGTTCCTTTCATATATTTAAAGAAGCTCTCAGGGCCAGTTTTATGTTCCTCACTAGTTTGTCCTCGTTAATTTGTCCTCTTTATTATCTTTTTCTTCTTCCTTTGCTCATTCTGAACTTATCCCAGTGTTTGGGGCTATCACAGACTTTGGACTCCATATATGCTTTCTCTTTCAACTTGTATCACTCTCCTTGGTTGACTTATTTCTCTCAGAATATTCCCTCCTTACTAAGGTTTATTTTTGCTGAAAATCTTGAATTACCTCCTTAAAACCTCTGTCATTGTCTGCTCACTGTCTTTTTTGGTCATCTTTCTGCCTAGTCCTCTTTGGCTACTCTATCCTCATTTCATTGCAATTCCCTTTAAGTTAAACACAGTTGTTTTCTGACCCAAGTTGAATATTAAACTCCATCACATTATGATCATTACTTCCTAGGGGATCTTTTACTCAGAGCTTATTTATTATACCTGTCTCAATACCCATTACCAGATCCAGGATAGCCTGTTACTTGGTTGACTCCATGACATATTGCTCTAGAAAAACGTCCCTAATGCTCTCTATGAATGTGTTGTAGCAGCTACCCTTTCCAACCTGATTAATCTTCAAGCTGAAGTCAGATTCACCTGTAATTATTGCTCTACTCCTTTTTCCATGCTGTTATTATTTGTTGATTTATACCCTTTCCTACAGTGTAGGAACTGTCTGGGGGTCTACACACTGCTCTTACCAGTGCTTTCCCTTGCTGGAATTTACTTCCACCATAGACTCAACATCATCAGAGCCGAGGCCATCCCTCAACTGTTCTCATTTTGTTGTGAAAGGTCAAATATCCCTGAATGTTAAGTTTGCAGTTCTGATTTCCCTGCAACCATGTCTCTATAGGGATACAAGACCATATCCATTTATCTCAAGTTGCGCCTTCAGTTCATCTAACCTATTCCAAACACTTCATGCATTGAGATACAAAGATTTTAGGCTTGCCTTCTTGCCATTTTTAAATCAAGCTAACATTTTCCTTGTACTGTGTTCCTATATGTCTCTTGCCCTCGAGTACTGTCTACCTTTTTGTATTTTACTGTTCTTTTATTACTGTCCTGGTTTCTCTTTCCCTCATCACCCTTAGGTTCCTATCCTCTGGCATTCTAGTTTAAACCCACCCCAATCACATTAGCAAATACTTGCCCCAGGAAATCAGTCCTGGCCCTGTCCAGATGTAACACTTCCAGCTTAAACTGGACCTACTTACCTGAGAACCAGTCCCTATATTCCAAAAATCTGAACCCTTTTCCTTTCCAGCCACATATTCAATAGATATATCCTTCTATTTCTACTCTAACATATGGCACCGGTAGTAATCCCCAGATCGCTACCTTTGAAGCCCTACTTTTTACTTCCTAACTCCCAAATTCAACTTTCAGGACCTCATTTTTTTTCTAAAACCCTGTCTCATTGGCTCCGATGTGTACTGCAACCACTGCCTCCAGAATACTGTAGCTGCTTGAGACATCCTTGATTCTAGCAGCAGGGAGGCAATGTACCGTCCTGGAGTCTCATTTGCAGCCACAGAAACATTTATCTATTACATTTATCCTTACAAGAGAACGCCTACAACTATTGCATTCCCTCACTTTCTCCTCCTCTCTCACATAGCACAGCCAACTGTGATAGAACAAGCTTGGCTGTTACTGGTTTCCCTCAAGAGAACATTATCCCCTTTAAGAGTATCCAAAGCAGTATATCTGTTTTTCAGGGCAGTAGCCACAGGGGCTTCCTGTACTGCCTGTCTAGTCCTCCTACTGCGCCTGGTGGTCACCCATTCCCTTTCTGCCTGAGGAGTCTTAGCCTGCAGCATGACCACTTCTTTTACTTACTAGCCATAATACTCTCAGCTTCACAGATGCTCCAGTGTTCCCAACCACTGTTCCAGCTCCGAAACCCAGATTCCAAAAACTGCAGCTGGAGACACTTCCTTGCACACATGCTAGCTCCAGCCAAGAGGAGCAAACCATGAATTTAATGGCAGGAGAGCTCACTTACCTTTTTGTATTAAGCCTTTTAAGGGGCTCTTAAAATCAAACAATATCAATTACTTTAGGTCTCTTCTTCCCTTGATCTCGTTCGAACAGAATCTCACCATTACAAACTGTATAAGTAACATGTCGAATCATCTCTTTTTCAATGCAGTTGATGTGATGATGTACTAATAACCAGGGGATAACATAAAATTAGCTCCTTTGAAAAGTAGTTGATGGCTACAAAGGACAAGTATCAATAGTGGTATATACATAATTCCCATCTGTTAGGTCATCAGGAAAAAAAAAGTAGGAAATAATATCAACAGATCATCTAAAATGACCTCACAAAGTAACGTTTTTGAAAAAAATGCAGTAAGGCAGCCTATTCAACGGTTCTTAAGATTCAGTAGCTGAGGTACTGGAATCTCTCACTACTTTCGATATTATTACATAAATACACGAAACTGGAGCTTGTGTCCATTTCACACAAAGCAGCCTGTTCCAAGTCACAAGAGACTGCAAATGTAAAATAATATCTGCTCTAATCCACTAAAACTGCTTGCAAAGCAACCTAAGCACTAGTGAGCTACAGAAACTCTTCGTTAAGAAAAAGTGCAAGAGTGCTTATAATAATTTAACTCTGGTGACCATACTTATACAAGCCAAAAATCAACATTCCTTTCAATTTTGAAATACTTTGAGTATTTTTCTATTGGGGATGCATGGCAGACCTTTCCCCATGATCAACAGCTACTGCTGCAAGGGGCAAAGTCAAGAGATATACAGTGGATGCCATCAACAAAAATAGACAAGCAACGTAGTGAATACTTCCTTTCAGAGTGTTTGCCAGTATCTTAGCTAACATGTACCCTCAGTTAGTGTAAAACAGGAGAACGGAAAATGCTCTCACTTTCAACAGAAATTTGTTATGTAGATAAATTAGCAAGCAGCAGTGGCTACACTTTAAAACAGCAACTCATCAGCTGTCTCAAATCTCTTTCAGCTGCACATTTCCTCAGAGATATGTGCATTCACCTGATGCTGAACACAAGCATTCCATCTTAATGGCTCCACTATAGCCATTGTTCATCTGCCCCAATATGGTTTGATGTAACTTGATGTTAAACTTTGCTTTATAACTGTGAAGTGCTTTCGAACTTCTTGTTTTAATATAGCATTTTAACACAAATTGTTGTTGCTGAAGCACTTTGAGTTGTTCTGAGTATATGAAAAGTAGCACATAAATGCAAGATGATTTTTCTTTGTTATTTGACAAATATTAACATCACAAGTATACCTGGTGCAACCTCAGCATACAAATGGGGAAACAGTTTGAAAACTTGCTATTCCTCTGTTTTTAATTTTAAAAAGCAAGATTACAGGATATTCCAGCCTTGGCTACTCAAGAGGATTGTGTCAAGGATGTGCTGAATTGATTAAATTGAAGATTAGAAGAGAGACATTTGTGTGACAGTGTGCTCCATGTCAAAAAAAGTAACAATCTATTCTATCCTGAGGGGATGAGACAAAGGGTCACCTGAGCCCAAAGGAAACCACACATGAATAAAGTTTCCACTTTTATTTTGAGAATTATGAATTGGGAATGAACCTTCAACAATTGGGAGTTAAGCAAAATGAAAACACGTTGCATTATTTAAATAAGTAAAAATCTGAAAGTTGGAGCTTTTATAATTGAATTGCTTATAAACAAGCAATTTCAGTAATTCCAAAGAACATATCCTTAAACCTACAAGCTCCGAAAAAATTTGCTTAGCATTTTTGTACAAAAGCCAGTCTTCCTCCAGGATAAAATTGACAGGGTACACAGAAAAAGGATAAAGCAGCATTAAGACTAGGTCACAAGATTGTGTGGGTCATGGTATGTACTGTATGATAAATTTTTGAATTTGCATAAACCACTAACTCACTTTAACACAAAAAATACTTTAAAAAGGTGTTGACATAGAAATGCAAAAGAACATGTTTCACAGTTTTGCTTTTCTCAAAAAAAAAGTTCACCAGATTGCAAGACAGTCGCAAAAGTGGTTTCGATAAGAATGTGATGTGATATCAATCATCTACAAGAAATGTTATCAAATGGTTATTGCTCAAAGTGACCCCATAAACATATTTAAGCAGACAATAAATTGAGGGACAAATACGTATGCAACTTTCACCAAAATAAAATCTGAAATGATGAGCAAATCCCAAACTATAAAATTCCACGTATTTTTTTCCAGGAACTACATGATTTGTCCACTGCATGAATAAATCACCAATGACATCTAAGATACATTAGACATGGTAAGGAAGATAGTATGTGCAACACCAGTCTCATAAAAACTTGGTAAAACCACCCTCAGAAATCATGTAGTGAACTATTTTGTTATAACCACCATCATTTCAAGATGCGTAGTGATGGCCAATAAGTGGCCAGAGATTCCCACATACAAAAAAAAGTTCAAGAACAACAGACGATTAAGTTGGAGTGGCACTCAAAAGGAAATCTAAGCCAGATGCAAGATTCATTATATAAACGTTGCATATAAGCTCACTTCCTGCCTGTATCATAGGGAGAGAAGAATTGGAATAACTAACTGCCATTATAAAATGGCATGGCCTCTTAGTGCAAGAAATGCATTGACAGACTAAGCCTTTTAAGTTTGAGGAATGCCAGTTAGGCTTCAACAGGGAGCAGAACTGGCTGAAAACTGAAATACTCAAGGTGAAAGAAAACGTATACAGACTTAAATGTTTCCAGTGAAATTACAATTTCGATGTCAAATATAAAACAAAAATTTATTGTACATTAATTTAAACTTCTGGATAATAATGGATTTTATGCATTATTTAATTAACCGACACAAGGGAAGCAGCAAGATTTAGTGAATCTAGTTTTTTCCCCCAAAAGGAGGCAGTGATTTTCTTTTTGTCCATACTATTGCTATTCAGCTTAACTTTAACAGTTTCACAAAATCCTGCCTATACCATTCAAAAAGGACGAGCTCATAAAGCAGTACATTAAAAAAATATGCCTTGTTTAAAACACTATGTGCCATTGTGATTCAATATCTAGACTTCTATTATTAGGCTGCTTGCTTCCCAACATCTCATCACTAATTTAGAAACAATTCATATTTCTTGGATTCTTAGTATGCTACCAGAAACAGCCCTGCAGTAATGTAATTGAAAAATATCATTGGCAGAAGTAAATTCAGCTTTTGCCAAAATGAGGTTTTTGGAAATTCTAGCATTTACCAAAAACCCATTCCTCATCAACTTTGTGAAGTGACTATTCAACAAAACTCAAATTCCAACTTAGAGCTATAGAGTAGAGCTCGAGATTGGGACGGACTGGATTACTCCCAAAGAGCTGCCAGCAACTTTATGGGCTAAATGACTTCATTCTATGACACAATGACTCCGTTAACTATAACAACCCACATATTCCCTTTCTTCTCTCCAGCAAACTTTAAATTTGGTGCATTTACAATTGAATAGTGTAACATAGTTAAACATCACTGAACTAGATACTCGAGCTCAAGCAACATGGATTACCCTATGTTGATCACAACTTCTCAAGGACCAGTAAAATTCCTGTCTCCATCAGATATGGAACTCGTAATTAAAAGTGATGGGCCTTTATGCTCGATTTCAAATGTCAAATAAATCACATCCTAATCAAAAGCAATAAGGTTACCACATTTCCAGTGGTCCGATTGGCAAAAACAAACCTCATCTTTATTGCTAAGAAAAGCTTTAAGGTATACATAGGTAGGCCAGTGAAGTAGGTAGCAGAATCTATTTTAAAACATCTCAAAGTTCAACCTACATGTTTTGAAGAAAGTTTCAGACAGCCTGGTGCAAGATTATACAAGTGGTAGCTCCTTCACAAGGAAAGTTTGAGGGTTTTAAAGTGCACTGGACCCTCCAACGTTGTTAATTGGTGCTGAATGAAATGTGAAGCAATCTGGATTGGGAATGCATTTGGGTGCTCAAACCGAGCAACCTAGGAAGATAACCCAGGAACACAAACTAGGAACACACAAATGTCCGAGTCACAGGATTGTAATAAATTTAATGATATTTTCTTTAGCTTCCTGCATTCATGAAGCCTGCATAGCTTATTTCAGAAACATGAACACCAGGATATGTTCACTCTTTGAAGACTAAATTGGCTTTTTACTCTATAGAAGATTTCACATTTATTTAATTTTTATGATTACATTGCTTTGTGAAAGAACAAATTTGAGATACAATAATGTAGTGGTCAGCTACAGTACTAGTCTATAAACCCAGAGGCCTGGACTAATAGTCCAGAAATTGGAGTTCAAATCACATTATGATAATTTGTGGAATTTGAATTCATTCATATAAATATGAAATTTCAGAAATGTGCCAATATCAGTAATTGTTACTACAAAACTACCAGACTGTTGAAAAAACCCATCTAGTCCATTATTGTCTTTCAAAAGGAAGGAAATCTGCCACACAGTCCAACATGGTTGACTCTTAACTTGTTTCTGTATTGGCCTCACAAGCCATTCAGTTGTATTCAAGTGGTGGCTGAACCAGTAATTTCAGGAGCAAGCATAAGCACTCTAAACAATATTCACATCCCACAAATGAATATCCAGCACCAAACTACTGAATTTTCTTATAAAGATAAAGTCTTCAAGAGACACAGTCAAGCCTGAGCAAAGGTTTAAGAAAGGTTTCAAAGCCTCAACTACAAATCCACCACTCTCAGCAGCGCCCTAAAAAGCATTTGTGAACTTAAGTGAGCAAATCCACAGGCTCCTTTCATGTGTGCAAAACTGTTGGGCAAGGGAAGAAGAAATATGTTTAAAATTGTAGTGACGGGGTCAATCCTTTACAGAAAAAAAGCAAATAATATTCACTTTATACAACACATCTGCATTACAGTATTTAAACATGCAAAATGTTCGGTGAGCTTTTGTAATCCATTTTTTTTATGAAGTTATTAGAAGTAGTGGATTTTGCTATGTAGAATTAACCAATATAGAAGACCAGTGGGAAAATTTTCAAAAAGGCCAACTCGATGGGGTGTTGGAAAACACTCAAAACAGGAACTGTAAATCAAACAGATGCGAGAACCATTGTGTTACAAAGGCCTTAGCATCAGAACTTCTAGTGATGTCAAGACCATGAGCACTAGTGCCTTGAACACATTCCCAAAAATTGGTGGTTTTATTCCAGTAAGAATAGCTGGAAGTGCAATTTAGTGACCTGAAAATGTGGGGGTTGTGAGAGCAAGCTTTTTGCTTTTTGGAGCAAAAGCAGATGCAGCTTACATCCTGACCAAGAATATAAATGCTGTTTCAAACAAAAACACTTTTCCTGATGGCTGCTTTAGGAATTGTATCCCCAGTTAAATATCACTGCTATACCACTTGGGGTCATGCACATAGAGATAGATGTTTTAGGATTCTAAACTACTAATAGAATCAAAGTGGCAGACAGCAAGCAAGTTTGACCATAAAGTAGCACATATTGCAAATCAATTATCAACATTCACAATCTATAAAAGTGCAAAATCAAACATGTAAAACAGGGTACCCCCAATGGCTCAACTGATTTAGAAGGTTGTAGCTGAGCTGAGCCATTAAAAACTAAAGGACCAGGCAGAAAATTCTGAACTCAGCCAGAATGCTTCCGTTCAATGTGCTCTAGATTAAGTAAGTACAGGCTGGCTGAATTTTGTTTCTGATCAATATCAAGTGAACTCTATTTTAAAGTGCATATGCAGATGAATATTGCAGGACTGAGCTTACCCAATAGGCTGCCCACAATAAAGCAGAGAGATGGCACTAAGTTGCCTGGCTCACAAGGGGGAAGTAGAATTTAACTGGCCAAAGCACCAAACACTTAAGGCAAAACCCTCAGGGCAGTAGGTTTGCTTTAGTCAGGGGGCTGAGGGAAAAAAAAACCAACACAGGAAAAAAAAAAGCAATACACAAAAACATGAAAAAAAATGACAAAGACTTGAAATAAAAGCTGTTATATGACTTAAGAAACGTATGGCATTATTTCGGAGATTCCAAATGTTACAAAGAAAAACAGAAGCACCAGCATTTCCTTAGGGATCCCAGGGCTTGATCAAAGGAAATAATTTAGCACCTGTGCAATATAATGAGATTTCCAGCTAATGTTCATGGATGGGTACTTCCCAAGCACCCTCTTTCCTCATTCACCAAACTGCAGGAAGAACCCAAGTCTGGTAAGAGAATCATTTGCGAAGTCTGATGAAAATTTCTATAAATCATTAACTTATTGAAGCAACAAGTTTGCATTTATAGATACAAATCAGACACAGATGACTTCCATGTGATAATTTATTTTAAAAACTGAAATATCTAACTGGAAGAGATCTGGTTAAGAGAATCATCTATTAATGTTTTATGGATAAGAGAGATATTACATCTAAGTACACTAATCAGAGAATAGAAAAGGCTGGATTTCCAATTCAATCAGCAGTATACTGGGTGAGAGTCAATTTGGTATTTTTTCTAAACAATGAAAACTGCTTTATTTCCTACTTAAATTTGAAAAAGTGAAGATCCAAGAATTGTGCATGCTCAACTTTACATTTTAAATGTTAATGCCTCACTTTCTAAATACCAAACCTAAAGTACAATTTCCTTGGTTACCAAGTACGTAAACAAAGTTGTTTTACATAAATTAGAATTAGGTTTTATCATCACATATACTCAAGTACAGGAATACAAGATTACTGTGAAAAATGTACAAGGTCGCCATCATGGTGCCACCTTTGGTACAGAGGCTAGGTAGAAAGATAAATAAAAAGTTAAAAGTTCAGCATTACAGTCCTTCTTTAGCCATGGGTCTGCAGACACTCCACATTGGGTTTTCCCCATGACAGCGTGCACATCTCACTAGAGTGTGGTTTTATTAAAAATGACATGGCCTTTGTTTTTTTAAAATTTACATTCAAAAACTTTCCTGTCATTCAACCTTAACTTTTCTCCCTGTCTCTCTACATACAACCAGCTTCAGGGAAGGTGAAACAGGTTCAATCATCATATGGATTTATCACTCTGTTCTTGAGTCTACAGCACATGCAGTCAGTAATCCTCCTTTTGCCTCGGCACAATTTCCACAGAGTCCCATTAAAACTTGACAAACCTTAGATGGAACAGGTGAACTAGTCATGTAGCCCTAGAACTTGACCCTGAAACCACTGGGCCATCAAAGCAAGTCTCTGAATTGGAGTGCTCTAGATCAAATTTGAAAAGAATATATAATATATATTTTAAAAACACTTGCAGTATCGTATGGGAAGAACTCCAGTATAAAATAGAAAATGTGAAGTGAAAATTTATTTCTGAAATGCAGGGCATTATTTTTAAAAAAAAAACACGGTAGAAGAAAACCATGCTTTTTATTTATTCACTTGAAAGAATTGGGTGTCGATGCCTCTCTCTAATTTCCCAGAGGGCAGTTAAGAGTCAACCACATTGCTGTGGGTCTGGAGTCACACATAGGCTGGACCACATAAGGACAGCAGTTTCTATCCCTAAAAGGACATTAGTGAACCAGATGGGCTTTTCCAACAATATGTTTCATAGAATTTGAATTCCAGGAAAAAAAATGACTATCATCAGTCGCAATGATAGGATGCAAAACTAGCCCCAAGAACATTACCCGGGTCTCTGGATGAATAGTCTAGTAATAATGCCACTAGGCCAACACCTTCCCAATTACACAGAGAGGAAAGATGCTGTTACAGAACTAGCGCGGACGTTTGTCAAGGGAACACTGCCAACGCAGCAAACCTCGTGAGCAGAAAGCTGGCATGTGTACATGTAATGGAGGTGCCAATACAAATATGCAATTACATGGGGATTATTCACCATTATACAAGGCACAACAGTCATGGAGGTGTACATACTTGTGTGCGTGTGTGGTGGAAATCAGATTTATTTACCTGAAAAATTAAACAGGTGCTAACAGTAGCATTAAGTCATTTCTCTACAGGATCAACTGTCCAGGATGAAACTGTATGCCTCCTACAGGAAGCATAAAGTGCCACAGATAGAGGTCAAGTGACATTGAGCCAGGCGAAACAGCCTTTAGTATCCAAAGTACAATTGGAGAAAAAAATCTGTAGATGGGAGTCCAGCAAAAATTACAAAAACTGTGCCTTTAAAAAGAAAATATATTTTATCACCTAGCAGTGTAAAAAATAGCTACTGTAAAAAATGCAATGTTATCATCATAGTGTCATACAGCACAGAAACAGACTCTTCAGTCCAACCAGTCCATGCTGACCATAATCCTGAACTAAACTAGTCCCACCTGCTTCTGCTTGGCCCATATCCCTTCAATCATTCTTATTCCTGTACTTATCTTTTAAACATTGTAACTGCAACTGTACCCTCGTCCACCAATTCCTCTGGAAGTTCATTCCACACACAAACCACTCTCTGTAAAACAAAAATTGCCCCTCATGTCTTTTTCAAAACTTTCGCCTCTCACCGTAAAAATATGCTCTCGTGATGAAATTCCCCCCACCCTTAAGAAAAGACACCTGCTATTCACCTTATCTATATCCCTCATGATTTTATAAACCACTGCAAGGGCATCGCAAACTCCGATGCTCTAGTGAAAACAAGTCCCAGCCTATGCAGCTTGTCCTTATAACTCAAACCCTCCATTTCTGGAAACATTCTGGTAAATCTGTTCTGAACCCTTCCCAGCTTAATAATATCCTTTCTATAACAGGGAGACCAGAACTGGACACAGTACTCCAGAAGAGTTAAGAGTTAAACCTTTGCTTTTCTGTCAAACCACCTTGGCTCTGTCATACATTATTCGAATAAAAAAATGCAAAGAATGATAATATTTTAAAATGTCAACTATATAAAATACAAGGTTAAAGTAGCTCACTAAAGCTTGCATGTGTACCTTTATGGGAGATGACAGTATAAATACACAATTAGGATGCAATTATTCAACATGCAAATGCACACTGAGGGTCTTGCAATTATACAAGACAAAAAAATCCAAATAAAACCCTGCATGTTTTCTGCTGTTATGGCACTCTGATTTGCTATTCCAAACCCTGTACAGAATTTTAAAAATACATTAAAAAAGCAATTTACTAAGAATAAGTACTCTCATTGTTTGTGGATTGGGATAAACGCTAAAAGACTCTAAGATCAACAGAAATGCAATTCGAGAAGCAAATACCTTGAATGGGTCAGTTACACACTTTTGACTTTTTTGGGGGGGGCGGGATAAAGGCCAAAAAGGAGGACAAACACAATCTAAAGCTTTTTTAAAAAAAATCACTCTGGTTAATTGCTGATTGGCCATCTAAGCATACGGCAAGCTTGCATCTGTATTGTGTCTTTCATGAGCCGAGGACATGCCAAGGCACTTTACAGCAATATTTTGCAGCATAGAAAAATGCAGCAAACTTGCACAGTGCAAGGTCCCACAATGTGATAATGACCAGATAATGTATTTTAATGATATTGTTTGAGAGATAAATATTGATCAGGACTCTGAGAAGAACTTTTCTGTCAAAAAGAAGTAGAAGTCCCTTTCACAATAGCTAATTGTTTTACATAGATTACTCACAAAGTGAACAGCAGGCATAGCCTGTGTCACTGTAGCAGTTGTATTGAGTTTGCCAACTACATAACCGTTTTTTTCCATTCTCCTAACATTTCAAAAAGGAAAGAGTTATTGGAAAACGTTATGGATATAGTTAATACCGCAACAAAACAAACTGTTCAAGCCGAGTCTTCTTGTTTCAAGAATAGAGACGATAGCCATCTAAGTATTTTAAGATGAATTTTAAATACGTGGAGAAATAGGAGACAACTGTAACTCACCTTTCAAATCATTCCAACATCCACAACAATTCAGCACAGTTTGTCCTAAAAATCAGCCTATTACAACCAGCATTTTTTGAATTGGCTTGTATCTCTATATGAGAGCCAATGTTCGCACAGCATCAAGCTGCCACATCAGGAAAACATTCCTAGCAGTAACAGCTCTTTGATTAGTTTTTTTTGGCAGTTAACCCATCATCAAGGAATCATTGGGAAACAGCTAATCAGGGTGCAGTTTGATTTCACGTCAGAAAGAAAGAAAGAAAGAAAGAAAGAAAGAAATGCAGCTGAAAATGTTTAATGGCAACAGTCATCTAAAGTAAGGTGAGAAAACTAAACTAAAAAACAAAGGTCACAGATAGAGTTTTGGCAATAACCACGATGGTCTTGATTATCAAGATGAACATTTGATCCACAAGACAGAGACATTAGTTTCTCCTTCATGTGCGTCACAACTGAAGCAAATTTAGATTCCACATGCTCACCAACCTGGCAAAAATTAGGTAACTCAGCAGAAATTCAGGACTAAATACAGTACTTCCAGGTTTAAAACATTCAACCGCAGGTTTGCCAGTAAAGTCATTAGGGTTGCAGGCCGGTTCCCAAACTAAATGGCTCTTCAACGGCAAAGTAGAACAACAAGCCTCAACTTGTAGTTGTAAGATAATATTTTGCTAGTAAACTGCATAATAAATAGTTTGGCACATAAAATCGTATGTTGACCAATCTGCCATCCATCACACTAGTACCCAAAACAGTATTACTTAAATTGAGGGGAGAATGATGATGCATATATTCAATTCGAACTAGATCTCACAGGGTTCAGATTTAAACTAAATAGATTAAAAATGTAAACAGGAAGTATTGGATCAAGAAGTATTACCTATGTAAAAAAAACTGTTTAAGAGCAATGAAGCAAGAAGAAAGAAGAGAGACATGAATGAACTATGTTTCATCTCCAACATTTTACAGACCAACAACAGAATCAGAATCAGAATCAGCAAAATGTTACCTCTAAGCCGATACCTTTCTATTGCCAGTATCAACTCCACAACTGGCATATAAACAGGTTTAGTACTGTACCATACAATAGAAATTGCTGACTAGCCATACAATGTTTATGGGAACATTGTACTGAGATTTTTAGTAGCAGGTGGCTGTATTTAATAAAATGCGGCTAAATATATTTTAAGTGTGTGTAGTTACTCAACATCAACCACATTTCAGTAACCATGGAAGTAAAGCATTTAAACATCAAAAACAGTTGCTCACTCTACTTTCTGTATTTCCATATTATCTACAAAAGCACAAGGGGTTAAGTACGCATGCAAATACTGTATGAATGAGTATCACAGTCACATGCCCAAGTTGATATATTAATCAAATGGAATTATACATAACTGAATTCTCAAAGAGTTCTACGTGCCAGGAGCTTAAATATTAGGCAACACTATTATTGCTGGCTGAAGCACAATTGTTTTAGAGCAACGGTGTGCAAGCAACTACCCAGAAATATAGGCTAAGGCTAACTACAATGAAAATACAAAAAAAAAAATCACTTCAGCTTCCTGTATTAACAGGCACAATCATTCTTAGGAACCATGGTGAACTCCAAGGCGGCAATAACTTGGTTTCACTTAACAGGCCTACAACAGTAAGCAAGGCATAGTAGCATGGTTACTAAAAATTTGTCCGTCATGATTTGATAGAAGTCTAACAACCATTGTTGTGAAGGGATTGATAATTCCAATTAACCCAGTAAGTTATATCTAAATTTTTTTTTTAAAATGCACTTTCAATTTTATTTGCCCAGTTTTGACAAAATAATTAGTCATTCAAATATTCTCAAAGTTAGCTGTAAAATGTATTTTTTTAATATATCAAGAGAAAGAGTGTGCTTTAGGCTTGTGTTGCTGCTTTTCATTCCAGCTCTGCATGCATATCACAAAGCAACACTGATGGTGGTCACAGACATCTGTGGCCTGTTGCTCCACCCCTCCCCCTCCACAGAAGGGTAACTGGAACAGCTTTAAGCAAAAACCAGAAGTGATAAGTAATTCTTGCAAGGTAGATTTGGAACTCTGAACAGCAGCACATAAAAATGGACTAAACCATGCACAAACATCAACATTTAATCAGAAATAGATCTACTGTTGTTCTTGCATTCTCCCCATGCTCAACTGCACAGTTGAAAGAAAATGTCTGAAAGGTGGACTACAGATAGTTTTAAGGTCATCCTGGTTTTGAATGGACTGCTGACTTTAAAACAACAAAACAAAAAAGGTTGGTGGGTGGCTCTTGGCCATGGAGATGGAGTCTCAGTCACGAGTTCCCATGCTGTCATGATAGGAGGACAAAAGCTAGCAAGTCACCCAGAATGCTCTCGCTCACCTCCTAGCATCTGGTGCAAGAAAGACATCGTCAAAGGCCTGGGAACAGGTCACCTATCATCATAGTGCTTGGTATTTTAACTATAGATCAAATATCGGTGGGCGGGAGTGGGGGAGGGGGTGTTCTTTCCAAGTTTTTATTGTCAAAAACACTGCAGTGGGAAAACAAAACACTGCAATGAAGTCATTTCAGCTTTAAGTGAAAGTCACTTTGCTTTCTTTATGGCAGTGATGTGGGGCCACACAAAATAATCTCCAACATGCCAGCTAGTGATTTTTGCCTAACCACTGAACAAAACTAAGCCATCTCCAGAAGCTGCTTTTATATTTAATCTACTGACATGCAGTTTCTGCATGTGTTATTTTTAACTAAAACTGGGTCTTTCCGGCTGCAGCAAATCCAACATGCTTTTATGTTGGGATTACTGGCATGACTGGAGCCAGTGACATTACAGCAATATAAAATTTGGCTGTAAACAAAAGTCAGCAATATAAATGCAAGAATTTATTAATGCAAGGCTATAGAATGTCACAAAAAAAATGAAGGCAGGATTTTACATTGGTCTCTCTCTACATTTGACTAAATCTCCCGCTTGAGCTATCTTGCACATCTGAAAAGCTGGGCCAAACATCTGGAAACTTCTCTTGGCTGTCAGGGGCACAGAATGAAAGCAATCCAACTGGATGCTACCATTGGTGTCTCTCACTGTACCATGCGTCATGTTCCGATGACATTGTTTTACACTCTCAGTTCTTCCAGCAGACTAAACAAAAATTGGAAATTGATTTCTGGTCACTAGCATTTGTATTCACTAACTACATTTTAACAGAGATGTTCAAAAAGCACAAAAGAAAGAACAAAACAAATCTTAAAAGAAAGTGATCATATGCTAAGAAAAAAATTAAGCTTAGCAGTCCAATCAGGAAGGCATTTAATCAGAAAAAGAAGTACACAAAATATTAAGTGGCAGGCCTAAAAGTCAACCCCAATAAACTTCCAATTAGAGTATTATCTTGGTAAATTACTGTATTAGAAATGCTAATCTTATTTTAAACTTATTCCCCATTACTAATTAAAAATTTGTCCATCTCCTCAAATGTAGTCTCCTAGAATGACCACACCCTGCGGGAGTGAATTCCACAGATTCACAGCAGTGATTCCTCCTCCTCTTGATTTGAAATCTGCACCCCCCCCCCCTTCCCCTAAAAATATGACTTCTTGTTCTAGGTTGTCTGACAAGGGAAACATCTGCTCTATGTCTGTTTCGTCAATCCCCCATAGCATTTTGATCCCCTCTCATCCTTTTAAACCTTAGCAAGTGTAGGCCTAAGCTGCTCAAACTCTCCTCACAGGCTTCTTATTTCTGGAAATAACCTCCTGAACCTTCTCTAAACTGCCTCCTTTAAGTAGGGAGACCAGAACTGTAAGCAGTACTCCATGTGCAGTTTCACCAGTGTCTTGTACAAATGCAGCAACACTTCCATGCTTTTATACTCCATTTCTTTAGCAATAAGTGCCAAAATTCAATTTGCCCTCTCACTACCTGCTGCACCTGCATACTAGCTTGCTGCAACTAACGCATGAGGACACCCAGATCCGCCTGCATTAAAGCACTTTGAATTTTCTTTCCATTTAGATAATAAGTTGTCTTTTTATTCTTCTGACCAAAAATGGATAACCTCCTACTTATCCATGTTAAACTCCATCTGCACAAATTTAGGTCCATTCACATCACTTACCCATTTGTAAATTTTTAATTTCTTTATTGTAACTTACTTTCCCACCTGCTGTAGTGTTATCTGCACATTGGGTTATAGTACTTTCATTTCTGCAAAGTCATTAACATAGATTGCAAATACCTTGGGCCCCAAGGACTGAACCCTGTAGTACTCCATTAGCTACAGCTTGCCAACAAGAAAAATATCCATATATCATGCCTCTCCGCTTTCTGTCGGTCAGCAAATCCAATAACCAAGCTAATAAAATTACCCTAACCCCATGCGATCTTACCTTGTGTATTAACCTTTTGTGCAGAACCTTATCAAATGTATTTTACCAAATCAGGGTTGAATTTGGGTCTTCCATTTAACATTTCAAGTACTTTGTTCTCCCTGTAACCGCTTTCCTGATTAGATTGCTAAGTTTGGTTTCTTCAGAGCACATGATTACTTTTTTACCAACAGTTTTAAAGTCTTCTTTACAAAGGTAGTTACTGCAATTGAATCAAGTACATGCAAACATAATCCAAACTGCATTATGACAAGCAGAAAATCTCACTTTACCAATCCTCCCACTGAGAAATCATGACACATTTTGGGAAGCGATAAAGACTTAGCTGACCTGATGGAACGCTGATTTTGAGATGGGAGACAATATTTGATCAATAAATAATATTTTAGGAATGAGCACTTAGAAAATTATTTCAGTAATTTTGGTTTGCTATTTAACAGAATACTGGTATCCTATTAACATACAAGTTGAAATGTTTCCCCTTGAATCTGCACCTTCAAGTCTGCTACACCTAGCTGAATAAGACTTAAAAACTTTACAGAATAGTTACTTTTAAAACTGGCTTCTTTTAAATTAAATGCACATCAGGATTGTTAATTAAGTTAAAAATTATTCAAGCCCAATTATTAGCCATTAACTGTAGCGAGGAAAATTTCCAAAACAAACAGATCAATTAGAAACTGCAAAAGAGAGAGAAAAGAGCTGAAAGACAACCACAAAACAATGGAATCACAGAAATAACCATAGCGCAAATACTATGAGTAAAAGCAGAAATGGATTTTAAACAACATTAAATGCCTTTGACTTTTAAATCACTGAACCAGTGAAGCATGTCTTCTCTCCCACCTACTTTCCAATCCCATCAAATCTGATCAGTTTTTCAAATACAATATGAAAATACAAGGCAGTGCATTTGGTTTCCCCAAGCAGAATTTCATCTTGAATTAAGACTTTTTTTAAAAAATTACAGTACAGAAACTGGCCTTTTGGCCCAAGTGATCAATTCTGGAATTGGTGCTTCACATGAGCCTCTCACCACCAACCTTATCTAACCAGAGCTACATATTTTGTAAAATAACAATCAAGAGTTTAAGAAAAAGCCAGGGAGAATTTTAAATCAAATGCCAAATTTGATTCACATATAATTACGCTTTAAATGTCAACAACTGAAAGCAGCTAAGGTTTTAAGATCACAAAGCTGTATAAAAATTCTTACCGGTTTACAAAGATCCCATTCGTCCAGCCTATTTTGCTTGTTTTAGCATAGATCGTTTCAAATTTCATAAGCACTGTTTATACACATTTTAATAAGAAAGAATATTTGAGCTAAATTAGAGTGCTTTTATCACAACATTGAGCAACAAATATAAACAGTTACAAAATCAAATGAGAAAAATCTACACAAGGACATAAAACAGCAATAGGCCATTCATCCTTTCAAACCTGCTCTCTCATTCAGTAAGATGCAGCTGATCGGACTGTCACCTCAAATATTTATTCCTGCCTACTTCTGAAGACTTTTCAGCCCTTACTTAACCAGTTCTGCTCTTAAAATAATCAATAAGTCTCTTCCTGAAAAGAAAGCAGAACACCAAAGTCTTGTGACCCTCAGGAAGATTTCTGCCTCATTTCTATTCTAAATGAGTGACTCAAGACCTTTTTTAAAAAAAAAGGTCTCTCACAAGAAGAAACATCCTCTCCACTCAGAATCCTCAGGACTTTTGTTTCAATCAAACTGCCTCTTACTCTTCTAAACTCAAACAGATACAGGCCTAGCCTATTCAACCTTTCCTCAGAAGCAACCTGCCCAGTCTGGCAAGACTTCTCCATACTGGCTCCAATGCATTTACATCATCTCTACGATAAGATGATCAATACTATACTTTGCACTCCAGGTGCGGTCTTATCAATTCCCTGTTTAAGTGAAGCATTACATGAGTGTTTTATATGAGTGTTAACATTCTATTGACTTTTCATAATTGTCATACCTGCTACTCCTCCTTAATGGCACTCATAACCAGCTACATCTCAGAGACTTCGAATCTCTCACCGTTTATACAGTGGTCCTTTCTTATTCTTTATACCAAATTTACCAACTTCCCACGTGACAATACATTAGCCAGATCTTCGTATATTCACTTAAATTGTCTAAATATTTTGCAAGTTTCTTATGTTATCTTCATGACTTACTTTCCTACTCACTGACAGATTTGGCAACCAAATCTGCTGTCCCTTCATCCAAGTCATTTACATAATTTGGAAACAGTTGAGGTCCTAACACTCATCCCCATGGCTCATCATTCATTACTTCTTGCCAACCTGAAGATTTATGTATATTTCTATTTCCTTCTAGCCAGCCCCACAAATCCTACATCACGAGTCCTTACTCTCCTCAATAATCTTTACTTATCACTTTTGTTAAATGCCTTCTGGAAATTAAAGTACTGTACATCTACTTATTCCCCTTTATCCACTCCATATTACTTCCTCAAAGACTCCGATAAATTGGTTAAACAGGATATCCCTTTCACTAAACCTTGATGTTGCCTTATTACCCTGAACTTAGGTAAGTGGCCCCTCTATAACTACTTTAACAATAGTTTCCGAAATGTTTCCTACAACAGGTGTTGGGCTAACTGGCCTGTAGTGTCCGGTTTTCTCTCTTCCTCCCTTTTGAATAAAGGAGTTAAATTCTCTATCTTCTAATGGAACAATCCCCAAATCTAGGCAGTCTTGGTAAATTAAAACCAATAAATCTACAATGTCTTTAGTATTCCTTTTAAGACCCTAGGATGAAATCTATCACCTTGGCAGCCCACAGGTCCAACATTTTTCTCAGTACCACTTCTCTGTTGTTTGGAATTTTTCTCAGTTCGCTCTCCCTTCATTCCATTTCCCATTTATCGTTGTTCTTGGGAGGTTAACTCGTATCTTCTATAACAATGAACACCTGTTCAATTCATCTGTGATCTCCTTTTTGTACGGTTATTCATTCCCCTGATTTACTTTCCATAGGACTAACGCTCACATTAAAACTTTTGTTTTAAAATATTCACAGAAATGGTTTCTCTATTCCTAGCTAGCTTTCTCGTACTCTAAGTTTTCCCTTATCATTAAATTTTTCATCATTCTTTGATTTTTTTATACATGTTCTGTTCAATCTTGGACCTACTGCCTGTCTTTGCACAATCAAATGCTTTTTCTAAAATTTGACAATATCTCTAACCTTTCTGGTTGACCAGATAGTAGGTCTATCCCTTGCAACTGCTTTTCACTCATTAGAATACATCTTCTACATATTCTGGAATAACTTAAATGTCTGCTACTGCATCTCTATTGACCTATCCTTGAACCTAATTTGCCAATTCACTTTAGCCTGTTATTTTCATGCCCTCACAATTTTCCTTATTTAATTTTTTATAAATAATTTCATATCTGCTCCCTTATCTCTCAAATGTAAAATTTAATCATATTATTGTCGTGGCCAGCCAGGAGCACCTTCACTATGAGATCAATAATTTATCACAATACCAGGTCTAGTACAGCTTCAGAGCATTCCGTTCTAAGAAACTATGTAAGCACATTTAATGCTATTCAATTACATTTAGGGAATTTTGGGGAGGACAGAACAAAAAGCTGAATGGTATGATTTTATACAGTCATAGAGTTGTACAGCAATGAAACAGCTCCTTCGGTACAACTCAACCATGCCAACCAGATATCTTAAATTAATCCAGGCCATTTACCAGCATTTGGCCCATATCCCTCTAAACCCTTCCTATTCATGCACCCATCCAGATGCCTTTTTAAATGTTGTAATTGTACCAGCCTCCACCACTTTCTCTGGCTGTTCATTCCATACATGCACCACCCTCTGCGTGAAAAAGTTGCCCTTTAGGTCCCTTTTAAATCTTTCACTCCAACCTTAAATCTATGCCCTCCAGTTTTGGATTTCCATACCCTGGGAAAAAGACCTTGATTATTCACCTTATCCTTGCCCCTCATGATTTTATAAACTGCTATAAAGGTCACCCCTCAGCCACTTCTGGAAAAATAGCCCCAGCTTATTCAGCCTCTCCATATAGCTCAAAACCCTCCAAAACCAGCAACATCCTTGTACATTTTTTCTGAATTCTTTCAAGTTTAAGAACTTCGTTTCTAAAGTAGGGAGACCAGAATTGAATGCAGTATTCCAAAAGCGGCCTAATCCCAATGTCCTGTACAGCCGCAAACATTACACCCCAATCCCTACACTCAATGCACTGAAGAATCACGGCAAGCTTATCAAACACCAGCTTCAGTATCCTGTGTAAATAAGGCCTCAATTTAAGGTTGTATCTTAAAAACAACAGTGCAGCACTTCTTCAGGGCGAATGGAAGAGAGGAAAGAAACAGGGAAGAAGGGTTAGTTGGGCAGGCAGGAAGCGAAGAGGATGGGACAGAGCGAAAATAAAGAAAGTAGGGGGTGGAGACGAAGGAATGGAGGGAAAGGGAAAGGAGAGGAAGGTAAGGGTAGTTCAATGATATCACAGAAATGTTTCTGTTAGAGTTCGAGTTCAATATACCTGTACATTCCCAGACTGCTCACTAAGAATTGCCTTGGGATTATTCTCATAACAGTCTACTTGAAAATGAAGGACTGCAGTCAGATAGGGGATAAACAGAAAACAATTAAAAGGCTTGTCTGCCTGAATATGGTATTACTTTGCAGCAACTGATTCCTGTATCTGTCTCCTTTTATTTTAAAAGATCACTTCATAGCAGCCTCCACAAAGTGCATGAACTGGCTTTGCCTTGCTTGGTTTGCAATCAGCAAAACGAAGCAATCAAAATCTGGTTTTAACTCCTTGGTTCAACTATTGATTTCATTCTTCTGTTTGACTGCTTAGTGGCATAGGTCATGTTAAATCAGCTCACAGTATCAGATCTGACACCACATTTCAGTTCAATGATGGCTGTATTCTACCGGCTCTCAGAAATTTTTACCTCCACACCTGGCATTTTGGCTTAGTTTGAAGTCTTGCTGACTATAATATACACAAAGTCTGCTCTCAAAACATTTATCACTGATAATTAAGTTTTATCTTGAGATAACCAAAGCCTTTGATAGGATCTGGTACCATGCACTTAGAAGCAACAAATTTACAATCGTTTAGTCTCATTGCTGTAGACATCCAAATCCTTAAACAAAATCTGGTATTTGGTACTTAAAGTACCCACAAAGCTTTGATCAAATACACCCGATTTCTCAAAACGTGCTGCCCTTTACTTAAATAGTTTGTACTCTGACTTGTCTATTAACCAACCAGTACCCCGCCACCATAGTGTTGGGTTCTGTTTCACCATTTAAAACCTCCACCCACCATAACTCTACGTTCATTGTTTTGTTGATATTGCAATTCTATATTCATCTTCAAGATCCCATTTGCTCAGCACACAGAACCTCTGGCTTTCACAGTGCAATTGAGGTATACCTTGCTATTTCCATTACCATAAAACTATGAGAAATAGAACAGGAGAAGGCCTTTCAACCCCTCAGCCTGCTCCACCATTCAATAAAGATCATGGTTGATCTGACATTCCTCACATTCACTTTCCTGCCCTTTCCCTTTAACCCTCGATTCTCCTACTGATCAAAATCAGTCTCAGACTCAAATACATACAAGGATTATGCCTCCACAGCTCTCTGTGGCAAGGAGTTTCAAAGACTCTCAACTTTGAGAAGAAATTCTTCCCCATCTCAGACTTAAATTCTGAGACTGTGCCCTCTCATCCTAGGCTCTCCAATGAAGGGAAACATCCTTTCAATATTTACCCTGTTAAGCCCCTGAAGAATCCTATATGAGATCACCTCTTATTTTCCTAAACTCCAGTGAGTCCCAACCTGTTTAATCTTTGCTCATAAGATAATTCTTCCATACAGGGGATCATTCAAGTGAACCTTCTCTGAACTGCCTCCAATGAATTTTAGGTTTAGATTTTAGATTTTATTTGCACGTGTACTCAAGTACGGTGAAAAGTCTACAATGTCGCCACACAGCATCATCTTAGGTACAAAGGTACCTAGGTACAAAAAAAAACTCAGGTACAAAGTAGTAAGAGAGAGAAACAAAGTTAAAAAGTTAATCATATATTTCATTAAGGGAGCAGAAATGCTCACACTACTCCAAATGTGGTCTCACCAGTACCCTAAATCAGTTGCAGTAGGACTTTCTTATGCTTATAATATAATTCCTTTGAAACAAGGGTTAACATTACATTTGCCTTCCTGCTTACCTGCTGCACCTGGGTACAGCACAGGTAGCCATTTGTTCCTGTGCTGACCTTTTGAAAGAGTGGTTATGCTTTGCCCATACTCTTGATTTTTTAAACCTATAACCCCATAAATTCCTCAAGTACCTGTCCAGCTCTTATCCAAAATGACTTCTAAAATGTGAAAACTGCTATATTTGTTTTTAATCAAAATCACCATCTCTAAATTTCAATACATCCACCTCTTGTCACTTTTAAACTGAAAAAGATTCTTAGCCTCCATCTCCTCCTAGCCAACGCAGAATTCCTGTCAGAAAAACTACCTCAGAAATGTTGAATTGCCTTTTTCATGACCAACATATCCGGTTCTCCTCTCAAATCTCAAACAGAAACTCCGTCCATTATTCCAATCCAGAAAGCCAGCTGGTAAAAGACGAGACTGAAGCCAATCATTAGTCAGCGTTACATTTATTTAGACTGAAGCATTATAAATCTACACCACCCAATTCAAATCAAACCAGTATATTAAATGTGCTCAAGTGAAAACCCAATTAATGCCCTCCACCTGCAACTATTTAAATACAAATTAATATACAATTAACATCCATGACTTCAGTGCTGCTCCCATATTTTGTAAGCTGCTCTGGCCACAATCCTGGCACTGTGTAAATATTACACACATAAGCCATTGGATCTTCTACTAGTGACTCACTTCTAGATATCAAGTTCTCTCTTGAAACCTCTTTCTGTAATTCTTCCTTTTAAAGTCAGTGCTAGACACCTTATTTTCCTATCTTCTTCCACTTATACATCAATATACTGTCCAACATGTCCTTCCTCCTCCCTACATGCCCAATGTTGAAATCTGACTGATGGCCTCCCCTGTTTCTTGTCCTTTCTCATGATATCATAACTGAGCACAACTCCTTATCTCCCACAGATTTCACTCTTCCACAATCTATGTGGAGTCTTTTAATACTAGAGATTGGCATCATCTAGTGACAGCTTTGATTTATCTTATCTTCCACTTTCTTTTCTAAAAGATAGAAATGTACAAACATGTACCTAACATGATTAAATGTTTAAACAAACCCTTCAGAGTGCTGATCATTGGAATTTTGCACTGTGCCAAGCACAAAGTTTGAGGCCACAGTTACCCAAGTAGTTTGTTTTCCAACTTCAGCTGCGCATTTCTAAGGGTACAGAACAGGGGTCAGGCTCTTTCCTGAAGGAACATCATGAAAAAACAAACAAAACACAAAAACTGAATCTCAAAATGCTCTCATCTCCTAGCAACTGGTTCTAAAGTAGCAGAAGGAAATACAGTGCATAAGAGATTAGACTGATACTTATTTCAGTCTGTATAGTCTAGTAAAACAAAAAACAATTTTTAAAAAATAGCATACTAAACTGAAGGAATTCACTGCTGAGATGTCTGTCAGAGTGCTTTTTCCTTGACTAAATTTTTCAATAGAAGTTGGTGCTGGCTACTCTATCACAGCTCAGAATAGGCTTTGAGAGTCAACGTGAGGCAGGTTTTGGGTTCTAAGTTTGACCACACATCTGAAAATCTTTTAGGCTTGAAAAATTAGCTTGCTTCAATTAAGAGTCAATGCTTCAAGTTTCAGGAGTCACACTTTTAAGTTGTGTTAAAAGTGCATTTTGGGAGATTAGGAAAATAAATTCCACTATTCACTTAAATGGAGCACACTTGAAGTCTGAAACTAAAGAGTTTAATAAAAGTCTACTTTTCCAACTACTCAAGAAGAATTAATTGCAGCCAATTCACAGCTGGGTGGAAAACGGTTGCTCCAACCAGGTGTCACAGCTCAAATTCCTTATTCGCACTGTGATAAAGCCAGCCCAGCACCTAGCAATACAAAAAATTAGTTTTACTTAGAATAAGGAGATTGCAATGCTCACATTTCCATTTAAGTAAAGAATATCTACATTTATTTTGTAGCTACAGTAATACTGCAAGGAAAATATAATGGGCTACAATGCCACCAGCTACTGGGGATGGCACAGTGGCTGGCACTGCTGCCTCACAATGCCAGGGACCCAGGTTCCATTCCAGCCTTGGGTGATTGTCTGTGTGGAGTTTGAACATTCTTCTGTCTGCATGGATTTCTGCTGAGTGTTCCAGTTTCCTCCCTCCATCCAAAGATGGAGCGGCATGGTGGCTCAATGGTTAGCATGCTGCCTCACTGTGTCAGGGACCCGGGTTCGATTCCACCCTCGGATGACTGTCTGTGTGGAGTTTGGAAGTTCTCCCCATGTCTGTGTGGGTTTCCTCCGGGTGCTCCGGTTTCTGCCCACAGTCCAAAGATGTGCAGGTTAGTTGGATTGGCCATGTTAAATTGCCCATAGTGTTCAGGGATGTGTAGATTAGGCGATGATCTGGGTGGGATGCTGTTTGGAGGGTCAGTGTGGACTTGTCGGATTGAAGGGCCTGTTTCCATACTGCAGGGATTCTGTGATGATGATGTGCAGGTTAGGTGGATAGACCATGCTGAATTGTCCCATAGTGTCAATGGATGTGCAGGCTCGGTGGGTTAGCCTTGGTAAATGCAGGGTTACAGGGATAGGGTGGGAGGGTGGGTCAGGGTGAGATGCTCTTTGGAGGATCAGTGCAGACTTGATGGGCCGAATGGCCTCTTTTGCACTGTAGGGATTCTAAGATTAAGAAGTGACCTTATTCTATGATTATAATTATTTATCTCTCTTTCCACCCATATGATAAAACCAAACAGGCAAACATTCACAAGTCCTTGCTAATCCCCAAACATTTGCTGGGATGTAGTGCTCAAGAATAGTCAGGTTCTTTAGTTTAATCTTCAATTAGATTTTCCCTCCTCTGCCACACACTGCATTAGTCATTGAACACACTAAGCCAACTAGTACATTGTTTTCTAATTAGGAATCTTAGCTAGGAAGTTCAGCCACATGGCACCAAATACAGCTTCTGCATACTGTGTGCAACACACATGTTGCAAGATAAGAAGTGAAGAATTAAAATGCCCTTGGCCTCATAGATGGAGTAACTGATTAATGTAATCTTAACTCCGATTGTGACTGCATGCACACTTATACAGTGCACCTGTGGTACCACTTTTACATTCTTGGTTGTCCCATTAGACCAAAATGTGATAAGACATGGAGTTTTTTTTTAAGATGAGGCAAGCATATGATATTTCAGTTTTGATTATGAATGTTTAATATCAACTAATCTCTATTCAATGATGGGAAACAATTTCAAAGCCATATAATCTCCAATATGCAATCTTCTTCCAGGGTTTCCAATAATCCATGAAACAGAATTTAATAATTATTCTATGTTAGATGAAGTAAAATCTCTTTTCCATGGAATAACCAGCCATAGATGAACCACAGACCCTGCAGACAAATAGTGGGAATTATTGCAGCAATTGTTTCAAATACTGTAAAGCATGAAACAATCATGTTGGATACAGAATGCAAAGCAAAGGTCCAAAGCACTTTAGAACCAACAAGTACTTTAACCATTGCACCACAAGGGCCAAATCTTCTTTAGACTCTAGGGCAGTACTCATCATTTTATTTGTTTAAAAGATTTAAGATGAAAATAAAATTTAACAGCACTGAGCTCCAGTGACTCCCACAATGCTGCATCATGATTGGCTTCTTTCTGGGAGATGGGTGGACAGTAAAAAAGGAACAGTTATCTACAGGTGCACATCTGACTTATTGAAAAAAACTAAAACATTTGATTAAATCTTTTAGCAAATGAAATAATGTACTTTATACACAAAATTATTATAATGAAACCAGCAACATGATTATTTTGAGGAGTGTTTGTGCACTAAATAAACAACTCCAGCTGATTTAAGAGCATTAAATACACCCCTTATTAGGAATAGCTGACTTGCAAAGATGAGCCTTAGCTGATCACATAAATGGTTAGCCAGAGCCGGTAGAAATCTTAACATGCTCTACTTGCTTCACAGCAAATGAATAAGAATGTGGCGAAGGTCAGCTGATGCCCACATGAAGGGAAAGCTGCAGTATATTTGGGCCAACAATCCTTGGTTAGGATACGAATCTGTCCATACCTGATTGGTCAGCATCAATTAAAGAGAAAACACTGATTCTGTTATGATCCTTTCATCAGGCTGAAGTTTGGAGCTGTTCTTATTTCTGGCAGATTCATTTTAGCCCTGTTATATTTTCTGTTTTACTTTCATTACTGCATTACCGGCATTTCTACTTTCTGGTTTCTTTCTTTATATTTATATTGCAAATGGTCTTCCCCCACCACTATTTAAATATTCATTTGACCTCTCTAAATGTCTGCAAATTTTCATTTTTTTCTTAAAGTATTTTTCTCTCCTTTTAAGGGGTTTGTAAGTCATTTCAAACATCAACTGCCTCATTGTAATTGCTGCATTGACTAATTTTCTCTCTCTTTTAAAATTCATACCTTTCTCTCTTTCTTTAGATTGCTCTCTTTAAGGATACTGGCCAATCTGTTGTGTATTACCAGTGTTTGCTGTTCTCTTCCACTCATGAGCTCGACAGTTTTAATTGAATGAACATTCTGGTGAATTTATAAGGCTATCTGCATTGAAAACTCCAACGTGCAAATAGAATGCAAAGCAGAATACAATTTGCATTAACAAAAAAAAACCAAAGCATCACACTTTAGTCAAAGTCAATAAATTATGTTTCTCTCTCAAAAAGGACAAAAACAACCAAACAATCTCCAAATTTCAATTCAAAACTCATTCCACAAAATAAAAATTAAATTTGACTGCCATCGTGGACCACAGGCCTAATTATCCATGGAATGATAGTCAGAATACAATTTTCAGTACACTGGTGGGAATACTGCAAAACAGGAAAAAAAAAATCCATAGCCACTGTTCTGGTCTGTGGTAAAGAAGAACATAATGGGAATATTTAGCAGGTCATACTGCATCGGAGGACACAGAAACAGTGTTAACGTTTCAGGTTGATGACCTCAGACTCACTGAAGGTTCCCAGTATTTCCTGTTTTCAGTTGTGCCTTACGTACCCAAGGTACTTGCTGCAAACAAGAGAGTTAGAAAAATTATTTCTGATTGGATCGACATGGAAACTAGGTGGCATGGAATATTGAATGTCAAAGTTCAAAATCTTGAAATGGCAAACTGCCTTGAAATAGCTTGGGAAGGGGAGTGCGGAATTGGGAAATTTGACACTAAAGTTGAGTGAGGTTCCAGCACATAATCTTTAGTCGCTTTCTTCCTCTTGTTAAGATCTTTAAAATTGCACCATTGGTAGATTTTTAAATCACAAGCCATTAGATACCAGTCATCAATACCTGATCACAAGTAAATAGCCATTCATTTATTAGAATGAGAGAGAACAGATGGTGTAACAGTCACCAGTCTTAAATATTGTCATTCAATATATACTGCAGAGATATAAAGCAGTAAACTGCCGCAGAAAAGAGTGACTATACTGCAGCACCTGCCATGTGATCAGAATTACCCAAGAGGGCAAATATCCCTATGGTTTGTGGAATCTTTGAACTCATGGCACTAGGCACTATGACCTTTGACACCACTAGTAAAACTAGCTGGAAGAAACCTGCCACAACAAATCAGAGAACGCTTCATTTTAATTTAGACTTGTTGCAAAACATTGAGGAAAAGAGATGTGCTAGGGAGAGAATTATAAGGCTACAATTCAATTTTTGAGGTCCAACGTCCAGATAAGCAGCTTTAGCTTTTCAGTCTTGTGGCATGTGATTTGATTAGGCCATTGCAGTTGAGAATTATAACTGGATACTATTCCCAGCTATAAATATCAGTACCTAGCTATCTCTATGATACTGCTATAAACTAACATCCTCTACTGGGGGAATATACGGATGGGTTTGGTTTTCAGATTTTCTTTATTATTTTTGACCTTAAACTTGGAGATTAATTAAATTTTTCAGGACTTTAACTCATCAACATTCTTAAGGAGACAGTTTATTTTGCACTCCAGTATCTTGACCAGATGATTCATTTCATACAAGATAATGTATTCTGTGTACAGGAATTACACAAAAAGTGAGAGGGGGGTTCAGGCACAAGTAAGATGCAATTTTTGTTAATGTCATTGATCAAAATAAAGGAAAACTGCTATCATGTGGGAAATAGAAATTAAGCTTACGAGCATGTGGAAAATGGTGGGTATTGTAGATTTCACAAAAATATGCAAATATCTTACCAATCATTTTTACCTTCTACAAGCCACCAAAAATCAGAACCTTAAAATCAACCCACTCTTAAATTATTTTCTAAAGAAAGGGTTGAGTGACTTAATCGTCACGTGGCTCAGTGGGTTGTCCAAGAACTCCAAGTCATGCCAAAGACTACAGCATAAAAGTCACTCCAGCGTGGTATAAAGAGCTGTAATATTGGGGGTACTGTCTTCTGGCTGGAAGATGAAAGCAAGGTCCAGCCTGCTTTCTCAAAAAGTAAGTAAAAAATCCCATTGTGCTCAAATTCGACCAAGACAGTTATCCCAGGTATCGCGGTCAATATTGATCTCTCAATCAACATCACAAAAACAGATTCTTTTGGTCATTGTCACATGGTTATTTAAGGGCACTTGTGTGAAACTCTGTTTCCTATAATGAAGTACTCAAGTAAACAAAGCGTAAAAAGCACCTCAAGATGACATTTAGCAGTTATCAAAAGGCACTATATAAATGCAAGTCTTTCTTGACATTGTAACTTATCAGTTAAAATGTCTTGCCCATGTTAATAACAATGAAATATTCAGAATCAGAAGGCAGTGGGAAGGAATTAAAAGCACCGATTCCTGATATATCATTCTACCAACAGCAATGCTGAAAGTAAAATTTACACAATGGAAACAATCAAGTAGGTGGGGTGTTAGCATTAGTACAAAGCACACACGTAACCTATAAAGTTGAGGGCTTCCCACAGCAGTTCACTAAACCCATAATATGGCCTGGCACAGATCCAATTTTTGTTTTAAAAAAAAACTAGCAAAAAAGGACTTTTCTCCCTTCCACAACCTTTACCGAATGAGAAAGAATGCAGGGAGGGAAATGTGCAACCTATACAAAGACTTGTAATCAAAGCTGGAAATTCCTGATTTCAAACCAGTTTTCTCATAGGTGTACACTCAGATAAAAAGTGAGAGATAGCTACCAAGAATTGAAAACAACTTTCACTGGTAGTATTTACACAGCAAAGCAAAATAGCAACAAGGCCATTCTCTTCCTTCAAACAGATTCATTGACACTGCTTCAGCCTCAAACAAGGTGAATGGGAACACCTAGAATTTGTCCCAGAGGAACATACATAACAGAAAAATAAAACTAATTTCTGTTTCCTTCCAATATTACCAGATAAATATAAAGCAAACTCTTAATTCAACATGAACGAGCCACATGTTTTAACACGTTAGCTTGCTATTTCTTACATCAAATGTAGATTAATATTTAGAATAACCATAAACAAACCAATGAGAATGGAGAGAATGTTAGCCTTCCATTCCTGGGAGCCTACATACAGATTGATTTAGTGAGATATTGCTAAGAGTGCAGAATATAAGGCACTCACTTTGTATATGCACCAGAAATGTTTGTTACTGCTGTTTGCCATCCATCTTAACCCCAACTTGAGATGGAAACTCTCAATGAATGCAAATGCAAAAAGGTGAGCAAGAAAATGCTAAATTGCTGTACAAGCAAGGCTCCACAAGAAAAACAAGCTCAAAGCCATGATCACCACTAAGTGAACATTAATACCTTGTCATTCAATTAATGGTATTCCCATCATTCAATCTCCTATCAACAGCTTACGGGCTTACCATTGACCAGCAACTAACTGGACCTGATGAAGAGTTGCCAGACTCAAAACATTAATTCCGCTTTCTTCCCAGAGATGCTGCCAAACCTGCTGAGTTTCTCAGCAATTTCTGATATTTCAGATCGCCAGGATCCTTAGTGCTTTGTTTATTTACTAACTGGACCTGCTTTACAAAAACCGTAGAATCACAGAATCCCTACAGTGTGGAAGCAGGCTATTCATCCCATTAAGTCCACACTGACTCTCCAAACAGCATCCCACCCAGGCCCACCCCCTACGCTAGCCCTGTAACCCCACATTTCCCATGGCTGATCCACCTAATCTACACATCCCTGGACACTACGGGCAACTTAGCATGGTCAGTCCACCTAACCTGCACATCTTTGGACTGCGGAAGGAAACTGGAGCACCTAGAGGAAACCCATATAGACAAGGGGAGAACGTCTGTGTGGAGTTTGCATAGTTGCCCGAGGGTGGAATCGAACCCTGGTCCCTGGTGCTGTGAGGCAGCAGTGCTAGCCACTGAGCAGGTCAGCGATTTGGTACTCTATCGAAAGTGACCTCCTGACTCCCCAAAATTTATTTGCCACCCACAAGATACCTCAAAAGTGCAGGTAATGCTCCACTTGCCTGAACAAGCACAGCTTGACAAGACTCAAGGTCAGACACCACCCAGGACAAAATAGACATTTGATCAGCACCCCCTCTTAATCATTAATTCCCTCCAGTATAAAGGGACACTGGGAGCAATGCAAAATACATGGCAGCAACCTTTCAAACCTACAAACTCTACCACCTGGAAGAACAAGTATGGGAAACCCTTCGCCTGGAAATCACACACTATCTTCATTTTCAAGTATAAATTGCTGTTTCTTTATCTCTGATCCAGTATCCTCAAACTCCAAAACCAACTGCATTGTAGGCAAATCTTCACAGAACTGTTGCAGTTCAAATCAGCAGCTACCACCGCCTACCTTAAGGGTAATTAGGAATGTAATGAATGTTGGTCTTGCCAGTGATGCCCACATCCTGTGGACAAAATTAAAAGGAAATAGAAAGAAACATAAAGACAGGATTGGGAAGTAAAAGATACAATTTCTCTCCCAAATATCCAACTTTCCACATAATCTAGGATAAACCCTGTATCTTCAAGCGAAAACAGCACTACAAGCTCTGACTGTCCTCTACCTGGTTAAGCAATATACCATCGTCATAATGAATAAGAGATGCATGAGCATGGCTGAAAATCATTGCCGAGGTCACAGATGGCAAACTTCGAGACCCTCCCATTGGTAACTAATTGGATTGGGATGTATTGACTTTGGCACTGCAAGCAACTTCAAGCTGGCTCCTTTCCACTAACCAATTAAACAAAATATGGACAACATTGCTGGTTGGCTTACACTTCTCTTCATCTCCTAGCCAAGCTACCTTAATCCATTAGTCAGATGGGTGCAAGTAGTCATCCTTCATTTTTGATGCATTTTTGTTGGTACTGAAGTCTAATACAGATAGCAAAGCACTCTAAACATCAGCTGCTTTACCACTTCCAATAGCTTTTGTATTAATTCAAACAAAAGCAGTTCAAAGCAGCCAAGACACTCGGGACTGGTGTTTCAGTGGGATGCTGTCTAATCTGGAATATACCAGTCATAACTACACACTGCAGAGCAGAGATAATTAAACAAGTCCTTCCTGGAAACTCACTTGGAGATACTAGAATATAAAAAATTGCTTTAGAAAACAAATTCTGAGTACCATTTCTCCTATCCTGTCCCTTCACTCTCCAAAATAGAGAAAGTGGAACTTAACACAATGGAGTGTAGCAGAAATGCAGTGAAGAAGGAACACAAGAGCAGGAGACACATGGGAACATCACCAAATGCAAGCTCCTCTCCAAGGCACTCACATCCTGAATGGGAACACCAATATATTTCTTTCATTGTAACAAGTCAAAACCCTGGAATACTCTCCCTAACACTGCAGTTCAAGAAAGCAACTCACTACCATCTTCTTCTCAAGGGCAATTAAAGATGGGTATTAAATACTGGCTTAGCCAGCAAAATCCCACAGATCCTGAACAAATCAAAAAGATCCAACTCTCAATTTAAAATCCTGGCCTATACACAGTGATGGTGGGAAACACCAAGTTGGATATGAGGAAAGAAGTCAAAATGCCTGCTCCTTTTAATATAAAAGAGTGATCTTCATTGAAAAGTGTGCATTTTGTGAAAAGTGTGACTTTTTTTCTTTATTCATTGATGGAATGAGGGCATCGCTGGCTTGGCAGCATTTATTTATATACCCATATATTCTGGGCATCCCTAACTGCCCAGACAGCAGCTGAGTCAACCACATTGCTGTGGGTCTGCAGTCACATGTAGGCCACACCAGGTAAGGATGGCAGTTTCCTTCCCTAAAGGGCATTTGCGAACCAGATGGGTTTTTCCTGACAATCGACAATGAATTCACGGTCATCATTAGATTCTTAATTCCAAACATTTATTGAATTCAATTCCCACCATCTGCCATTCGAACCCGGGTCTCCAGAACATCATCTGGGTCTCTGGATTAACAGTCCAGTGATAATACCACTAGGCCATCGCCTCCACATGATTGCCAAGAGAAGATTAACATGGGCTTGGTCATGAAGCCCCATTCACTGCAATACTTTGTGCAAGTTGTTTAGGGCTATCAGCACCAATAAAATGAAACACCGATCTCTTCCCTTAAAAACTGGATGCACTGCCTGAATTTACTTCTGAAATATTGGCTGAGCAGCACTGAATTATGTTTTATTTATTGAGATAACAAAGTTGGTATAGTACAAAGAATAACCTTCAGAGTAAAGGATTCCTTTAATCACATGGGTGTGGCAAGGTCCTCAGGCTGTCAGACTGGAGGCCAAGGAAAGAAAACCGAAAAGAAAGATTTATTTTTTTAGAAGTTTCCCCAAGTAAAAAAGTTGCCTCTGATTTCTATTTTATATCTCTTGGCCAAGTGAGATTTGGTGAAGTGTATAGGTGGATTTCAGTGTCAATTCCAGACAAAAGAACAAAAACCAGAGCCGTTTACAGAAGCATGTCTGCACAGGTCTTGGTGGCAGTTTCCTGGTTAACAACATATCTTAAAAAGCCAAACCCAACCAAGCTGCACTTATCCCCTCCCTAGCCAATATGAATGCTGGCGGCCCATCTTGCTCAACAAGAATGACATTCATTACAGCAACAAAAGTTCTGCTAGTCTGCAGTGCAGGAGCTGAATGATCACTTCAAACCATGTATACACCAAGAGAATCATAGCCACAGCGACTAGCTCTGTGATTAATCAATTGCATTCCAGTCATTTGACAATGATTAAAAGAGTTTAAGGCAATGACCAACCCAGCATGTGTAAAGCTAGCAATGCCTAAAGCCACTTACAAAAAAAACACCAACAAAATTGCTACTGGAGAATGAATTTCCTATCCCTTCCTCCCTTGGCCCTTCCTATCCAAGATGACTGAAATTTAGGTCAATGAACTTTTAGGATCTAGCTGGTCTTGATTCACTTTGCCACATGGTTAGAGAGATCTGGAAATAGCCTTAGACATCCAACATTTTCTTCTTGTTGTTGTAGGTAATTCAGCCAAGTTTCCTTAAATTGTTTGGTCCAGGGACACACATAATTGATAGACCTAAAAATAAACAAGTTACACTGGTTCCTGACAGAACAATTTGAGGAAACTTAGGAAAACAGGGAAATCATGAGATCAACATGTAGCTATGGCCATCTCACATTTGCCTCTAATGAAGCTGGCTACAGAGTGAAGTCTTCATGCTATAGTTTAAGCTTATTTGCATGTAGGTTTTTTTTTGATCATTATACTCTCCATGGCTCCTTGGAGCGAAAAACTCAGTTTGCCTTCAAAATGGCCACCTGACCTTATTTACAGTTACAGAAATCATGGAAATTCAGTCCATCACATTGCATGTTGCCTACAAAGAGTCTCCACAGCACAAGTATAACAAACAGAAGACATATACTTCTCAAGCCCTCACCACCTACAGATCTCAAGGTGTTCCTTTAAAGAAATTGAAAATAAATTCAAGATTATTGCAAAGTAACTATATTATTTAAATAAAAGCATTTCCAAATGAAAATAAATAAGAAACCAGAACCAAGTTCAAAAGACCCTGTCCCCTTAAAAGTCAAATTAATTGCGAGCCCACAAGGAACAAGACGAATGAGGGTAAAGTCACTTCTCATACCATTCTCGTGATTTCCACCAGTAAGCTTTTGTTGCTGGCTTAAATTCATGAAATCTGCAGCAGTAATTCTGCATGTGAACTTAACTTGACCTCTCCTCCCTTCTACACCTGCACTTTATCTGTCCACAATTCAGGCAATGGTAAGTAGCTCATTTTGAAAATTGGTAACATTTGCTAATGTAGCACATTTTGTGACCTCCAAACTAAGCTATCTAACAAATTATCACTGACGCATGTAAGTACAGGCCCTAAATTCTTAAATGTCATTCCCAACTTCACTTAAATGCTGGCAGGAAAAGCTGGCTCCCAAACAGTTGCCGAGAATACAAGAGACAGGCATAACAGATGAAACCACTGGCAAAACAACAGTCATTTTGAGCTTCTGGATTTAAAATTTACATCTCCAGAATCAGTTGTCAAACTGTTGACTATTTATTGTGGGCGGGAAGAATGAATATTTACAAAAATAATGAAAAAATTGAATTTAGTGACAAAACTAAAAAAAAGTAAGATTTCCACTCAAAATGTTTGTGAATATACTTAATCCAGCAATTCAAAGTCAAGTGAAAAAAATACTCAGTTAACTTAAAAAAAATTCAACTAACCAGGTCTTTTCTGTCAAAGCATACACATACCACAAGAAACAAGTCTTGTTAATACTGAATCTGCCTTTAAAACATTCCAGAACCCGAAAGAAAAATAGTTTCAGTATATTTGGATGTTGGTCTGTCAGATCCACAGTTCTCACAATCTTCAGGAAACGATCAGACTAATATTTTACTTACAATGTGACCACTAACATAATAGATATAATAGTCTGTTTAAGGGGGAAAAAGGCCTGCCGAGAAGTTCTCTTATAAGATAGGACATTAAGAACAGTGTGTCGGGGGTGAAGACACCATCAGAACTGTATAGAAAACATGAAAAATGGTGAACCCATGTGGATAACCACTAACCTCCTCCATTGATTTCCCCCACCCCACAGACAAACACAAACCTGTCTCAATTCAGATATGGGAATCCTCAGTTAATCCCAGGCATCCTAGGACATGCCCAAATTTAACACTGCTGTAACAAAAGCTTATATACCATTCCCTTTGTCCAACAGAAGATACAGTATTTGCAGGGGAAAAACGTCAACTGTTCTTATGGGAGGTGTAGCCTCTCAATTCTACCCCATGTAATGACAGAATTCCCCACTTAAGCTTTCAATTCTACAGTTCCAAGAATGTATCTCCAGACTTTTTTTTTCTCTCTACTAACTACAGATTCACACTAACTTTATAGTTTATAGATTTGAGCAAAGTCTGAAGAATATATCTGTTCATGACACAACTGAATATTTTTCAGTTTTATAGCCTAATGCACCACCTACTCCCTCACACTGTAGACCATCTTAGCTTCAGACCTCATCATTTTATAAATGAGGAGGAAAGAACCAATAAAGAAGCCAAGAATCTATCACTGCGTTAATCTAGTTTTTAAAACCCCAAACACACTTTCCTGCAAAGGTAGTGAACTTCGCTTTACAAATAACATTTCTTGCATATAAATCAACACGTGTCCTACACAACTATGTTTTGTTTAGTTAAAAAGACTAGAAAATCATTAAACAAATTAGACTTGCAAATAAAAATGCGGAGAGATAATAACTGAATTATATTTCAAAACTATCAAGAGGGAAGAAA
>NC_063351.1:47478405-47500996 GCF_021869965.1 Rhincodon typus | reverse complement strand
AGGTGTTGGGGCTGCTGTGGGGAAGGTGGTGGTGGGGGCGGGGTTAGGATGCCGGGTTGGGGGGGTAACATTAAACAGACATAATAAAGATGAACGCGCTCTATTGCGAAGTGGCGGGGGTCCTTACCCGAATCTCGTTCCTCCTGACCTCCAGGTCGCAGATGCTGTGGCCATGGTGGCTGCCCATGTAGTAACAATAGCGGCACACGGCTACCTGGTCCGTCTCGCAGTGCAGCAGCCGGTAGGCGTCATGCTGAGCGCAGCTCCAGGCCCGAGCATCCCCGGCCTCGATTAGCAAGTGGCTGCCGCTGACCGAGGCGGCCTGCAGGTGGGCGCCGACGTGGGCCTGGCAGCAGCCGGTGTCGCAGCGGAGGCAGACCTTCTGGGCGGGCGAGTTGCGGCAGTAGCGGCAGCAGAGCGGGCTGTAGGCGGCGGACGAGGTCGCTGGGTTGGCGGCGGCGGTGTTGTTGTTGTTGGCGCCGTTGCCTCCGCCGCCGGAGGAGGAGGAGGACGACGAAGCGGCGGCGGCAGCGGCCACGGCGGCGGCATCGGCCGTGAAGGAGTTGAATTTCTCCACGATGTTGCTGAGCTTGAGGTTCTTCTCCAGAGCCGGTTTCTGCGGGTAGACGTTGTTGCACTCGGGGCAGCGGCTCACCGACTCCTTCCCCCAGGCCTCGCCGATGCAAGCCCGGCAGAAGTTGTGCTTGCACGGCAGCTGCACCGGCTCCACGAAGACCTGCAGGCAGATGGGGCACAGAAGTTCCTCCTCGAAGCAGCTCTTCCAGTTTTCAGCCATCTTGGATTAAAAAAAGTCGTTATTTTCAAAAATTCAAAAAAAAAGACCCCCACCGCCAACGGCCAAACTCTCAGCTTCTTCCGACCTTTTCAACGAATATCAGGTAAGATTTTCCCCCATTTGAAATACCAAATCCTCCCAAAAAAAAAAATCTTTAATAAACGACCCTTCCCCTCTCTGTCCCTTTCTTCTTCACAGCCTCAACTGTCTGACTTCCTCACGGCCATCCAGCTCAAAAAAAAAGCCTCTCGCTTCTTTCTTTCTCTCTCTCTCTCCCTCTCCCTTCCAAAAAGAGATTTAAAAGGGGAATTCCAATTGTCTTGGCATTCTTTGATTGCAAAATGCTTTTAGGGGTTGGTTACGGGGAAGAAGCAGAACCAAAAAAAAAATGCTCTTTGGGTTTCAAAGCCGCTCATTTACAACCATCTTCAGTGAGTCTCTTTTAAACTGGGTGCTTGTTTTATTTTCCCCTCCTCTCCACCACCTCAAGAATTTTAAATCATTTATATTTATGGCACATTTTTTCCTCCTCTTCCCCCACCTTCTTCCTTTTCAGCTTTTTTTTCCCGCAGCCGAACACCACCCTCTTCTGTCAACTCCAAACGATTCGACTCTCCTCCCCAAATCTTTAGATAAATCTAAAAAGGCTCAGAAGAGGCGAAAATCCAATCTGCTGATCGCTTTCATCACCATTAAATCCAAATCTAACACACACAAATCAGTTTGCAGCCATCTTGCTTTCTTCTTGTCTTTTTATCTCTCCACCTTCGTATTTGAAAAGTGTGCGTTTATGTTAAAAGGCTTCCTTATATATGCACATATATAATTTTTTAAAACCTGCACAAAATCAGAAATAAGGCATTGATCCTTCAGTAATGGACCACAAGCTTCCTCAAACATACGCAGGCAAAGGTGTAGGGAGGGGGAGCTAAAAAGGAGGAGGATATGGAAAAAAATGGTCTGGTCTTATCTTTAGAATAAATATACAACGTACTGCCCAAATCGAGTTTAGCTCCCCCTTCTTTTTTGTTCATCATGTGATAATTTACTTTTTTTTATATAGTGGGAAGAGCCATGTGTAATTAAATAGGAAATGCCTGCCAAAAGTTGTTTTTAAAATTACACTTCTCAAACCAAATTTGAAATAAGTCAAATATAATAATTAGACTTGTACGTTAATCAAATAGTTTTGAATGTCTCTAATTTCTAATGAATTCCAGTTTGAATTGTTATTATTAAATGTACAAATTACGTGTTAAAATTATATTTACTCCCAAAAATCGGACAAACTGTTCCCCTTTATTATTGTACCTCAATGTATGCATTTATTGCACGTTTAGTGGTGCCCACGAGAATGAAAAATTGAATTTTACATGTGGCTTTAAAATTTATTTCACCAAACTTTGGCACTAGGAAACAGGATTTTTTTAAAATCTCAGATAAAAGATATTCAATACTAATTTATTAACCATTTTTTTTAAAAAAAATCTTTTCAAAATGAAATGGACCTATAATTCCAAAAGTGTAAATGGATTTAATGGATCTGCCGTAGACTGATATTTATGGGACCCATCACACCAGTGAGGTAGAGCATCGGCAGTTCCTACTATCTCTCCACACGAGTGAGATGGACGTCTCGCCATTCCCTACCACTGCTCCGTGTGACTGAAAATCCCAATCTCATCTTTCCCCTTTAAATTATCATTGTCCACTGTTCGCAGATTTATTTGACCCCCTTCCTATAGATTAAATTGGTTACTAAATTGATTGTCCTTGTGTATGGCAGTTTAAGCTCCTACTTGTTTTGTCTAGATTGTGGTTGTTGAGATGGACATAAGGCTCAGTATTCATCCACTAAAAGCCCTCTGTTTAACATTTGTAATACTTATTTTAAAACTGATGTAAAATAATGGACGCAAATTCACTGACCCTTCAGAAACACAGCCGTGCGATCAAATTGCAGAGCACCGTAACTGTAAAAGAAAATACACTTTTTAAGTCTGAGAAATGAGGCAACGTTTCCTTGCGATATACAGAATTGATCATTTCTCTGTTTCGGGCTTAGGGGACCGGCTGCTTCCAATCACTCGTGAAAATGACGAGGCGGATATTAGCACACGCACACACACAGAGAAAAAGATTGTGACTCATTTCCTGTTCAGAAACGCCAGTTTTCGCCTGACAAGTTTTATTGGGAGGAATCATAAAGTTCTCATCTGTTTTTTCTTCTCCCTGGCAATTTTTTAAAGATTTGTCAGAAATGAGTGGATTATTTTTAAAAGAAAACCAACTCTATCGAACCCAAAGGTCACTGAAGTTTGTTGCAAATTTTCATTCAACCAACTGCGCAATTCTACTGTTAAAATAGTCAGTTACACACCACTGCTCTCATTTCTTATCGGAAACATTTGGTCACCTTTTCCTATAAATCGCCATCACTTCCCTGCATCGTCGTTCCCTTAATTCTCCGTCTCGGTCTCCCACTGTCTTCACAACTCGGCTTTGGCTTTTTGAATTCGTCAGGCACATCCCCAGAGTTAATTCCTATTTTCTAGTCAAATAATATGATTTTTAAAGTTCTTGTTCTTGTTTTTGTTTTTAAAATTACTCCATGTGATTACCCCTTCCTATCTCTATATCTTCCTCCATCCATGCCATCCTTTGTAGATATTTGTGCTCCTCTAATTCTGACCACTTGCGCGCCCCCAATTGTCTGGCCCTTAAGGTGCTTTTCTCACACCCCTCTCTATTTTGCTTTCCACCCTTAAGTCGCTGTCTTGAATCTACATATTTTCTTCAGCAATTTCTCTTTGTTTCAGGTCTGTGCAGTTACGTTGTATTTTATACCACTGCATTGATTTTAGACCTGTGGTGGAAGAGTGACAGTTGGAATTTTAGGGGGAGCACAGAGTTTTGAACTGGGGTTTTGGGATCTTTGAGGGAAGGCTTCACAACACAGCTGGTCAGGGTGGGTGGGGTGCCCAGAGTGTCATCTGATTTCCATCAGTCATGTTTCCATCGGGTTTTTCCTGGGTCACCATAGCTCAGAATGGAATTGGGTGTTGGGCAACAAAGAACCATATGCATATTTTTACAACCAGATCTGCACTGTTTTTGTCTACGTGTGCAATATCCTAGTTGCCATAAGGTGGTTTCCCCCCTAATTTCAGAAGTTTAATTTGAATATAGCATCCAAATGTAGCATGATGCATTTGTTTTCCTATCTTTTCAAATTGGCAGGCAGTAACTAGTGAGTTGCCACAGGGATCCATACTGGGACCCCTGCTATTCACAATATATATTAATGATTTGGATGAGGGAACAAAATGTAACATCGCCAGGTTTGCAGATGATACGGCATTAGGTAGGAGGGTGAACTGTGATGCAGATGCAGAGATCCTTCAGAATGATCTCAACAGGCTGGGTGAGTGGGCAAATCAATGGCACATGCAGTATCATTTGGATAAATGTGAGGTTATTCACTTTGGAAGCAAAAACAAGAAGGCAGATTACTACCTGAGTGGCTGTAAATTGGGAGAGGGGAGTGTGCAGTGGGACCTGGGTGTCCTTGTGCACTGGTCACTGAAGGTAAGCATGCAGGTGCAGCAGGTGCTAAAGAAAGCAAATGGTATGTTGACCATCATTGCGAGAGATTTCGAGTACAGGAGCAGGGGTGCATTGTTGCAAATATACAGGGCCTTGGTGAGACCACACCTGGAATATTGTGTGCAGTTTTGGTCTCCTTTTCTGAGGAAGGATGCTGTTGTTCTCGAGGGAGTGGAGCAAAGGTTTACCAGGCTGATTCCTGGGAATGGCGGGTCTGACGTATGAAGAGAGATTGACTGCGTTGGGATTGTTTTTACTAGAGTTCAGACAAATGAGGGGGGAAATCGCATAGAGACTTATAAAATTCTAACAGGACTAGACTGGGTAGATGCAGGGAGGATGTTCCCGATGGTGGGTGTGTCCAAAACCAGGTTACACAGTATGAGGATTTGGGGTAGATGATTTAGGACAAGGATGAGGAGACATTTCTTCACCCAAAGAGTGGTGAGCCTGTGGAATTCATTACCACAGGAAGTATTTGTATTCAAGAGGCAAGTAGATATAGCACTTGGGATCAAAAGTTATGGGAAGAAAGCAGGATTAGGCTAATGAGTTGGACGATCAGCCATGATCGTGATGAATGGAGGAGCAGGCTTGAAGGGCTGAATGGCTTTCTCCTGCTTCTATCTTCTATGTTTCAATGTAAGGTCGTATCACATTGGGCACTCCTTTCACCTCAAACTGCACTTGCGGGGATACACCAAATACACAGTAAAAAGGGTGGAAGCATTTTAACTTTAAGTTTTAGTGTTGATGTTTAATGGGAGTGCAAGAACAGAGAGATCTGGGGTTCACGCACACAAGTGCAAGATTAATTAGTGAGGCTCTTGTGGTCGTCTGAGACTTTATGAAAACATTGTGGGTTCAAGTCTGATTCTAGAATTTAAACACAATCAAGGCTGACATTTTAGTGCAGTACCAAAAGAGTGCTGCACTATTGGATGATGTCTTTCGAAAATGAAGCTGAGGTCCTGTCTTGCCCTCTTTTGGTGGATGTAAAAGATCTCATGGCACTTTTTCAATGAATGATGGGGAAGATGTCATTGGTGTCCTGGTCAGTATTTATATCTAAACTTGCATGACAAACACATGTTCTGTTTCATTGTCCTATTGCTAATGGGATTCTTGCAGGAAGGTGGGTGACAGGAGGTATAGTCTAGGTGTAGTCCTGCAAGAATGCGATCCCCTACTCCCAATTCCTCTGCCTCCGCCACGTCTGCTCCCAAGATGAGGCGTTCCACTCCCGAACATCCCAGATATCCTCTTATTTCAAGGACCGCAACATCCCCCCCTGCTTCAGTGGTCGAAAATGCTCTCGACCGCATCTCTTGCGTTTCCCGCACCTCTGCCCTCCCATCCCCTCCCCGCAACAAAAACAAAGACAGAATCCCCCTTATCCTCACGTATCACCCAACTAATGTCCGCATTCAACGTATCATTCTCCGCCACTTCCGCCACCTGCAATCTGACCCCACAACCAAGGATATATTTCCTTCCCCACCCCTATCTGCCTTCCGTAGGGACCACTCTCTCTGTGACTCTCTCGTCTGCTCCACACTCCCCGCTAGCCCCACCACCCTGGCACCTTTCCCTACAATCGCAGGAAGTGCTACACCTGCCCTCTCACCTCCATCCAAGGAACCAAAAAAACCTTCCACATCAGACAGATGTTCATCTACGCATCCGCTAATGTGGTTTACTGCATCCGCTGCTCCCAATGTAGCCTCCTCTACTTTGGTGAGACCAAGCGGAGCCTCGGAGACCACTTTGTAGAGCACCTGCGCTCTGTTCGTGACAAACAACAACACCTTCCAGTCACGAACCACTTCAACTCACCCCTCCCACTCCCTGGATGACATGTCCAACCTGGGCCTCCTCCAGTGTAACAATGACGCCAACTGGAAACTGGAGGAGCAGCACCTCATTCTGCCTTGAGAGCCTACAACCCAATGGTCTCAATGTGGACTTCACTAGTTTCAAAATCTCCCCACCCCCTGCCCTTATCCCATGACCAACCTTCCCTCTCATCCCCGCCTCCTTGACCTGACACAACCTGTCGGTCTTGTCTCCCACCTAGCCGCTCCTCCCACCTCACTAACCAATCCCCACCACTCCCTACCTGCACTCACCTATCACCATCCCACCTACCTTCCCCAGCCCCACCCCTCCTCTCTATTTATTTCTGAGCTCCCTTCCCCCTCCCCCATTTCTAATGAAGGGTCCCGAACTGAAACGTCAGCTTTCCTGCTCCTCTGATGCTGCCTGGCCTGCTGTGTTCCTTCAGTTCCACACTGTTATCTTTGACTCCAGCATCGGCAGTTCTTACTATCTCTGCCTATGTCTTAACTCGCATCAAGTCCCAAACCCCTATCATCCCTATGCTCACTCACCAACATAGATTCCCAGTGAAGTCATCTTAATTTCTAAAATTTATATCAATGTTTTCAAATCCCTTCATAATCTCCCCCTCCAGTCCCATTCCATCTCTGTAGCCTCCATCAACTCCGTAGCCTGCCTGGAGGAGATGGTGGTATTGTCACTGGACTAGTAATCTGGAGGCCATGCTAATCCTCTTGGAACATGGGTTTGAATCCCAGGATGGAGATGATGAAAATTGAATTAAATTGATAAATCTGGGATCAAAAAGTTGTTAATAGGCTTTTTGACAACTGATAATGACAACACTATCAGATTAAGTAATGTCCTTTTAAAAGAAAGAAACTTTGTCATCCTCATCTGATCTGGCCTGTGTGTGATACATTCATATCTTAACTCTTAAATGCTCTCTGAAATGGCCTAACAAGTTTTAAACCGCTACAAAGCCCAACAAAAAAGAATTAAACCAGATGGACCACCCAGCCTTAACCAAGACACTAGAGATAAAAATGCTACATAGCCCCATCAACCCACTAACATCGCGGTCAAATTGGGTTGCCATTCTACAGAGGAGTCAAGTAACAGCCTACCATAGTTATTCTCATGGAATCATAACAAATAATGACCCATCAACAACAACAGTCCCCAACCCTGGGTATGTCCATCGGAGATGAAGGCACAGTGGTATACGGTCAGGAGGGAGTTGTCCTGGGAGTCCTTGTCATTGACTGTGCCATGAAATGTCATGGTATCAAGTCAAACATAGGCAGGGAAACCTCCTGCTGATAACTACCAACTCTTTCCCCTTTCCCTTGCAGCTGATGAATCAGTTCTTCTCCATTTTGAATACCAAACAGAGCACTTTACAATTTCAATATATTTCAGCAAGAATAGCTGGGCAGCACCACTACAAACTGATGTGGTTGATGTCTACAGTGCATTGCTGCTAGACTGGTTATTCTCGGACAGTGAAGGAGAAAACTTGCAGATTGTGCATCTGTCTGTGACATTATCAGTAAGATTGATCATCGCATAATCCTTGCAGAGACAAAGTGCTGCCCTCACATTGAGAATATTTTTCGTATTGTGTGGCACTATCAACGTGCTGAATGGGATTGATTCTAGAACAGATCTAGCAGCTCAACACTGGAGATCCACGAGGTACGGTCGACCATCAACAGCAGCAGTATTGTATAACAACATAATCTGTAACCTCATGGCTAGACATATTGTCCCATTATACTATTCCCACTTAGCCATAGAATTAACCCTGGTTCAGTTAAAGGTGCAGGAGAGCATTCCAGAATCAGCAGAAGACATAGAAAAATGAGATACAGTATCAACCTGTTGAATATACAAAACAAGTCAGCTCGCATGCCAAACAGCGTAAGAAACATGTGATAGACAGGGCGACGTGATCCCACTACCATAGAATTGACTGACAGATTTGCAGTCCTACCACAACCGGTTGTGAATGATGGTGGATAATTAAACAACCATCAGGAGAAGGGGGTTCCACAAATATTCCCAACCAAACAATGGTGTAAAAGACAAAGCTGAAGCATTCCAGAACATCTACAACCAGAAGTGCCAAGTGGACAATCCATCTCGGCCTCTTCATGAATGCCTTGCATTGCAACTGACAATCTTTTTGCCCATCCAAATCATTCTAGGTGATCTCAAATGGCTAAATACACTGTATAATGCAAAAGTGCTGTGATAACATTTGGGAAATAGTTCTGAAGTATAGTTGTGCCACAGTACTAGCCACGTCCTTGGCTAAGTTGTTCCAGTACAGTTGCAACACCAGCACCTGGCCGAAAAGGAGGAAAATTGTCCACAAAAAGCAGAACAACTTGGTCAATAGCCATAAGCCTACTTTCTACCATTTGCAAAGTGATCGAAGCAAAGTGATCAACAGTGCTATCAAGCAGCACTTATTTAATAGTAACCTGCCCACTGATGCTCTGTTTGGGTGCTGCTGGGCCACTCAGCTCCTGACCTCATTACAACCTTGATCCAAATGTTGGCAAAAGAGGGGAAATGGGATTGACTGCTGGAGACATCAAGGCACTGTTTGACCAAGTGCTGCAAAACTGGATGGTAATCTGGAGGAAAACTGTCCACTGAAGTCGTACCTAGCACAAAGGGAAAAGATTGTTGTTGGAAGTCAACCTCTCAGCCAACAGGCATCATTGCAGGAGTTCCTGAGGGTAGTGTTCTAGGTCCAACCATCTTCAGCTGTTTCATCAATGAACATCGCTCCATCTTAAGAACAGAAATGGGGTTTTCATCAATGATTGCACAACATTCAGCACCATTTGTCTCTCCTCAGATGCTGAAGCAGTCCATGTCCAAATGCAGCAAAACATTCAGACTTGAGCTGAAATGTCGAAAGTAACATTCACGCTACACTAATGCTTGGCAATAATCGTCTACAACCAGAGAGAATCCAATCGTTGTGTCTTGCAATTCAATAGCATTGCAATTGCTGAATCCCCCACAATCAACATTCTGGGAGTTACTTTTGACCAGAAACAGTAGTGAACCAGCTGTGTAAATACTGTGGCTACAAGAACCGATCAGAGGCTGAGAATTCTGCAGCAAATAAATCACACCTGACTCATCAAAGCTTATCCACTATATACCACGCACAAGTCAGGAGTCCTTGCCTGGATGAATGTAACACAAACAAAACTCAAATTGGACAGCATCCGGGACAAATCAGCTCTTTTAATTGGCATCCTGTCTAACACCTTTTAACGCTTGCTCCCTCCACCACTGATAAACAGAAGCAGCAGTCTGTGCCATCTACAGTATGCACTACAGAAATTCACCAAGGCTCCTCAGAGAGCACCTTCTAATCCCATGATCCTACTACCTGGAGGGCACACCTTCCTGGGAATACTACCACCTGCAAGTTCTCCCTCAAACCAAACATGGTTCTGATTTGGAACTAAGTTGCCACTCTACCATTGTCATGGGATCAAATTCTGAGAACTCCGAACTCCCTTCGTAACAACAGCTTTGTGGGTGTCCAAACACCACGTAGACTGCAGCGGTTCAAGAAGACATTTCTTCACCACCTTCTCAAAGATAAGTAGGGATTCAATAAATGCTAGCCTAGCCTGCAACACCCACATCCAGTAAATGATTTTTTGAAAATTGACATTTCTTTACTTCTTGTGAATTCCTAATTTTAATCACTCCTCCACCGGTCATGCATTCAGTTGCCAAGGTGTTAAACTCCTGAGATTGCTGAATAGGGAGGACTGACTAGGAAGAGGGAGAGAGAGAGAGTCAGTTGGGATTGTATTCACTAGGAGTTTAGAAGAATGAGGGGGAATCTCATAGAAACCTATAAATTCTAACAGGACTAGACCGATTAGATGCAGAAAGGATGCTCCCAATGTTGGGAGAGTCCAGGGCTAGGGGGTCATAGTTTGAGGATAACGGGTAAACCTTCTAGGACTGAGATGAGGAGAAATTTCTTCATCCAAGAAGCGGTGAGTTGGTGGAATTTGCTACCATAGAAATTAGTTGAGGCCAAAACATGTATTTTGAATAAGGAGATAGGTATAGCTCTTCTGGCTAAAAGGATTAAGGGATGGGGGAGAGGGGGTAGGATTTAGGGTATTGAGTTCTATGATCAGCCATGATTGTATTGAATGGTGGAGCAGGCTCGAAAGGTTAAATGGCCTTTTCCTGCTCCTATCTTTTTTTTTTTTTTTGCTTTTTCTGGAATTGCCATAGAAACAAATCATCTACTTCCTCTGCTTTGCTACCTCTGTCCTCCTTTTTAAGATGCTGTATATAACTTACCTCCTCGACCTCGCTTCTGGCCATATGAGTATCACCTTACATGGCTCGTAGTCCTAAATTGTTTTAAAGTGTTCATGTGGAACTTGTTTTATGTTGTTAAAAGTGCAACACAAATAAAAGTTGATGTTGCTTTCCATCCTGTCACAGACTTCCCCTTTTGTTCCTTGTTTTCTTCCCCCACCACCCTCCCACCTTCTCTGTACCCATACACGTTCAAAATCTGTTATGTGCATAAGATTTTTTCTGTTCTTGTACGAAATTTCAGATCTGAGATATTTTATACCTCTCTACAGATGCTGCCCGAATCTTTGTATGCTTCCATCATACTTCATAGAATTCTATTTGGGCTGAAGAGTGTGGTATGATTGGAGAAACTGGGATTAGTTTTCTTGGAACAGTGGCTGCTAATGGGAGTTTTCATAGAGGTGTTCAAAATTGAGTGAATTGATTGACTATTAAGGAGAATCCATTTCCAGAGAAAAAGGTCCATAATCAGAAATGTTAAGAAGTTATTTCCATTATTAATACTTTTTGAAGTCTTGTGTTTAAAGGATTGTGAAATCTGGTTCATTTGAAAGATTGTAGAGGCATAGACATGTTTTTTTTAAAACAGGTCTTTTAAGAGGACATTTTTTAACATTTTTCAAAGTCTTATTGGAAATCACATATCTGAGTGTATGGCTGTCTGCTGAGAGAAATTATGTAACTCATTCTCTTCCAACAGTCTTGATGAATCTTCTGTGATTCCAATGCACGAGCTGAAAACTATTCAGTTATCCTCCTGAAGAGCTTCTAGAAGACCACCTCTCAACTTGTGAACAAACTGCATTTGAAAAGATCCCAGACAACTGCATGTGTTTAGTAGCACTGGTCTGTATGCCAAGACCCCAGAATAAGAGATGCCTAGTACATTTCATATCATATCCTTTTTTCCTTCTTAAGCTAACAATTATTTAGCCAATATTTTTTGTACAGCTGGTCTCTGCAGAGAAAAGTTTCTTAATTTTACTTTGGCGGCACGGTGGCTCAGTGGTTAGCATTGCTGCCTCACTGCGCCAGGGACCTGGGTTCGATTCCACCCTCTAGCAACCGTCTGTGTGGAGCTTGCACATTCTCCCTCTGTCTGTGTGGGTTTCCTTCCACAGTCCAAAGATGTGCAGGTTTGGTGGATTGGCCATGCTAAATTGCCCATAGTGTTCAGGGATGTTTAGGTTAGGTGGTTTATAGGTGGATGGGTCTGGGTGGGATGCCGTGTGGGTCGGTGTGGACTTGTTGGGCCGAAGGGCCTGTTTCCACACTAGGGATTCTATGATCTAGTGTGTGTGTTTGTACGTACATTAGGTTTTTTACAAGGGCATGCATACATACTGTCATATTCCAGACTCTGTTAATGGGCTTTGCATCTTTATTGAATAATTGTTGTTTCATAATAAATCAATAGTGCGAAGTATCTGATTGTCAGATTTTTATTCAGAAATGGATTATTAACATTTATAATTGACCATATACCTAACTGGGGAAAAGCTCTTTTTATTAAAATATCTGTTCTGAGCAGGGATTAGTGGAACCAGAGGAAGTCAGTACACTCCTCACACCTAAGGTGTAATAGAAGTCAGAGATTTAAGATAATTGGCAAAAGGACCAGAGGGGAATGAAAACTTTCTTCCTTTTAATGAAAGGAATTGTTATGACTTGAAATGCACTTCCGAAAAGGTAGTGCAAACAGATTCAAATACACCTTTCAAAGGGAATTAACTAAATAGTTGAAAAAAAGGAAAATTTATAGGGCAATTGGAAAAAGCAAGGAAGTGAACTAATTAATTTTTTCAAAGAGCCAGCACAGGGCCAAATGGCTTCTCTCTGTGTTATACAACTTATTTTTGACACTTTTTTTTTGTTACAAGATTTTTTGTTTTTGAACAGTTGATCGTGTATGTGGAATGTAGAATAGTCAAATACTTATTATCTTCTAATTCTCAGGAGCTGCCAGTAATTGAAGTATTACAAGATTTCCATAAAACTGAAGAGCTGTAAAAAGAGTTAAAAAAATATGGAACTGGACAAACAAGGCAGGTCAGACAGCATCCAAGGAGCAGGAAAGTCAACATTTCGGGTCAAAACCTGTCAGATCAGTCCTGAAGAAGGGTTCTGATCTGAAACGTTGACTTTCCTGCTCCTCGGATGCTGTCTGACCTGCTTTGCTTGTCCAGCTCCACATTTTTTGACTCTAGCTTCCAGCATTTGTGGTCCTTACCGTCTCCAAGCTGCAAAAAGAGGGTATATAAAATGAGTTCCCATAACACACACTTTAAGAAAAGCTCAGGGAGTGACAAGATATTTGAATATAAACAACAAAGACCTGTACCCCTCAATGGATTCCATCAAAAGCAAAGGGTAAGAATTGCTTTTTTTCCCTCTTGGCCCCAAATACAGCATTTCATGTCTGAATGGTACAAGCTAAACAAACATATGCCAAGACGTGAGTAGATACTAAAACTGAACAGGTTGTGCCCAAAGATATGGTACCATGTGCTGAAGTAATTGCTGTTCACAGAACTATACCCCAAATTAATCAGTAGTTTCAGAAGAGGGGTGAAAATAATACGTTTGGGTATGTGGAGGACGGAGGAAAAATAAACCCATGCAAAATGTAATAGCTGTGTTATTTGGTAGAGTGTGAGAAAGATTGCTGCATTATGATGCTGTTACAGAGAGGAAGGTCGAACCCCTGTGATAATTAAACTGAAACACAAGCTCCCAATCTGTTACAGCAGGAGTAGAGGTTCCCTTCCAATAAGTAAACCCGAGACACCCAGTGAAGCTTACCTTGCCTTTTATAATCTGTTTAAAAAGAGTGGTTAAATGAAAGAAAATCCCTGATATTCACTTTATAAGTAACTATTTAGTTAGCCCTAACAGTGAACAAATTAATAGAACTACTAACACACTAAGCAATTTCCCCCTTAACTATTAATTATTCCCTAACTGAACTAAATTCTACTACTATGCTGTTCCAATAAACACAAGTCCCACTTATATAAACCCAAGTAATAAGGAAATAAATTAAAACTTAGCCTCTCAAGTCTACACGCCTTTCTTTCTGTGAAGTCTTGTATAAGGACTCTTAACTAGAAGTGCTGAGGCACCTTTTATGGATTCCTTTCTTAGAGAGCTCAGCGATTTCTTGTGAGGGCTAGATGCTTATTTCTCAGATGACATTTTGCTCTCTCACCAATTTTCAAAAGCCCTCTCCTTATATACCTTGGATAACATATCAATTTTCTTACAATAGCATTGGTCTGAGGTTTTCAAAATCATCAGATTTAAATTCGATTGGCTTTCAATCACTAAGTGCTTGGTTAAGGAAAAAGAACATCATTATGAAAAGGTTTTTTTAAAAAAAATCTTAACACCATATCACAAGTTACACGTTTCGTACTAATTGTGCACATATATATAACATTGGACCATGCTGGTTCTATCTTATCTACACATTTTCTTTTAAACCTGTGATAATGCATCTGCAATAACCTTTTTTACAACCTGCAACATTTACAATCTGTAAATTAAAAGCCTGTAAATAAAAAGCCTGTAAATAAGACTCCAACAAAATAGCCTCGTATCTTGTTCTTAAATCTTCCCAAAAGGGTGAGCGGGTTGTAGTCTGTATACACAACCATCTCCAAAACATTGTTTGTGATGTAAACATTTGAAATGTTGTAAGGCTGGTACCAAACTCAATAACTGTTTTTCAATGGTGGAGTATTTTCTCTGGTGGATTTTGAGTTTCTTTGAAAAATAACCAATTGGCTTTCAATTCTGTCATCTTCCTCCTACACAACACAGCTCCAACCTCGACATCGCTAGCGTCATAGCAACTTTAAAGGGTTTCAAGAAATTTGGTGTGGTGGTTAACACAGCTTCTAAATTCTCAAATGCCTCCTGGCACTCCTGTCTACTGAAATTTCATGTTCTTTTTTAGCGAATCTGTCAGCGGTGCCACCACGCTACTAAGATTTGGTACAAACTTCCAGTAGGATCCGCTCAGTCCCAAAAATTGAAGCACCTTTCTTCGAGGATGGTCTTGGAAATTCCTCAATGGCTTTCATCTTCACATTCCTTGGGGTCATCCTTCCATGATCGATGTTGTGTCCCAAAAACGTAACTTCTGACTTCAGTTTTTGCCAAATTTATAACCAGTTTTTCCTCCCGTAGTCTTTCAAAGAACTCTGCCAAATGCACTATGTGACCTTTCCATGGATGGTTAAAGATCACTAAGTCATCTGTTTAGACAGCACAGTTAGTCAATCCTGCCACAACTTTGTTCATAAGTCTTCTTGAAATTTGGCTGACGCATTCTTCATTCCAAAGGGCATTACTTGAAATTGATACAGCCCATTTAGGATTACAAAGCAAAAACTTTTTTCATTCTGTCTGACAAAGGCACTTGCCAATAACCACAAAGCAAGTCCAACTTTGTGATATAAGTGGCTTGTCCAACTTTTTCCATATTGTCCTCTAGCTTTGGAATTGGATAATGGTCTGATTTAGTTATGGCATTGATCTTCCAATAATCATGCAGAATCATTGAGTACCATCAGGTTTGGGAACAAACACGATCGGCGAACTCTACTCACTTTGACTCGGCTCAATGATGTCTTCTTGGCTCTTCTTTCACTTTCTTTATCTTCTAACTCCATTTGTTTAATTTTCAATTTAATTTTTTTCAAACTCCACTGCATTTGCCTGTTTCTCTGGTATACTTAATGCTTGACTAACACCTTTACGATTTCAGCTTTCCTCTTCTCCCTAGTAAAACCCAAATCTACCCTGTTTGCTAAGTCTAAAAGTATATCCTTCCACTGTCTTTCTAAACTTTCTTGGCAAATTTGGGAGGCGTCCTGTCCTGAAAGCCCAGAACATCTTTAGCAGTGTTAAGGGCCATTTCCCCAACTTCTGATTTAATCAACCACAAGTAACCAAAATTAAACAGATTTTCCACTCCTGATCTAAGTTTTATTTAAAGATCTAGGACACTAATCGCCAAGTCTGTTTAAATCTGCTGCGACCTTTTGTACCCTGAATCTGTTCAAATCCATTCCAATCTGTTCGCATCCCATACACAAACCAGCCAGATCCTAGACCTGAGCCCCCAAACTGTTAGAGAGGAAGGTCGAGCCCCTCTGATAATTAAACCGAAACAGGAGTGCCTAAACTGTTATGGCAGGAATAGAGGTTCCCTTCTAATAATTAAACCCGAAATACTCAGAAGTTCACTTTGCCGTTATAATCCGTTAAAAAGAGTGGTTAAATGAAAGAAAATCCCTGATATTCACTTTATAAGTAACAAGTAACTATTTATTTAACCCTAACAGTGAACAAATTAACAGAATTACTAACAAACTAAACAATTCCCCCTTAACTACTAACTATTCCCTAACTGAACTAAATGCTACTAGTATGCTGTTCCAATAAATACAAGTCCCACTTATATTAATCCAAGTAATAAAAAAATTAAAACTTAGTTTCTCAAAGTCTACACACCTTTCTCCTGCTGTTCTCCAGTCATAAACACCTTTCTTCCGCTACCCTGGCTGTCAGGGATGTTTTCTCTGTGAAGTCTCCTGTGAGGACTCTTAGCTAGAAGTGCCGTGGTACCTTTTATGGATAGGTGGTGCTTTCTCAGAGAGCTTAGCGATTTCGTGTGAGAGCTAGATGCTTTTTCTCAGATGGCGGTTCGCTCTCACACCGATTTTCAAAAGCCCTCTCCTGGTATACCTTGGATGGCATATCAATTTTCTTACAATAGCATTAGTCTGAGGTTGTTAAAACCATCAGATTTAAATTCAGAGATAGTAGGAACTGCAGATGCTGGAGAATCTGAGATAACAAGGTGCAGAGCTGGATGAACACAGCAGGCCAAGCAGCATCAGAGGAGCAGGAAGGCTGATGTTTCGGGCCTCGACCCTTCTTCAGAAAATTCAATTGGCTTTCAATTGCTAAGTGTTTGGTTTAAATTCATTGGCTGATTCCAACTAGTTGTCAAAACAAGCCTAGGTTTCCAATCACACAGCCAATTGATACATGTTTCAGTTTCAGAACTGACTGTACATCTTCAGCTACATACAGACACATTTTCTTTTCTGTATAAATCTTTAAGCTTAGAAAAGCACTTTAACTCTTAAAGGAACCACGCACTCTTCTCCCTTATCATTTTTTTACAAACAGATTCTAGTTTCCTGCCTTCCAATTTATAATTACTGTACACAACTTCATAACAATACAAAACAGCTTGTAGTTGATGAGATGAGTTAGTGGTTCTTGCCTCAAAATATTGGTTAAAATGTTTTCCATTATCGATTGACATCTTGAGATGGGAATGAAACAGAAAATTGACCAGAAGAGCGTCACAATGTTGACTATTGGTGAGCCACTTTAAATTGGTGCAATGGGAAACAATGTAAAGAAATTCCATTCTCAGACACACACTTAATGGATAAGGTAAACGTTCTGCTTTTGAACATGCCATCCCACAGTTTTCTACCTATTTACTCTACTGGATGGAAAATCACAGACAGGTGAGAACAGAAGCAGACCTTTTAGTCTGCTGAATTTGGGGTCCAGAAAATAGTCTGTGTTTGAAAATAACTTACTGCAAATGGTTTGGAAAGAGACATAAATAAATATTAATAGATTTTTTCTTGTACAACAGACTTGTCTTTGCCAAGTTATGGAGGATCCAGATATATGTCTGAATACAGATAAATAAGGACTGATTGGAGAATGTCAAGTGTGATTGGCACAGAGATATCTGTCTAAGCGCCCTGAACACTGTTGAGAATGCTAGCGTAGGACTGGACTGGATGCTGCATTCACTGGCAGAGTAATGTGCAAATCAGCAAAGGTATAAGTCACCAAAGACCTTGAAACTATGTACAATGATCTAGTGATCTCTGTGGTGTGGATTTCCTCTTTCCAATGTCAGCTTGATTCTGGTGCCATTGAGGTTATCTCCAGGTGTCCAGTAAGTGCAACGTCTTCAAATAAGTAAGCAACCATCACATTGAGGTATTCACCCAGACAGCAAACCAGGAACTAAAATTCACTGGATCTATTTACCTAACTTTGAATTTTACAGGCAGCAAAATAAATTTACAGGGACATATACATGGGATTAAGGTAAAAACAAAAATTTTGAAATAGAATCAAATTTTAAAATGTGTGGAATTTTAAATCATAATAAAGAAATTTGATGGACAACATACATGAAATTTATTATTCCGAGCCAGTGTTCCTTATTAGAAGTAAGAACTTAGTATGCTGTTAAAACCCAATGTTTTCTTATTCAACAAATTGTAACATTTTCAAAGGATTTGACAGTGGCTCTAAGGAAGTCAGTGAGTTCTTCAAAAATTCTAATTAATTATTTTCGGGCAGCGGGAAGTGGGGTGGCTTCAGTAACACACGCATGGGTGAAGACCAGAAGAACTGACAGCAACTTCACAATTTCCACAAGTGCATACTGCAGATGTTGCTGTCAATTCTGGAGGAATAATGCTGACTGTTTCACCTCAGAATTCAAGGCCTTTACTTCCTGGATTATCAATTTGGAGGCCTGAACTAATGAATTGGAAGGATGAATTCAAATCCAATGTTGTAGCAGAGGAATTTAAATTCAATTGTTTGAATTAATCTTGCATTTTAAAAAAAAAACTAGTATCAGTAATACTGACCATGTAACAACTGTATTTTAGTAAAACCCTGTCTGATTTATTAATGTCCTCTTTAAGCAACAAAACCTGCTATCCTTCCCAATCTGACTTGTATGTAATTCTGTGTCAAATCAAGAGAAAAACTGAAGCTTGTAAACATTTTTATCCAAATGAATACAATGTTTTGATTCATTCCCTGCAGGAAAAGAAATGCATTTGTTTTTAAATTGCCTTTGACTGCTCTTTGAAATACCTAGCAAGTCACTCAGTTGTCAAGAAAACAGTAAACCATCATCTTCTCAAGGACAGTTAGTAATGGGTAGTAAATGGTGGCCTTGACAGCAATGCCCATACCCTGTGAATAATGAGGGAAAAAATATCAATTTGTGGAGTTGACATCCAGACAGAGTACTGGACTCATTTAAGAAGCAAGTGATAGCTTAAAAAGTAGGAGGGAGAACATTAAGATCTGTCCCAGATAGTTGAATTAATACGAATCAAATGGCCTACCTCATTTGAAATTAGCTTGTGAATCTTGTGTAATGAAAAAGTCCATAAAACAACTCGAGTTTGTAGAAATTAGATGAAAGAAACTGTAGATCATTGAGTGGATAGAAAAAAAAGCCTTGGGGTAAATTCATTTTGGTAGATTCTGACATTGTGTGATAGTGTAAAATAGGTGATAGCAGATCAATAAATTATAGAATATGGATGTTCGTCTGTGATTCTGACAACCAAAGCAGAAACAGAGGCCATTTTCATATATCTCTTGATCTTGACTTCTTTTGGAGGTCCATATAAATAATATTGGAGGAGATGTAAAACTGGTTGTTGATTGTGCTATTACTCATTTTACATGATTACATAAAGTCAGAATCTAACCCACATATATTTTTGAAAGCTCTGCAGCACTGGTTTGATCTTATTTCTGTAGAGAATCACTCATATAAACACATGCATTTACTTGGCACTTTTATTGAAGTAAAGCGTTCCAAGATTTTTAACAGGACAATTTTCAAATAAATGTTGACGCTGAGTCACATTGAGAGTTAATAGGATAGATGACCACTAATTTTAATTGAAGAAGGAAGTTTTAAGAAACATCTTAAGAGAGGAGACAGAAACAGAGAGGTCATGGCAGTTAAATAGACATTCCACAGCATATAATGAGAGGGCTGTTATCCCACCTGCTCCAACATTGTGTAAAAACCTGTCTGAACAAAATGATTAAAAATATCTACATTGTGCACAATTATAACCATTTTAAATGCTGCTGATACGTTGCACATAATCTGAAGTACCAAAGTAACAAAACATTTTTGAGCAGGTAGAGCAAATACCAGGTCAAGAGCAGTGATTCTCAATTCCAGTGGAGACAAGCAGAATATACAGTCTTTCAGAGCGGATTAAGTACAAATGGAGGCCATCAGTGCCTAATATTTCCTCTCCATAAGCTTCATCGACATAAAGAGCTTGTGTTTTCTCTCAAGTCAGTGTGACACTGTGCCAGGTGAATTAAAATATTGACTAATCACTTCCCCTTGTTGCTGGGAAATTATTACAAGGGAGTTCCAGGCGCTAGAAAATAGGCTTACTAGCAGTTTGGTAAGTAGGAAGGGGATGTTTTTTCAAAAAAAACTTCCCCTACCATTTTTTTCAGCAACTTTCAGCTGTAGAACTGAGATAACTAGTTGGAGCTTACAAGCAAATGCTGTGTCCTAAAATTTCATGCAATACGCAGAAGGATCTAGAAACAAAAATTGAACCCTTCTTACGTGATCATATTGATCCCAAGCAGGCAGTCACGAGGGACCATTATAAACATGAAGACAAGTATGGCAACAGTCTTGCCACCAGTTAGCACAGATTAGACACAGGAATTAGTACAGTTTGTGACTGCTGCAGCCAAAGAAAATGGGTGAATTGCATACCAATTCTTCCCTCATTGTGTCTAAATAAGATTTGTTTCATGTAGCCCTAGATGTCAAATATCAGGATGTTAGGGCAACCCAACCATGTAAACTGACATCTCTGGCCTAAGTTATCTACTCTACTTTCTGTTATGAGGCTTGGACATACAAGTTCTTGACTCAGAGGCAAGAGGACTGTCACTGAGCCAAGACTGACAATACAGGCAGTGATATACAGGAAGCTTAAAAAAATGGATGGAAGCCAGACCCTTACTAATGGTGAGCGGAGGCCTACTGAAACTTCAGTTTTTGAAAGGAAGATGTGACTAATGCGCATGAAATATATTTAGCATTAGCAAGCAGCACTCAACAATAACTGCACTTCATCGTATATGGAGCACTTTTAGACGTTTCTGGGAAACATGAAACAATTCAATACAAGTACAAGCATTTTTTTTTTCTTAAACCATATCAGCAACTTAAATAATAGATTTATCTGATGAGCTAGAGAGATTGAGCGTGCAGTTGAAGTTGATAGCATGTGTAATCATGATAAATAACCCTTTCAGGAATAATAAAAGCAAAGAACCTTAAAGCACAAAAGGATGCCATTCAGCCTATCATGCCTATGGCAGTTCTGGAAAAGAGCTATCACCTGCTTTTTCTGCATAGCTCTGTATTTCTTTTCCCTTTTTAAGTATATATCCTATTTCTTTTCACACTTACCTCTGATACTCCATCCACTAATTTCTCATTATGTACTGCATGTAAAAGCAATCCCCAATTCCCCTCTGGTTCTTTTGCCAATTAGCTTAAATCTTAAATTCTTTGGTTACCAGTCTTCCTCTGTTAGTTCTAAGGAGATGAAGAGTTTACTTGTCTCCAGTGTGCTCAGGGTAGCAAAATAAATTTGTTGAAACTAGACACAAATTTCCAGCGAGTGCTGCTGCACTCCATTCGCTCTAAAGATGCCCCAGTGTATTAATGGGGTAGATTTATCCCAGAGGACATAGCCTTGTCAGATCATTCAATTTCTTGCGGCATTTAATCTGTTGAGAGTGAAACAGTTGGTACTCTATGCAATTGACATTTTTCTCCACAAGGCACAGAACATTTCTTTTGAGGTTTCCTCCAAAGTAGGACTCAGATCTTTCTCTGATGTCTTTTGATATGCCTTCTCAAGAGAGTGTTTAAAAGTTAGGCACACTAGACAGACAAGGCAATTCTGGTCTCCCTTCTATAGGAAGGATGTTGTAAAACTTGAAAGGATTCAGAGAAGATCTACGAGGATATTGCTAGGGTTGGAGGGTTTAAGCTATAGGGAGAGGCTCAATAGACTGGGGCTATTTTCCCTAGAGCATTGGAGGCTGAGGGGTGACCTTAGAAAGGTTTATAAAATCATGAGGGGCATGGATGGGGTAAATAGGCAAAGTCTTTCCCCCGAGGTGGGGGAGTTCAAAACTAGAGGGCATAGGTTTAAGGTGAGATGGGAAAGATATAAAAAGTAACCTAAGGGGCAACATTTTCACGCAGAGGGTGGTGCGTGTATGGAATGAACTGCCAGAAGAAGTTGTGGAAGCTGGTACGATTACAACATTTAAAAGGGATCTGGATGTGTATATGAATAGGAAGGATTTAGAGGGATACGGGCCAAATGCTGACCAATGGGACTAGATTTATATAGGATATCTGGCATGGACGAGTTGGACTGAAAGGTCTGTTTGCGTGCTTTATATCTCTATGACTCTATAAATCCTACGTAGTCCTTCTTGTGTTTGTCTGAGTCAGATTTTCCCCGGAGTAGTGATAGAGCCATGTAGCACATGCAATTATAACCACTCAGTGGATCCAGTGATAAGTTTAAAAATGCCATCTTTATTGATGCAAGAGTTCGAACCGTACCTTTGTAATGAATAGACATTCTTGTTAATTGTGCCAAAGTATATAATCTAATGCATTGGAAGGGGAGTGGCTCATTTATTCGCTTAAACATATTTTGCCATTCAACGAGATCATAACTGATCTGCAACTGAACTCCATTTACCCAACATTGCTACCCAAATGCGTCAAAGGATATGTGGCAATCTGTTGGCATCCTTTAAATTTAATGACTGATCTAATATCAATTTTTGTTTGCAGAAGAGAATTCTAAACTTCTACCAGAGATAGTAGGAACTGCAGATGCTGTAAAATCTGAGATAACAAGGTGTAGAGCTGGATGAACACAGCAGGCCAAGCAGCATCATAGGAGCAGGAAGGCTGACGTTTCGGGCCTAAACCCTTCACCAGAAGGGCATCTTTCTGATGAAGGGTCTAGGCCCAAAACGTCAGCCTTCCTGCTCCTATGATGCTGCTTGGCCTGCTGTGTT
>NC_063351.1:47435169-47443405 GCF_021869965.1 Rhincodon typus | reverse complement strand
CTTGTTGTATCAGATTCTCCAGCATCAGCAGTTCCTACTATCTCTCACCCACATGTTTATCTTGTTTGTTCTCTCCACTTCTTACATTATTTTCATTACATTATTACATGACTCCATTTCTTACATTATTTTAACAGGAGCCCTTGAAACGGTGCTCTTTTTGCAACTTTTCCACTTAAACACTAAGCTGTAGCTAGTTAGACAAAAGATCTTTAACAGCACCTTAACAAGCAAAGGCACCATTGGTGAAGGAGATCTGCTTTCGAATCCCTCATCCCTCCATAATTCTCTAAACTCCAGTTATGAGGCGGCATGGTGGCTCAGTGGTTAGCACTGCTGCCTCACAGCACCAGGGACCTGGGTTCAATTCCACCCTTGGGTGACTGTCTGTGTGGAGTTTGCACATTCTCCCTGTGTCTGCATGGGTTTCCTCCCACAGTACAAAGATGTGCAGGTTAGGTGGATTGGCCATGCTAAATTGCCCACAGTGTTTAGGGATATGAAAATTAGGTGGGTTATAGGGGGATGGGTCTGGGTGGAATGTCTGAGGGTTGGTGTGGACTTGTTGGGCCAAAGGGCCTGTTTCCACACTGTAGGGATTCTATGAAACTCTCTCTTCTCTGCCTTTCTCACCTGCTTTACAACTCCACCAAGAACCTATGCAAACAAACATCAGGTCACTGTCTTTTTGGTTTGCTGTTTCTTGTTTGTTTCATGACCTCCCCCCTCTCCCTGTGAATTGCTGTGGGCTGTTTATACTGCACCAAAGGTACTGTGTAAATACAGATTGTTGCTGCGAAACCGTTACACTTCTTTGCTGCTTGGAACAATTTTAAGAGCTTGGACAAAAATTAACTCTTCAAAGAGAAATTTGCCCTTTATTGAGGCCTCACCCAGTTATTGTTATTCATGAGAGATAGTTACTAAATGCACTGGTGGCTGAGCCAGTCATCACTAACATACAGCAGCTCAAAATAAGTCTGAATATTTGATGTGGCACTCCCTTGTTGCAATGTGGTGACAACCCTGCAGGGTTTGGCGAATTGCATGAGTGAGAAAAATTATTGAGAGTTATTGATCGAGCCTCCATCCCCTAGGGCCAAACAGATTGGTAAGGAACTGGTCAATGACAATGTTTCCAAACTGGCAATTCCTGATCATGATCAGGAAGCAAGGAAAACATTAAGAAAGAGCTAAATGCCTCAATGACATAAAAAGAAAATACGGAAAGAGAAAGAGAAGGTGTGCGGGAAGTTCCCAATTCCTGCTTCTCTCGTTCTTTCCCCAAACTTCCCTGTTGAACCTTCTCTCATCTCAGTTACAGTTTACTATTAATGAACTGGTTAGCTGTTGTTGAGTGGCCCGACCACATTCTGTGAAAATTTGTGTGAGAGAGAATGCACAATGTATTTTCATTGGTTATTCCTGTCAATTAATTACCACATTACTAACTTTCTAATTTAGTCCCAGATATTGAAAGCTATTAATATAACTCAAAGGCATTACCCCCTTCGCTTTGTCATTTACATAGCGCCTCTCATGAACATAGGATGTCCCAAAGCACTGTTCAGACAATGAAGTACATTTTGTAGTGAGGTCACTGTTTTAATGTATTTACTGTGGCATTTTTTAAAAAATAAATCTTTCTCTGTCACAGCTGATAGATGCACAATGTTCTGCTCCATTCTGGTGAGGATGGGAACTTGATTACCTTCAGATTCCACCACTTCTGTCATCACCGCACTGTCCTGTTACTTGGCGTGGGTGACATATCCCACTGAGATGGTCATCGAGCTTGTTATTTATGGTGAACCCAGCCCCATGCGCCCTTTTACAAGCTTTTCCGGCTGCTGCGTCTCACCCAGGTCAGCAATGTCAACGATGTTGTGCCAGAGTTCCCAGGCTTGAACTTGGTCCATCATTCAGGCCTCCCATTGCTGGTGTTATCCATGAGAGTCCTGATGTTCCAGGTCCCAAATGTCGTCTTGAAGGGATAGTAGCTGCCTTTGTGGGGAATCTTTCAACGTGGGGTGGCTGTTACACAACAACCATGCGGTCCTGGTGGAGCTTAGTCTTTGTCCAATGGCGACCAATTAACCAAGACTATTACAGTTGCTGTGGTCTAAGCTGCCATGCAGCTTGTGTTTGTGCATAGAGCCAATCTCCAAAGCATTTATAGAAATGTATGTGAGAATGGGCCTTAAACCAAACAGCTGGAAGATGAAGATCAGAGTGAAATTCAACAAAGTCTACACTGTCAGAACCTTTGACCATCTGAGGAACAGAGTGTTTCATTACAAATGACCTCAAACCTAACACCAAAGTAGCAGTTTTTTTTATTCATTCATGAGATCTGGGTGTCGCTGGCTGGACCAACATTTATTACCTGTCCATAATTACCCTGGGACTGAGTGGCTTGCCAGGCCATTTCCAATAGCAGTTTAGAGTCATAGAGTTATACAGCATGGAAACAGACCCTTCAGTTCAACTCGTCCATGCCAACCAGATATCCTAAGCTGACCTAGTCGCAGTTACCAGCATTTGGCCCATCTCCTTCTAAACCTTTCCTATTCATGCACCCATCCAGATGCCTTTTAAATGTTGTAATTGTACCAGCCTCCACCACTTCCTCTTGCAGCTCATTCCATACAATGCACCACCCTCTGTGTGAAAAAGTTGTCCTTTAGGTCCCTTTTAATTCTTTTCCCTCTCACCATAAACCTACATCGTCTAGTTTTGGACTCCTCCACTCTGGGCAAAAGACTTTGGCCATTCTCCCTATCCAAGGCTCTCATGATTTTATAAACTTCTATAAAGGTCACCCCTCAGCCTCTGATGCTCCAGGGAAAATAGCCCCAGCCTATTCAGCCGCTCCCTATAGCTCAAAACCCGCAATCCCGACAATCCCAACATAGGGGAGGTGATGGCCTAGTGATATTATCGCTGGACTGTTAAATCCAGAGACCTAGATAATATTTCGGTGACCTGGGTTCGAATCCTGCCATGGCAGATGGTGGAATTTGAATTCAATAAATATCTGGAATTAAGAGTCAAATGATGAACATGAATCCATTGTCAATTGTCAGGAAAAAAAAACCCATCTGGTTCACTAGTGTCCTTTAGGCAAGGGAACTGCCATCCTTACCTGGTCTGGCCTACATGTGACTCCAGTCCCACAGCAATGTAGTTGACTCTGAACAGCCTCCAGGCCAATAGGGATAGGCAATAAATGCTGGCCAAGCTAGCGATGCCCTCATTCTGTTAATGAATAAAAAAAATTTTAAAAACTTCCTTGTAAATATTTTCTGAATCCTTTCAAGTTTAACAACATCTTTTCTATAGCAGGGAGACCAGAATTGAACGCAGTATTTTTGGAAAACACTGTTTGTTTGCCTCACCAACAAACCAATTGTTGTGGGTCTGAAGTGACAGGTAGGCCAGGTGTGGTAAGGAAGACACGTTTCCCTCCCTAAAGGGCATTAATGAATCAGATGGGGATTTACAAACCCCACCCCAGCTGAAGTCACCATGAAGATCCTGCCTTCTCAACCTCATCCCTCACCTGAGACATGGTGACCCTTGGGATGAATTCACTACCAGTTGTCTCTGTCTCTAATCAGAGAGCAGCTCTGGGACTTTACTATATAATTGGATTTCCTCATCCCGAGTATCATTCTATTGCATCTCATTGGCATCTCCAAAACGTTGACTGTTTTGTATTAGAGTCATACAGCACACAAGAAGCCATACAGGCTATTGAGCCTGCATCAACCCATCTACTCTAGTCCCACTTTCCTGCACTAGGACCATCACCTTGAATGTTATGAAACTTCAAATGCTCATCCAAGTATGTGTTAAAGGCTATGAGGTTTTCTGCTTCTAAGACCTTCCCAGGCAATCATTCCAGACCCCCACCACTCTCTGGGTGAAAAACATTTTCTTTAAATCCCCTCTGAAACTCCTACCTTTCACTGTAAAATTATACTTCCTCACTACTGAGGGGAACAGCCACTTTCTATGCCCCTCATAATCTTATACAGCTCTATCAGTTACCCCAACCTTCTCTGCTTCAAAGTGAACAACCCGAGCTTATCCAGCCTTTCTTCAAAGCTTAGTCCTGGACAATCTCCTCTGCACCCCCTCCAGTGCAATCACATGCTTCCTATAGTGTGGCGACCACAACTGCACACAGTACTTCAGCTGTGGCCTCACCAAAGTTCTGTACAGCTCTAGTATGACCTCCATGGTCTTATCATCTATGTCACAGCCAACAGAGGGAAGTGTCCAGTATGCCTTCCTAACTCACCCTCTTAACCTGTTCAACCACTTTCAGGGATCTGTGGACAAGGTCCCCAAGACCCCTCTGTTCCTCTGATCTTCCTAGCATCCTGCCATTCATTGAGTACTGCCCTGTCTTGTTACTTCTTTCAAAGTATTAGCTCAGGGTTATCAGGGTTAAATTTCATCTGCTGCTGATCTGCCCATCTGATCAATCCATTTATATCCTCCTGCAAGATCTACTTCTTCACTGTCAACTACACGATCAACCTTTGTGTCACCCACAAACCTACTCATCACCTCCCCACCAATGCATTCTTTGCTACATTGTTTATATATATCACAAATAATTAGGGATCGAGCAGTGATCCATGTGGTGCGCCACTGGATATCAGTCTCTCGTCACACAGCCTTCTACCACCATCCTCTGCCTCATGACACAAAACTAATTCTGGATCCAACTTGCCAAGTTCTGGATCCCATGTGCTTTTATCTCCTTTATCAATTTCCCATGTGGGACCTTCTCAAAGGCTTTGCTGAAATCTATATAAACTACATCAACTGCCCTACTCTCATCTACACACTTGGTCACACCCTCAAAAACTTCAATCAAATTTGTCCAGCATGTTTTCCCTCTGACAAAGCCATGCTAATTGTCCCTGATCAAACCTTACCTCTCCAAATGGAGGTTAATTATCTCCTTCAGAATTTCCTTCAGTAGTTCCCCTACCACCAATGTGAAATTCTCTGGATTATCTCTACCACCCTTCTTGAAAAGTGAAACCATTTTAACTATCATCCAGTCCCCTGACACCTCCCGTATGGACAGACAGCAATTAAAATTTGTGTCAGAGCCCTTATAATTTCCTCCCTCATCTCCCAAAGCAGCCTGGGATACAATTAAGCTGGGCCTGGGGGTTTGTCTACTTTTAAGACCTCCAAAATCTCCAATACCTCCTCATTCCCTATCTGCATATAAACCTCACAGTTCCTCTCCCCACATTCTCTACCTCCATTCCCCTTCTCCCCGAATGTTCTCCGGTTTCACACATAGTTTGCGCTCTTGGTTCTAATAGGCCTTACTCTTTCCTGGTTATCCTCTTCCCCTTGATATACTTATAGAATATGTTGGGATTCTCCCAAATCTTACCCACCAGTGTGCTTTCTTACCCCTCTTTGCTCTCCCAATTGCCTTCTTAGGATTCACTAGGGCCTCCAATGATTTGCTCCCTTTGTACCTATTAAAAGTCTCCCTATTCCTTCTTCACAAGTCCTGAATATTTCTTGTTGCTCAGAACAACCCATACAGAACAAAACTGGAAATGACACTACTCACCATAATGGACCGGACAGTACAAATTCCCAGCGGAGTAGAATAACATCGCTTCATCGGAGGCTCCACTGATGATGTCACCTAGCATGGTGACGAAACATCTGAACGAGAACAAGCCAGTTCAACGAGCAAGTCAGCAACCTCAAGTTTAGCATTACGTCCTTGCATTTGCATTTTATAGACATTATTTTGCCCTAAATACTCAGGTTGACTTTAGTTTACCACCCACCATTTAGGTCATTTCCCCATCTTCATGCCCTTCTCACAGACTCCCAGATACATCATCAGGAGGGGTTCTCCTTTTCTTCCTTCCCATTGTATTATCTTATTGAAATCACTAACTCCCCACATAGAGAATTGACACTCCGAAAATCCCTTTCCATGGTGCTGTGCTATAAATTGCCCTAAACAAGGGTTCAAGGAGCTAAAGAATACTAAAAAATAATGCATTCTGGTCACAGGACTAGAAATTCAACAGCCCTGTTATTTTGGCCAGTGGGTGATGGATTCTCAAGCTGACCACACCTGTTGAGATTGATGTGGGCATTATGTGAATTTTGCATTCACATCCTGTCTGAATAACTGTGGCATTGGGCAAAACAAGCCCTGCATATCCCTGAAGTTTCCTCCAAGAGGGGGCACTAGGTGGTACTGTTTCAGTTCTGCTAGGTTGTGACAAATTGCAAACTGCAGATTAGGCCCAATCCAGGACCTATTCTCCAAAGTACTGACCAGGGCCACCTTGCTGAAGCTATAGGATTTGGACTATGACCTTGAATTCTATACCTCTTGACCCATGTAGTTTTATGTATTATGGCTGAAGAAAACACGTTTTGAACTACGGTTCAGTATTGGAAAGAACCAAAACTGCTGTATCTTCATTGAAGTAAAAGCATACCTTTGTTTCCTTCTACCAGGATATCTGCACTTCAGTAGCTTTCACTTGGTTTCTTGGTCTTGTCAAGGAAAGACATGCCCACGTCATTGATAGCTTCTATTTAATAGATCTTGTATCTTTTTAGAGCTTCTCTTTCGACTTATTATTTACAAGCTCCATGATTTAAAAGTGACATTCAACCTCTTTGTCAGAACAACTGTGATGTGAATGATTCTGAACTGCCCCCTACAAAGACTGAGCAAGTCAATGAGGGAAATTCTGACCCTGCTGGCAATGGCTACATCCTGTTAACAAATAATAAAAAAAACTCTGCATTATCCCTGCAATAATAACAATTAAGCTTAGGCGATTGATGCACACTCTTCTACCCTTGCCCTGATTTTGCATTGTCTCCTCCTTAACATGTGTTGGCTTTTTTTGTCACTCTGAGTCACCAATTAATCGTACTTCCTGGCCTCGGCTTGCCTGCTTGGTTGAAATACCTTTGTTCTTTTATGTCATTGCTCAAACAAAAATGGTTCGACAATGCTTCATCTAAATTCCAATAACAATTCTGTTCCTAATTAGTTCTTCTGTAAGGTTATCTGCAAGTCTGCACAGATCATTAACAAGAGTATTAGGCCTGGTTTCCGTACTTAAGAATTTCAATTCACTACAAACAAATAGATTCTAGCTACAGGTAAACAATTATGAACTGTTGATCAATAACTCTATTGGTTAGAACTCTAACTCCCTTATAAACCATCTACATACACATATATACAGACCGAGACAAAAAAAGGGTGTTCTTTGTGGAGGGAAAAACTGGGAAGGCAGTTCGATGGTCCCTGTCCCCAGGGTTCATTGGGATAATTCTTTTGGCTTGTCAGGATTTGCTACTCCTCAATCTCCCTTTTCCAGGTACTTTCACTTGTTTGCATGAGGCATAGAGCAACTGGTTCACAACTTGTGAAATCTCTGACTTATTGGTTAAGAACCACAGCAACTGGTGAGGGAAGAATAAACTGGCTTTTTTTCAGGCTAGAGGTGGGTTTTACTGGAGTGCAAAGGAACAGCTCCTTCCCTTCAGAAATTTAGAGTCCCTACAGTGTGGAAACAGGCCCTACAGCCCAACAAGTCCACACTGACCCTCAGAGCATCCCACCCAGAACCATCCCCCTATAATCCACCTCATCTACACATCCCTGAACACTACGGGCAATTTAGCATGGCTAATCCACCTATCCTGCACACCTTTGGACTGTGGGAGGAAACTGGAGCACCCAGAGGAAACCCACGCAGACACGGGAAGAATGTGCAAGCTCCACACAGACAGTCTCCCGAGCGTGGAATCGAACTCAGGTTCATGGCGCTGTGAGGCAGCGGTGCTAACCACTGAGCCACCGTGCCGCCCCAATGGCTTGTCTCTCAAAAATTCATGTCCACAAGTTGTGTTTTTCAAAGAAAATCATTCACAGAATGTGAGCATTGCTGGCTAGGTCTACAATTATTGGCCAGAGTGTAGATAAGAATCAACCACTTTGCTATGGGTCTTGAGTCACATGTAGGCCAGACCAGGTAAGGATGGCAGATTTCCTTCCCTAAGGGACATTAGTGAGGCAGATGGGTTTTTATGACGATTGACAATGGTTTTACTGTTGCCATTAGGGTGGCTTTATTTTTATTAATTCAAATTACATCATCTATAATGGTGGAATTTGAACTCTTGTCTCCTGTACTTGGGGTCC
>NC_063351.1:47422277-47434669 GCF_021869965.1 Rhincodon typus | reverse complement strand
AAACGTCAGCCTTCCTGCTCCTATGATGCTGCTTGGCCTGCTGTGTTCATCCAGCTCTACACCTTGTTATCTCTAAACTTCTACCATTCTCTTTTGTCTGTGGACATTTCATAATTTCATTCAAAATTCTGGCTCTCATTTTTTAGCAACTTCCACCTTAGAGAAGCTAGGTGACAGTGAACTTTGAGATCCAAAGTTAAGATCTCCAGCTGCTGTAGTGGTAATTGAACTCATGGCACTGACTCTGTCATCTATGCTTTTTGATTACTAGTACAATAACATAACTGCCCTATTACTGCACCGAACCCAAACTAATACGTAAAAATGCTTTCCCTCAAATGTAGTGCCCTTGTTTCCAGAAGGTGCTGACTGATGCTGGGATGCATTTTAATCACACATGATTCAGTGTGGCACCAATGAGACCACTCCATACTTAAACTTAGAATGGTAGATGTTGATCCATATTCACCATCAGGGTCATATTCCAAAAAAACCCTTTTTTGCAGGAGTCACTGCAAAGCAATTAAGAAAAAAAATACTCTGGCAGAGTTTTTTTTTCCTCTCTAACCTAGTTGTGCCAATTTGGGCCAATTGTAGTAGTTATCTTTGTTCAATTCAAGGTTAGCTAACTCAGCACAGGCCAGAACGTGAAACTGGAATCTTCCAAGCGGTCCCTTTTATAGTTGCTGCAATTTTAAGTCAGAGTTAACTTCTTAAAAAATGCACTCTAATCTTGAGGCACTTCAGGCACTTTGCTTCATTTCTTTTTAAAAACCAATTGGCCCTCCCATAGATTTGGAATTGAGGAGCTTTCAAAATTCTAGTAGATATAGGATATTGACAGACAAAGCTCACAATTCATTGATTAAAACCTCCTCATGAAATGTTGGGTCGATGTGTAGCTGAATCATACAGCACAATAGGTCCCATAACATCTGGAATCTAAAGCTAACATCAGTGCTGTTGTCCATGAAAGTATCAGATTGTCATAAAAATCTGATTGATTTACAAATGTCCTTTAGGGAAGGAAAGACCAACCTTACCTGGTCTGGTCTACTTTACTCTGAAATGGCTTTGCAAACCATTCAGCTGTATTCAAGAAGGCAACTCAGCATCACCAGCACATGGGTAAATAGGGAGGTGCAATAATTGCTGGCCTTGCCAATGATGCCCACTTCCGATAAATGAGTTTAAAAAATTCCTGACTATGATTAGGTTGGGCTATTCCTGATGTCAAGGCTTACACTGTGTTATGGTTTGGCAGGTTAGATTTAACTTGATAAATACCTTTACTCTGCATGATGTAGCAGAGTATTATCAATTTCTGGGTAATTGAAGCTTTTTAATAGTCAATTGTAAGAGGAAATGAAACAAGCATCTGCCAGAGGAAACCTTAAAAGGGCACAGTTCATTTTTGCATGATTTAAACTTCCTGCTGCAGTAAGTAGAATGGTTTAACATGACCTACCTAATGGTGCTTGTGGGCAGGAATATAAAGTTTCCTTCCTATTATCTGACAAGGAGATTCATGTATTAAAGTAAGCAAAGTGCATCTATTTAGAAACTGTTTCTATATGGTACCTTGGAACAAATCAACATATAATTTAAAAATCTTTGGGTTACAGATTTTAGACAAACACCACATAAAAATTCAGCAAAGCAAGTATATTTGTGGATTGTGCAGGTGGAGTTTGGGCTATTATCTATGTAGGGATGTGCTATAAAACTGGTTAGAGCACATTCTCAACTTCAACCCACAAAGCAACCTGAAATTGCAGAACAGTCATGATTCCCAACCAAAAGCTGTGTCAGAAGGTCCAAACCATGTACGGCATCAATTGAGTGTAGTTGGTTCTACTGTAACTCGCTGGGAAAGTGGGGAAGTTAGCCCACTTTCAGGCTGAGCTGTTTGGCAGATTTTGGCTTGGCCATATTCTCTCACCAACAAACCAAGTGTTGTGTCAGGCGATGAATGCAGAACAAAGGCAGGACACAATACTTTTATGGAATATTCTTCCTGTTCTACAAAATTTTTACTGCAAAAATGTTTTTGAAGTTTGGAGCAGCCAGCATACGTTCCCTATTAAGGATGAGAATGTTTGATTATTTACCCTAGTACAAATGAGCACAGCATGCTCAGAACACGTGCTGCCCAACTCATCTGCTGAAACCCTCCTCTACACATTTGTTACCTCAAGTTTCAACTATTTCACTGTAATCCTGTGCAGTCTCCAACATTCTACATTCCATAAACTTCAGGTTACCCAAAACTGTGCTGCGCATATCCTAACTTTAACCAATTTCTGTTCACCCATCACTCTGTGCTGCGGATCTGTTTGACTTCTAGTTAAGCTACTCCCCAGTTGTAAAATTCTTGTACTTGTTTTTGAATTACTTTCTGATCTTCGCCTCTTCCTAGCTTTCTAATCTCTTCTAGCCCCCAATCTTTTGAATTATATGTACCCTTCTGATTCTGCTTTATTGAGCATCCCTAATTTTCTATTCCACTGTTGTCAACGTTGTCTTTAGCTGCTTAGGCCAAAGTTTTAATGTTCCCTCCGGAACAACATGAAATAATCCTAGCTGAGGTCTAACAAGTGTCTGATATGCATTCAGCATCACCTCATGGCTCCTGTATTCCATAACCCTATCCATTAAGCTGAGGATACAGTACGCTTTACTGACTGCTCACTCCATTTGTCCTGCCTGTTTCTATGCACATATAAACCAGATCTCTCTGTTCCTGTACCAACGCACCAAGAATTATAGCCTCTATTTTACTTTGTTTTTCAATGGTCTTCCTACCTAAATTAATTATCTTCTCGTATGGAAACCTATCTGTCACGTGTCTGCCCCCTTCACCAACTCGTCTATGTCCTCTTCGGGTACTACACTGTCCTCTTCAGTTTATAATTCTTCTAAGTTTTTTATCATTTGCACACTTTGAAATTGTCCCCTGCACACCAAGATCCAGATCATTAATATATGTCAGAAAAAGCAAGGTCCCAATGCTGACCTGCGGAGAACTCTGCTACAGTCCTTCCTCCAGCTTGAAAATATCCATTAACCATTATTCTCTGTTTACAATCACTCAACTAATTTTGCATCCACGTTGCTACTTATCCTTTTATTCCATGAGCTGAAACCTTCCTCACAAGTCTGTTAAGTGGCACTGTATCTTAACACCTTCTGAAAGTCCATGTACACCACATCAACAGTGTTAGCTTTATTGAGCCTTTGTTATCTCTTCAAAAATTACAGCAGGTTAGACAGATACAATTTCCCCATCAGAAATCTATGCTGACTCTTCCTAATTGACCCACTCTTTTCTAAATAATTACTAATTCTACCTCAAATAATTGTCTCTGGAAGTTTCCTCACTTTGAAGTTAAACTGACTGGTCTGTAATTACTGGGCTTATCACAGAATCCCCACATTGCAGATAGAGACCATTCAGCCCATCAAGTCTACACCAACCCTGCCAACATCATCCCATCCAGACCCACCCCCATCCCTGTAACCCCACATTTACCATGGCCAACCCACCTAGCCTACATATCCCTGCACACTACCAGGCAATTTAGCATGGCCAATCTACCTATCCTGCACATCTTCGGACAGTGGGAGGAAACTGGAGCACTTGGTGAAACCCACTCAGACGCATGGAGAACATGCAAGCTCCACACAGGCAGTCACTCAAGGCTGAAGTCGAACCCAGGTCCTTGGCACTGTAAGGCAACAGAGCTCACCACTGCACGACCCTATCATCTAATTATAAATCAATGCTAACAAGATAGGGATTTCCACAGGAGTCTTCAACATTGACTCTAGATACCAGAAAGTCTTGTGGCTGCAGGTTAAACAAAACTTTCTACAATAAGTGAAAAGAGCACAGTGGTACTGTCCCTACCCTGGACTGAAGGACCTAGGTTCTAGTCCCACCTGCTCCAAAGGTGTGTAATAACATCTCTGTGACAGGTTGATGAGAAAAATAGGTTAAAAAAAACAAAATTTACAATTATTGAAAAGCACATTTGTGCAGTGGCAGTGCCCCTACCTGTGGGCCAGAAGACCCAGTTTCAAGTTTAACCTGCTCCAGAACTGTCGTAATACATTTGAACAGGTTGATGAAAAATCATAGAATCCCTATAGTGTGGAAACAGGCCCCTCGGCCCAACAAGTCCACACTGATCCTCGAACCATCCCACCCAGACCCATCCCCCCAATCTACACATTCCTGAACACTATGGGGCAATTTAGCATGGCCAATCCACCTAAACTGCACATCTTTGGATGGAAGGAAGAAACCGGAGCACCCGGAGGAAACCTACGCAGGCACAGGGAGAATGTGCAAACTCCACACAGACAGTCACCCGAGGATGGAATTGAACCGGGTCCCTGGTGCTGTGAGGCAGCAGTGCTAACCACTGAGCCACCGTGCTGCCCTGTAAAAATACCTACAATACACGAAAAGGACTGTAATGGTGTCATGGTAGTGACTCTACATCTGAACCAGCAGGCCTGGGTTCAAGCCCCACTTTCTGTAGAAGCGCAATAACGTATCTGAACAGTTTGATTAGGGAAATACCAACAACACGTGAAAAGGGCTCTTGAGGCATAGTGGTAGCACCCATACCTTTGGACCAGAAGGCTTGGGTTTGAGTCCAACCAGATCCAGACTTGCATCTTAACATCTTTGAACAGGTTAATTCGAATCCCTTACTACTCTAAAATATATTAATCTCATTTCTGAATATGGTCATTTACAATTGCTTATGTTTTTCTCATTTCTCTTAATGCAGTGGATGATTTCATACTTGCCCCACATTATACACGGCATTGGCCACATTTTTGCCCAGTCTGTCAGTTTGAATTCGATATTCTTGTATCTGTCTGATGTATGCAAGACAAAAAGCTTCAGCAACGACACTCTTTTTGGTAATATTGCCACCTATATCACTTCACAGCCTCTTTACGTCTTCATCACAGTTTCCCTTCCCACCTAGCTTCGAAACATCAGAAAATCTGCACATATTGCATTTGGACTCTTCTTACAAGTCATTGATGTCAAATGTAAATAACTGAGACTGATCCAGAAAATTACCTGTTTATTCCTACTGGTTTCTGTTTGTTAGCCGATCCTCAACCCATGCTGAGGTATTACACCCAATCCCATGAGCCCTAATCTTGTGTGATAATAGTGTGTTTAAGACCACACCAAATTCCTCTGAAAATCCACTGTTCTGCTATCAGCCCTGCTATTTGCACCCTTTCCCCTTACATCTGCTATTTTCCAATTCCTATTACCCAATCATTGCTATTACCCTGGTCCAGCATTAGAGACGCTATCACTGTCGGGTTCAAGAACCCCCTGCTCCAGAGGTGTGTAATAACATCTCTGGTACAAGTTGATTAGAAAATAGGTCAAATAAAAATGTAAGAAGTCATAGCTGATAACGATCAGCTGAGTACCTTAACTCAAGCAACTATGTGTTGGGGGTTATTAAGCAAACATTCCTATACTCAATTGCGTTAAACAGTTAATATAATGTAAGGAAGGTGCCTTAAATATCTATGCCCTTTTGTACTGGAAACTTGAACTGGAGGACTTATTTTCAAGTGTCGTATGTAATTTACATTTATGATTTTTGCGTAGTAGTATTATCAACTTGCTTGTATGTTAACAGATACTAAACAACAGTGACTATGAGTGGTGATACCAACCAGAGGTAGTAACTTCCCCTCCCTTACCCAGCGAGATTCATAAAGGGAGCTATTTTGACCGCATCAACGAAAATGACCCTGAATATATTCACGAGAGAAACATGTATGAGGTTATGCACTTTGGTTTGAAGAATTGGAGGCTTAGACTATTTTCTAAGTGGGAAAGGCTTGGAAATCTGAAGCACAACTGGAGTTGGAATCCTCATTTAGGATGCTCTTGAGGTTAACATACAGGTTCATTTGGCAGTTAAGAAGGCAAATGCAATGTTAACATTCATTTTGAAAGGGCAAGAATACAAAACCAGAGATGAACTGCTGAAGCTGTATAAGACTCTGGTCAGAGATAGTAGGAACTGCAGATGCTGGAGAATCCGAGACAACAAGGTGCAGGGCTGGATGAACACAGCAGGCCAAGCAGCATCATAGGAGCAGAAAGGCTGACGTTTCGGGCCTAGACCCTTCATCAGAAATGGGGGAGGGGAAGGGGGTTCTGAAATAAATAGGGAGAGAGTGGGAGGCGGATAGAAGAGGGATAGAGGAGAGGATAGGTGGAGAGGAAACAAACAGGTCGAAGAGGCGGGGATGGAGCCAGTAAAGGTGAGTGTAGGTAGGGAGTTAGGAAGGGGATAGGTCAGTCCAGGGAGGACGGACAGGTCAAGGGGGCGGGATGAGGTTGGTCGGTAGGAGATGGAGGTGCGGCTTGGGGTGGGAGGAGGGGATAGGTGGGAGGAAGAACAGGTTAGGGAGGCAGGGACGAGCTGGACTGGTTTTGGGATGCGGTAGAGGGAGGGGAGATTTTGAAACTGCTGGAAGCAGCCACAATTATATTCAGTGAATTTACTGGGTAAGCTATGGCTTGTTAAACTATTGGACATATATTAACCAGTTCCTACATGTCTGTTATATTTTCTCTTCTTGAGAAACAGGAATCAGCATAATTCCTGAAAATACTTGTGTGAGCAATTATGAGCCATAAGATGACCAGTGCAGATGAATCTTTGGAGAACAATTCCTTTTTGGCCCTGATTACAGATCGTAGCTTGCTATTTCATTAAACTAGAGAAGCTACCCAATCTGGTCACCTTGCTAACAACTCAGGATGTACAATTAGCAGATTGTTATACAGATAGACTCCTTCCCTTCAATTCAATGAGCCACTGCACTCTATAAATCTGTTCCGAGCAGGCAGATCACATGTCCTATTGAAAGCCTGTTCTGGACTAGATACTGTAATCTGGAGCAGTAGTCATGTGTGCCAATGACAGAGTGATATTGCTGCCAGATCAGTAATCCAGAAACCCAGGCTAATGCACTGAGGACATGAATTTGAATCCTACCACGGCAGATGGTGCAATTTGAATTCAATAAAAATTAGGAATTGAAAGTGAGCCTCATAGTGACTGTTGTAAGCACTGTTGATTGTCATAAAAATGCATCTAGTTCACTAATGTTTTATTCCAGATTAACAGGAAATGTTGACTCTTAACTGCCTTCTGAAATGGTCCTAGAAAGCCACTCAGATCAAGGAGAAATTAGGGATGGGCAATAAATGCTGGCCTAGCATTCTATGCCCTTATCCCATGAATGAATAAAAAATAATGGCCTCAATATTGTACCTGTCTGGTCCAACTCTGGGCTCAAATGTTATATGTATTTATTGTACTAACTCATGGGCATGTATCTTAGCATAAATTCCTGTCTTCAAACAATGGCTAATTCAGTTGTTGAGTATGCAAGATGAGTAAAACCATCATTTATTTCAGTTGAATGTTTTGCCTTTCTTGATTCCTTGCAGGTTTTGATGTTATCTATAAATCTTGATATCCATCATTTCTCTACCCTAGAGCCAGTTTCCTTCTGAAAATCAAGCAGGATGTAAAACAGGCTGTGGATTCATTATCATCTATTAAGTACTATCAAAAAAAACAATTTCACCATAATTTTATATACGATCAACAGATCTTACCTGCTGCAAACAACTACAATGCTTCAGGCTCAGTATTTAAGGTTTAATTTTGTTGGAGGATAATTCGTCATTAAATATTGCTAAAAGAAGACGGGAGTTGAAAGTATTACATCTTGCACTCATCACGACTAAGATGTAAGAAACAGATTTGAAAAAGGAACACCAATTTATACAGAATGAGAAGAGAATGCTGATTAGTTGAGCCATTGTTGGCAAAGAGATGCAGCAAGAACAGTTAACTGTTAATCTTGGTTCTCAGAATAGGAAAGATGAATCTGATTGGTCAGGTTGTTGCCATGGGAATGCAGCAGAGATTGGCAGTTTCTATGACCCCAGTTTTCTCAATGAAGAAGGTACAAAGATATACATAAATTCTTTTTATCCACATAAAACAGGGTCCTATGTATGAAAACATGAAGCTGTTGGCATATGCAAAGGTGCTACACTGCGAGTCTATTTAGAATATTTAATTGGTTTCCAATGCATTTCTTGGCACAGTCTGGATTATTAAGTAAATGATGATCAATAGCACAATCGCATTTAATATTGGCCATACTGTTCTGAGGGTTGCAAGCAAGTCTTTGTCTGCCCCAAGTAGTTTCTGTGGTTGAGTAGATAATAAGAGGCCTGCCAGAGGTATAAAACTAATGCTGCTGCATGTCTTAATGCTTTGAGATGTATTAATCAGCTGTCCCTTATATTCCAATTATTTTAAGGAGTTAGGCTTGATTTTGTTATACCACTCCTGAATCTTGGGTAAGAAGGGCATGGGATTCAAACCGCATTCCAGAGATTTGAACACATAATACAGACCAGTAGTCTCGCCTCTGACTCAGCAGTGCTCCTGTGCTGTTGGTGTCGTCACCCTCCAGATTAAGCATTAAACCAAGGTTTCTACATTACAACTTCATTGCTCAGACCTTTGAGTATAGGAGTTGGGACATCACGTTGAGGCTGTACAAGACATTGGTGAGGCCTCCTCTGGTGTATTGTGTTCAGTTCTAGTCATCCTGTTACAGGAAGGATATTATTAAGCTGGAAAAGGTTCAGCAAAGATTTAACAGAATGTTGCTATGAATGGAGGATTTGAAGTATAAGGAGTGACTAGATAGGCTGGGACTTTTTCCACTGGAGTGTAGGAGGTTCAGGGGTGACCTTATAGAGGTTCATAAAATCATGAGGGGCATAGATAAGGTGAATAGCAGGTGTCTTTTCCCTAGGGTGGCGGATTTTAGGAGGCATATTTTTAAAGTGAGAGGAGAAAGTTTTAAAAAGGACATAAGGGACAATTCTTTTACACAGAGAGTAGGTCGTGTGTGGAATGAAGTTCCAGAGAAAATTTTGGATGCAAGTACAGTTACAATGTTTAAGACATTTGGATAAGTTCATGAATAAGAAATGTTTGAAGAGATATGGGCCAACCGCAGGCAGATGAGACTGGTTTAATTTGGGATTATGGTTACCATGGACTTGTTGGACCGAAGGGTCTGTTTCTGTGCTGTATGACTGTATGACTCTATAACAGTGACTATACTAAAGTAATTAATTGGCTATAAAGCCCTTTTAAACATCCTTAAGTTGCTATATAATTGCAGGATTTTTTTTTTCATTTGTTGAGGAAAATGTTAGCTTCCATTTAATTTCTCATTATTGCAGCATGGTTGAGACCGGAAACTCATTGTGTGGCAAACCACAGCTACGGTTTTCCATTTTCAGAGCAAAATGTTGGAAGTGCTGCACCATCGTGGAGTACCAAGAGAAAAAACAACCCCTAAGTCTCCAGCCCTGGTGTTTGCTAGTTTTTGGTTGCTGATCATAACAATGACTATTATAACGATATAACTATTGGACTTGTCTTTGGTCACACAACTTTCCCCACTGTTGCAACTGTTTTCTAGCTTTTCTTTCAGTGAATTGCTTCAGATAAGCTTCAATATTCTGTCCCATAGAACTATGAAACAAAATCATGAAGGAAGTTAAGTGACTCAACTTTGACTATTGGAGAAGGATGCTATTAAAATTGAGATAACACAGTGTGGAGTTGGAGGAACACAGCAGGCCAGGCAGCATCAGAGGAGCAGGAAAGTTGATGTTTCAGGTCGGGACCCTTCTTCAGAAATGGGGAGGAGGAAGGGAGCTGGGAAGTAAATAGAGAGAGGAGGGGTGAGGCTGGGGAAGGTAGGTGGGATAGGTGAGGGCAGGTAGGGAGTGGTGGGAATTGATCAGTGAGGTGGGAGGGGTGGATAGGTGGGAAAGAAGATGGACAAGTTGTGTCAGGTCAAGGAGGTGGGTTGAGAGGGTTGGACATAGTATAAGGCTGGGGGTGGGGAGATTTTAAAACTGGTGAATTCCATGTTTAGGCCATCGGGCTATAGGCTCCCAAGGTGAAATATGAGGTGCTGCTCCTCCAGTTTGTGGGTGGTGTCATTGTGATACCGGAAGAGGCTCAGGATGGACATGTCACCCAGGGAGGGGGGAGTTAAAATGGTTGGTGACCGGAAGGTGTTGTCGTTTGTCACGTACAGAGCACAGATGCTCTACAAAACAGTCTCCGAGTCTATGCTTGGTCTCACCGATGTAGAGGCCGCCACATCAGGAGCAGCGGATGCAGTAGACCAAGTTGACGGATGTGCAGGTGAACCCCTGTCTGATATGGAAGGTCCACCCTCACCTGCATTGAAGGCACAAAACAAACCTTCCATATTGTGATTAGATACTATTATGACCTTGGTGGACATCAGTAACTTTTGAAAAGAAATTCACAATCTTACTGATCAATTGCAAAAATTATGCAACAGAATTTCACATTTTGATCAGGAAGCTTTATGGACAAGAACTAAATAAAGCAAGTAGGGCTGGACTGCTCCCTCATTAGAAAAAGAGAGGGAGAGATGACTGCTGATGGTTTAAGCTAAGGGTTACCACACTTCAGGTGAAGGGCGAGATTGGGAAGGAGAGTTCTTCATGGTAACCTCAGCCAGTGCAGGAATTGAAACCACACTGTTTGCATCACTCTGGATTGAAAACCAGCCAGCCAAGCAAACCAATGCAAATTCCCCTCCAAGCTATGCACCATCCTGACTTGGACATATATCACTGTTTCATTACTGTCACTGAGTCAAAATCTTGGAACTCCCTCCCTGTCCCCACTGTGAGTGTCCCTAAGCCAAATGTTCAAGAAGGCAGTTCAGCTCCACATTTTCACAGTCAACTAGACTTGAACAATAACTGATGGCCGACCCAGCGAAGCCCACATCTCATGAATGAATTTTTAAAAAACCTTAGTGGGAACAATGATTTTTCTCTCTCTTCCCAGTCCCTAAGTGAGGATACTTCGGTGATGAGTCAACTAAGTGCTCATTAAGAAATTAAGCAGAAGTTATCTCGGTTTGCACACTGAGAGCCCAGAAATTGACTGGAAAATATGGGAGTTATATTTAGAGCAGAAAGGACAAAGAGGATTAGAGGGGTTTAAAATCATGATGGGTTTGGACAGAGTAAATAACGAAAAGTTATTTCCGATGGTTTGAAGGATCAAGAGTCAGAGGTCACAGATTAAGGGTGTTTGACAAATTAACCTGAGGGAACATGAGGTCAATTTTCAATATGCCTAGAGTGGTTAGGATTTGAAATGCACTGCCTGATAGGGTGGCAGAAACAGATTCAATTATAGCTTCTGAAAGGGAATTGAACAAATACTTGGAAAAGAAAAAAAAACAGGATGACATGGAAAGAAAGAATGAGCGGGACTAACTGGCAATGCAGACACATTGAGGAGAATGGCCCTCCTGTGTACTGTACTCTGTTTGTTGATATGAATCTTATGGACTTGGACTATACACCTATTCAGCATTAACTGGATAATCCAACTGAGCTACTGCCTGTCCCTAGGAGTTATGAGTCTCATCCCTTTGTGGTTGAAAATCTATTGTCATGTATCAAAGGGATCTTAAAGATTTCTCTAAGTCCTTCTCTCTGAGTTAAGTCCTCAGTTTATTCAAGTGTTCCTTTGCATCAGTTGCCCAGGTCACTTTTGTTTAAATGAATTCTGGGCGACTTTGTATCTAAACAGGACAAAAGATTATTTGTGCCTTTTCTTCTGCTTTGCTTCATTTCCAGTCCTGGGATTGTTTAAGTTGCAAAAGTAAGACAGGTTGTGAACAGGAAATGAGTCAGGTTTGCTTAATGTCTTTGATGCTTTCCTGTGGGCTTCACGTCAAGCTGCAACTATTCCAATTGGATTTGGCAAAACATGGTCAAATTCTATTCAAATGAATGGTACTTTGAAATCTCTGCCCCGGGATCCAGGATGTCTTCTTTTTCCACAGAAATTTTGTCACATTTCTTCAATCAAAAGTCAGTTCCAACCTCCCTGGATTTGCTGCAGACTTTTGTACATTTTGGGAATAAAAAACACCATCAAGCAATCCAAGGGTAAAAAAGCACAATGCTAAAACTAAGGCTGAGAAAATCAATTTGGTCCCAAATAGGAGCAAAGCTGCTGGAACAATGATTTCAGACAGAGGACTGATGCCCATCAAATCCATGAGAGCTTTATTTAAATACCACTACTGCAATGTGTCAACAGGACAGGTAGGGAATCGTTTGGGATCCCAAGTTGGCTTGGCAGGCAACTGAACGCGGAAGCACACACATCATGTGCAACAAATACATGTGCACACGCACACACACAAACACGCAC
>NC_063351.1:47309247-47421777 GCF_021869965.1 Rhincodon typus | reverse complement strand
GACTTTTTTTTTCCTATTTAAAATCTAAAAAGAGATAAAGTACTTGACTGGTCACCCTGGAGAACAAAAATACTTTTTTAAGCTATGTTGCAATCCGTTGAGTAGTAAGAATAGAGTTACAGTACACTCTGCCAGCCTCAAATGTAACAGTATAACTTTTGCAACAATGGATGACCTATAAAGCTTGGGTAAAAAGTTAAAGAAACCATGGAAAAATTTCCTAAGTAAACTTTTTCACAGGCAGATTCATGGGATCGCGTGCAGACTACCAACTAGTTTACTATATACAGATTCAATGAGAGCTTGGGGAAGGGAATTAGATAAAATTCACGTTTCTGATGAATCAGGAATTAAGTTAGAAAAAAATTGAAAATCATCTAAAACAGGACCTGGGAGAAGAATGACTAAAGTTACATTCCTCACTCTTGCACTGTTTACAGCAATATACTATGCTATAAGTGGTGGACATGATGAAGATTATTCTCAGTGCACAGAAAATGTCACTCAACCTAAAAGTGATAAAATCTACATGATTAATCAGAAGTTAGTAAAGGGTACTCAAAAGGATCAATTTATAATTTATATTCTGCAATATGATTTTGTAAATTACTTGCTCATAGCATGACAAGGTGACATTTGTGGAAAAACACTTTTTTAGAGTATGTATTTGTACAACTGAACCCTTGCCAAGTCACTTCAAAGTGCATTAGATTCAAGCTGGGGGATGGCAGTCTCCTTACCTTGAAAGACATGTATGACACAAACAATCAGCAGCCTTCATGGCAATGTTATCTTGGTGCTAGCTACTTGAATTTAATTTCACAATTTGCCATTCATCTTCTTTGTCAGTGCCTCAACGTCAAGGATGACTTGCTTCCACTCTCAGTGGGATGCGGGGATACGTTTCCATGCATGGGAGAGTCTAGGACCAGAGGGCGTAGTCTCAGAATAAAAAGGGAAGAATTTCTTCCAGCAGAAGATTATGAGTTTTAGAAATCCTTGTCACAGAGAACTGTGGGGGCAGAGTCTTTGTGTATATTTAAGGCTGAGATAAATAGATTCTTGTTCAGTCAGGGAATCAAGGATTCCAGGGAAACGACAGGAAAGTGGATGTGAGGAATATCAGATTAGCCATGATCCTATTGAATGGTGAAGCAGGCTCAAGGGGCCAAACAGCCCACATCTATTTCTTATTGTCTTACGTTCTTATCCCCTCACCTTTAAATTCATGACCCCTGGTCAATGATCCCTCCATACCTTCCTGTCTACCCTGTCTACGTCCCTCACAATTTTATTCATCTTAGTCATATCCCGTCAGACTCATCTGCTCCAAGGAATACAACCTGAGTCTATTCAATCCCTCTTCATAACTAAAACACTCCTGCTAAGGCAACATCCCGATAAATCTCCTCTGCACCCTCTCCAATGCAATCACATCTTTCCCATAGTGTGAACTCCAGAATTGCACACAATACTTTGGTGTGGTGTAACCAACTTTTTATGCAGTTCCAGCAAAATTTCCCTGCTTTTAAACTCTATACTCCAGTGAATAAAGGCAAGTATCCTATATGCCTTCTTAATGACTTTATCCACCTATCTTGGTACCTACATACACACCAAGGTCCCTCTGATTCTTGGTGCTTCCTAGGGTCCTACTATTCATGTATTCCCTTGCCTTGTTTGTCCTGACCAAGTGCATCCCCTCACACTCATCTGGATTTATTCCATTTGCCACTGACTAGTCCATCCACATCCTCCTGCAATCTAAAGCTATCCTCCTCACTATTTACCTCCCCACTAATTTTCATATCATCCACAAACTAACTAATCAATCCTCCTATTTTCCACCTGGATTCATTTCTACTGGACTTTGTAGCAGTTAAATACAACTGAGTAACTTTTTAGGGTATATCAGAGAGCATTTAAGAGTCAAACATATTGCTGTGAATCTGGAATCACATGTAGGTGAGACCAAGTGAGGGACAGTAGATTTTCTTTCCCATTAGTGAACCAAATGGACAATGAGAGATGGGTATCAAATGCTAATCTTGCCATGTAGGTTCATAAAACATGAACAGATAAAAACTTCAATTAGAGTGTAGAGGGAAGTTCTCACCTATTCAGTGATTGCTAAGCCTGCCATCTTCCAGGACATCAAAGTGCATCCTGTGGAACAAGAGGAAATCACTGGCAACAACTTAAGAAAAGAAGAACACAGAAAATAAGAAATAGACCATACAGTCCTTCAACCCTGATCTGCCACTCAATATGATCATGGCTGATTTTCAGCCTCCTGCTTAGTCCCCATAACATTAAGTCTTGGAGATAAAAATCTGCTTATCTCCTCCATGAATATATCCAATAATGAAGCATTCACAGCCCTCTACAGGCCGAGAATTTCAAAGATTCCCAAACCTTGAACAGATAAATTTCTCATCAGTACTAAATGAGACTGAAATTGTGTCTGTGATCTAGATTCCCCAGCTAAAAGAAATAATCTCTCAACGTCTCCACGTCAAGTCCCTTCAGATCCTTGTACGTTCAATGAAAGTATCTTCCATTTCTCTAAACTCCACAGAGTATAGATCCAATTTATACAGCCTCTCATCAGGGGACAACCCCTCAATCACAGTATTCAACAGGTTTGGTCTCATCAAAGCCATACACAACTAAAACAAAGCCTCTGATTTTGTACTCCAATCACATTACAATAAAAGTCAACATGACATGCATTCCTAATTGCATGGTATGCCTGTACGCTAACTTTCTTTGCTCCTTGCACAACTACACTTAAGTCTCTCTGATTATCAACACTTAAAAGATTCAAGCTTTAAAATAATTCTGCTTTTCTCTTCCTACTACCAAAGAAAACAATTTCATACTTTCCGAGATTACATCTCATTGACCAGTCTGTTATCTATTCAGTGAATGTACAATTTTCTTTGCAGCTCCTTCCTGTGTTCCTATCAGCGTTCATTCCCACCCAGTTTTGAATGCTTTATTCTGGTTAATGTTCACCTGAGTAATTAATATAAATAGCTGATGTCACAGCAACAATGCTTCCTGAATTCTATTGGTTGCAGTCTGCCAACCTGAAGATTCTTCATTTATCCTTACCCTTAGTTTTCTATCCACTGACTGATCCTTCATCCTTGCTAATGCATTATCTCCAATTCCATAAGGCCTTATCTTGTATTATAACCTTTCATGTGGCACCTTATTGAATGCCTTTTGGAAATCCAAACTTGCTACTTGTACTTGCTCCTCTTTCAGTATGCTTACTAATAACATAATCCAAGTTCTAATAAATTTGTCAATCTCAACTTCTCTTTCAGAAAACTCATCACAGTACAATTTTCTACGTGCTTTGGTAAGACTTCCTTAATAATAGATGTCTTTAACTTAACTGCGTGGACATCAGAAGTTGCTGTCAGGTTAGCGGAAAAATGATAACAAACCTAGATAGTTTCACTGTCATTCTAACTATAAAATCCAGGTTAACAGAACCAAGAGCATTGATAGGCTGTACAAAGAAATAAAGGAACAAACCTATAAACCACTATATAGCACAAGTTGAAATTCTTTCCATTGCTTTGATATTTAACATGAGCAACATCAGAGCTAGGTATGACACTATTTTGACTTTGAGAAACCCTGGTTTAGATAGAACAAAGCGAGTTCTGCTTCATTTCAAAAACCTGATACAGTCCAGACTCAAAAGTATGCTCTCTCCCTGCACCAGTGGTGAAATAGCATTTTGCTTTTCAATTCTGCTATGCTATGCTATTCAATGTCATTGCAGATATCCGAGACCTGCAGCATTTTGCTTTGGTTTAACTGCACCTTTACAAATATTTAGAATGAACAAATAATTTCTTACCAAAATATCTATAATTTGTTACTTAGGAAAACCCTCAGGAAATCATAATAGACGGCATCAACTGATGTTTTGGAATTCCATGTGAAGTTATTGTCTAAATAATTAATGTGACCAACTACAGCCACTGGACATCATGAGCTGAATTTTGTCAGTGAAGAAGCAACAGCACACATCACTGAATGGGTTCAATGAACTAACATTCATTGGATAATATCAGAAATAAAGCAACTCCTCAGTAAGTATCATCACTCAACAGTCACAACACACACAGATGAGATTTAAACAGCATCCTTGAAATATTGGGACATGGAGGCCACCAACAAGGAAATAATTGGATGTCTCTTCCCTTCACATCATCGATCTGATTCAGATTTATGCTGCTCAAGTCATTTGCAACATATGTTAGGAGATCCAAAGCCCCACCATCACCCCAAAACTATCCAAGAAAAGCAGCAATGCATAGAGGATAATGGCATGGACATTTTAGTCCAAAGTATGAATGAGCTCCTGGATCTTATGCAGGCTATGAAACCTTGAAAGATATTGAGAATTGCCGAATGGAAGTGAATCTTTACAGCTTTCCTGAAATTACTTGTGCTTCACAGCCATTATTGGGATTAATTTGCAATGTTTATTGAGATTGTCAAGCTTGCTGGTGACCAGGAATTTTTAGTCAACTTTTAATCAGTCAATACATGAGATTCACATATAGAATTATGTGATAACCGTGTATCCTCAGAGGAAAAAAAAATCCTTGCTCTGTCTGCTCCATTTATGATAGCAGCCATTTTTCACTTTGATTACACACTTGCAATTTGGATAAGGATGGAAGACAACACAGTTGGTGCTTCACAAGTCACAGGCTCAGCCTGTCAATCCACGTGAACCAATAAAATCTTCATGTTCCTTTCTGCCTGGCCCTCCCTTCAACCCTATTGGCTTTCATTTTTGCTACATTTCACCCAACTCTTTACCTTTAATGGCTCATCTCCCCACCTTACCCCAAGCCCCAGCTTGGGTTCTGCAAAACATAGTTATGTGCCATCTTCCCTCTGAAGTCAGGATGGTGGCAATCAATGACCACCCAATCCCACCCCCACCTCATGCAGTACCCCTGCCCTCCCAAAACTTTATCATTCACCCCACATGATCTCATGAAATGGTCGGAGGCAGTGGATATCTCAAAGGCTACAGGCTCTGACAACGTTCTAGCAATAGTACTGGAGACTTGTGCTCCAGAACTTGCTGCTCCCGTAGCCAAGCTCTTCCAGTGCAGTAACAACACTGGCATCTACCCGATAATGTGGAAAATTGTCCAGGTATATCCTGTACACAAAAAGGAGAAATCCAACCCCAGCTAGTTACCATCCTAACAATCCAGGCAACAATATGGAATGAACAACAAATCGTGGCACTGTTAGTGTCACCCATGTCCCACAATTCATTTAAAGAAAAAACTGCCAAAACTGATGACTGACAAGACCCGAGTGATATCTAGGTAGTTCCCCGATACTGCCTAGATATCGGCGTACCGATACTGCCTTGTTGCACAGAATCTGCAGGACTGACTGTGAACCACTCCCTGACTGTGATGACATGGATTCCCAGATCCTAATGTGCTATGCTCCTAGCAGATCATGCCCAAGACCCAGGATTGATATCAGATTGTGCCTTTGACCTACTGTGCCAGTACTTGCTAACTAATTACAGTTCCCCTTGACTTGACTAAGGATTACTCCACTTAGATTGAGACATGGGCATCTGGGTGATGCACACAATATGTTTTGCAACATAAACTGCTGGTGAATACTGTAGGTGAGACAATGACGTAGCACGATGGTGCACAGCAGGGAAAGTACATTGAATGTGCAAGGGAAACTATTTTTACAAAAAAAAAGTTACAGCTGCTTTCATAGAGAACTTCTTAAAAAGGTTGATTTTTTTCAGATCCTCTTACTCCTAAACAGATAGGTTAGGTCATAAATTTAATATATTTGAAGTGTGACTAACCTTTGTTTTGCATCCTTCCTTATTTGAGTTTTAAGATTATAAATCAGCTGCACAGAATTTCCCAAGCATGGCACAAATATGTACTGGAATTTATGTTGTATAAAACTTGCATTTGGAAGGGAAATTCTAAACAAACTGTCAGTCCTAGGTCATCAGCACTAAATTGAAACACCACCAGATTTAAAAGAGGGGTGTAACATACATTCATTTGAACGCTCATATTAAAAGTAAAGTTCTAAATTTTAAAAAAAACCTCAGGAACAATTTAGATGATCACTTGAATAAGTCAGCACCTTGTTTTGTAAATAAAACACTTTTTGCAGAGATATAGAAACATTTTCTCTCTGCACACATGCCACCCCTGTTCCATGTCAAACAGATGGCAACAGTTCACTGGTTGAAGTCACTGTAGGAAAAAAGTGCCCTTTTGATTTGAAGTGGGGCAGGGGTTAAAAAATGTTTCCATCAGTCTATATCATCCTGTAAAATATGAAGGTAATCAATTTTCAGTCAAATAAGAGTAACCACAGGTTTAAATGTATCAAAATAATTCATTCATTATAATCATAAGTCACAGTTCTAAACTTTCTCCCATGTTATGGCATTGGAGCTGTGCAAAAAGTATGTTTTACAGCAGTCTAGTGAAGACCAGCTCACATAACCGTACACATTCATTTCTTTCTGCTCCTTCGAATTTACCAGCTCCTTTGCTGGCTTGGGTATTTACCCTACTGCTGCCTAAACGCTTGCAATCCCTTCAAGTCCAAGGAACCAAATTTCACATTTATTTATCTGTGCAGTTTTAAAACATTGGGTTTAGAAAAAGCTATTTTTGTTCATCAACCATAGACTCATAGTTGTATAGCATAGAAATAGACCCTTCAGTTCAACTTGTCCATGCCAACCAGATATCCTAAATTAATCTAGTCACGTTTGCTAGCATTTGGCCCATATCCCTCCAACCCTTCCTATTCATGTACCCATCCAGATACCTTTTAAGTGCTGTAAATGTACCAGCCTCCACCACTTCCTCTGGCAGCTCATACCACACACATACCACCCTGTGTGAAAAAGTTGCCCCTTAGGTCCCTTTTATATCTTTCTCCTCTCACCTTAAACCTATGCCCTCTAGTTTGGATTTCCCTACCCTGGGAAAAAAGACCTGACTATTCACCCTATCCATACTCCTCATGATTTTATAAACATCTATAAAGGTCACCCCTCAGCCTCCGACATTCCAGGGATAATAGCCCTAACCTGTTCTTCATCTCCCGTTAGCTCAAACCCTGCAAACCTGGCAACATCCTTGTAAATCTTTTCTGAACCCTTTCAAGTTTAACAACAAAGATATTATACAAAGTAAGGAGATATATTCCAAAAGCAGCTTAACCAATATCCTGTATAGCAGCAATATTATATCCCAACTTCTATACTCAATGCACTGACCAATAAAGGCAAGTGCACCAAATGCCTTCTTCACTACCCTGCCTACATGTGACTCCACTTCAAGGACTTATAAACCTGTACTCCAAGGTCTCTTTTGTTTGACAACACTCCCCAGGACCCTACCATTAAGTGTATAAATCCTGCCCTGATTTACCTTACAAAAATGCAACACCTCATATTTATCTGAAGTAAACCCCATCTGTCACTCCTCCGCCCATCTGATCAAGGTCCTGTTGTAATCCAAGATAACCTTCTTCACTGGCCACGACATCACCAATTTTGGTGTCATCTGCAAACTTAGTAACTATTCCTTCTATATTCACATCCAAATCATTTATATAAATGATAAAAAGCAGTGGACCAATCCTGGCAGTACACCGCTGGTAACAGACCTCCAGTCTGAAAAACAACTCTCCACCACCACCCTCTGTCTTCTACCTTCAAGGCAATTTTGTATCCAAATGGCTAGTTCTCCCTGTATTCCATGTGATCTAACCAGTCTACCATGTGGAACCAATGCAGAATCGATTCAAAAATCATACTACTAAGAAGCGACTTGTGACATATTCAATAAAGAAAAACATCAATTTAAACTTTAAACGCAGACCTTGAGGTGTTTTTTAGGCTTGCAGATCAAAGGTTTACAGCTTGTATATACTGTGCAAGAATATAGTTCAATGAGCATGTCAGTAATCTGGCACCTTGCCTAATTAGTTGTTCTGAACGGTGATTCTAAACAGAAGACAGGCCATTCAACCTTGAAGAAGATCACAGCTGAGCTCAACTGTCCTTAAAACACACTCTTTCCAGTTAAGTGGATTAACAAGACTGGAAACAATTACTAGTTGCTTAGACCCCACTCCATCCCCATCTTTGCTCATCTAGGAATATCACATTCACAGGTTACTGGCCTAAAACTACCTTCCTGTGAAAAATGAACACAAAAACCTGGACACTTATATAACTTAGTACTATACCATGATAGCTCATGTTCATTAGACTATTTGTAACTGCTAGCAATTTCTTATAATTGAACACAGTCTATTATTTTCTATGTGGCACAAAGTAGTTACCAGATGACAAACAAATTAGCGAAGAATAAATTTATAATAAATATCTCAAATATCTTGCTGAAAAAGTGAATTCTGGCAGAAGTGGAGGAAGAAGCAGTTAGTTTGTTGAGTTTTCTTGAAACTAGTCTTAAAACAAGTGGCAATTTTTACAAAAAAAATGTTGAATTCACCACTTGATTCGATTGCACTTGACAATCCCTGAAATCTTGAAATATTTCAATGATAAACTTTTATTTGACAAAGAAAGTACTTAATTTTTAATTCTTTTTGCATTTACTTTTCAAATAAGATTTTTCTGATTCACATACGGGCCAACTAATGAGGTTGTGATTTCACACACATATCTTTTAGACAAGTTGCTGTTTCATGTATATATTCTGTTTCTTATCAAATTCTTAGTTTTAAGTTCTGAATGGTACACACCAAAATATTAATGGTGTTCTCTGCAGAAGTGTTTATCAGCTATTTCTGCTTTGGTTAGAAATATTTAGCATCACACACATGGAATAATATTACACGTAAACAAGGTTTAACAAGTCCATATGATTATTTTCACTATGAGACTGTATTGAATGGATTGCACAACTACATTACTACAAAGCAGCTGCACTTTTGATGTGACTATTAGCAAAATAAACATGCAAATGTAGGATGAAGAACATTGAAAAAAAAGGTTTTGAAGAGGTTGAAGGGAAGAGGTTCAAAACAATACAAATGCTAAGGGTAGAAGGTCCAGCTGTCTCAGTGTGACTGGCCTTCAGTTTTAAAAATGTGATAATTATGTACAGCAAAAGGATTAAATTTGCACTGCAATCAAATGCCCTACGAATTTTTTTTATACCTTCAAAACAGATTTTGTGAACTATATGGTTGAAAAAGAAACTGAAAAGATGGAAAAGTCTTTGAAACATTTATTACTTCCATTACAAAGAAATAAATTAATCAACATCCAAGCTTTAAACTAAAACAAATCCAAACTAAAAAGGCACTAGGTCACCACAATGGGTGGTTTAGTCAGTAGTCCCAACACCTACTTCTTATTTCTATTGAGGGAGATAATTTCAAGTTGCTACTAGGTTGCAGGATAGAAAACAAAAATACGGAAAACTGCAGAAGGCAGATATGCTTACAGCAATCATCATTGCTGAATACTAACAGCTACTATTGCTAGTCAAACCTGTAAGGCTACCTTGGCAAGTAGCTGAAAGAGCAATCATGTACTTCTCTTTTAAGAGACCTCAAAAGAAAAAAAAAATCACGAATTGCAAATAAGAGTCCCAGGCCAGCAACGCAGGCTTCTTGACTGTATCTAGCAATGGCAGAAAGAATAAGAAAGAAATCCCAATTCTTAATACTCTCACAATGAGAAAGGGAAAAAATTAAGCAAATCCAAAATAAAAAATTGTTCTGAATGGAACATGGTGGAAATAATAATTCAACATATGAAAAGCATACCTTCGTCTGTAAACTGACCAGATAAAACACCTCAATGCAAACGTACAGGGAGTGAAAAAAGTATGAAATATGGTTACGTAGAAAAAAATTTATATTTGTCAGTAAATGTGGATAAATGTATGCAGAGAAAACAAATCAAACTTTTTGAAATTATCATGTAAATTATTTTAATACACTTCAAGATTACTGACAGTTTAGTGATTCACAAAAATATTACAAAAGTCAGTGCAAGCCAAGCTGCACTACAGACGAGTTAAAAATTTACAATAGATAACTACAATAAAAACATTTTTAAAAACCTGTGCTAAAAATCTTCATTTTAAAAAAGGTAGCTAAGAACCATGTGCTAAACTGCTGGTCTGCAGGGGTCTTCAAATCAAATCTGTAGAGTGATTCAAGATTCTATGAAAAACAAAACACTGCACACAGAAAGAAGGGATGAACTACAAAAATGTTCACCTAGAATGCTGATTGCATGCTACTATTGTAGCAAATTGAATCTTGTATTTCAATCAAACTGTTACGAAAACTGGTTTTAACCACTTCCAGAGACAGGGTGTTGTCAGATTCTCATTCCTTAATCAGGCAAACTCTCATTAAATGTAGAACTGATTAAAACCACCTTTGATACTGATGACTATATTGATTAAAACTATTAAATCTCAGTTGCCAACCTGCATCAATCACCTATCAAAGCAGGTGGCAGTACTGAATTTTATCTCATGCTTAACCTTAAAATGATTCAGAAAAGAATGACATTTAATAAATCAATTCCAGAAATAGAACCACATTCGTCTGAAATATAGTTCAAACAGTCATTAAGCATGCCAGTATCACATTAACTTCCAACTTGGTTTATTTAGGACAGCTGTTAAAATGGTTCGTTTGACACTGGTCAACTTATTTTTCTGGTCAATCTGCTTAGATGTTATTGAACACTTCTGGAGCAGGTGGGACTTGAACCTGGGTCTCTTGGTCCAGGGTTAGGGACACTACCACTACACCACAAGAGCCCCTTAAACATTGGTCAATTGGATGCAGCATCATCCCATACACCTGTATTCACAAATAAGCTTTTGCCTTCAAACATCTCTTTGAAGTTTAAGGTTGTTAATCGTGACTGAAGACAGATGTAAGTTTCCATATACTCATCCATTAACTAACAATTTTATTGATGACTTACCATCTTTCATCTAAATTTAAGTATAGCATGTTTTTTATTTTTAAGTAACTGGTCATTAAAAAGAAACAGCCATTAAATCACAATGCTAGAAAGATCCGTCTTATCTTTTGCCTAAAATTTTCATATATTTTCAATTATTTCAGAAGCTATACGAATGATAAACATTGATAAATCACCAGATATAATGGTGGAATATATGGGCACTGTAATTTAGGAAGGTCAAATGATCTTGAAGAGGGCATAGGGACTTCAAGTTTTTGAGGCACCAAAGAAATTGGAATTGATCTCCTTACAGCAAGAAAGCCAAGGGGAAATTTATTAGCTCTATTCATTATTGTGATGGGATTCCATAGAGTAACAAAGGGAAGACAATATTTCCAGAAGCAAGAGAGTTGGTGACCAGAAAGCACATATTTGATTAATTGATGAAAGAGCCAAAAGAGAAATTTGGAGATTATATTTTTTTTTAACCAAGTTGTTGCAGCAATAGAATGCACTGCCCAAAAGGAAAGTGGAATCAAATTCAATAGTGTCTTACAAAAGGCAATTAGATATATACTTGAATGTGAGTAATTTATAAGACTCTGGGAAAAAGCAGTGGAGGGGAATTAATTTGATAGCTCTTTCAACAGATTTACAGCAGACATCTGATGGGCGAAATGGCCTACTTCTGTAGTGTTAGAGGTCACAATTCTATGCAGTGAGCAAAATTAAATAACTTCCATAACGATTAAAACTGCTAAAACTTAATCTTTAGGAAGCAGAAGTAATAATACAAAGGCACTTCCAAATATTTGTTTAAACAGAGCAACAATAAAATTGATTTATCACCAATATAAAAGGAAAAAGTTAAACACAATTGTCTCAACATTCCCCTTTTTAAATGAGTTACCTATTTGCCTTCCCACCCATCTTTGCTGTTCTTTTAAAGAAAAATCAATCTTATGGGGAAATAATATAAAAGTACAAACTCATCTGAACGAATGTAAAATAAGTTACCTGCCAGTGGAATACATCTTTGGCATGATCCACACAACAACAGGACAATTCTACGACGCAGTACTTTGTGAGCACTTCAGTCAACAGAGATAAGACAGGAACGATAAGCTACAAAAAAAGTGTGTAACTGATTTCCTGCCCACATACTGTCTTTAATATATTAGGCACGGTGAGCTAAAATACATAGTCTCCAGTTTAATTGGAATGGATTTAATATTAACGTTACTTCTTGTACAGCTTGAAGCTACAATGGCTATGTAGCCATCCTTTTGGACTGTTACATACTGCAAAATTACTTTTGCAAGCTAAGAAGTAAATGCAAGGTATTTTTACATTGATAATAACTAATCTTAATAATCCTGGCTACTGCAGCGGACTGTCAAATGCTGATTCAGGTAAAATTGTGATTTTCAGTTTTTTCTCTGGCCAGCTGTACTCCTTTGGCAGTTTCACCTATGAAAAAAAAGAAATGAACAGTAAATATATGTGTAAAGATGATCTTTGCTAAATTCCCCACTATCAATAATATTAGGGGGTGTGGTTTAACCATTGTCCAGAAATTGAATTAGATCAGCCACATAAATACGATGGCTATAAGATCAGGTTAGAAATTCAACATTCTGCATTAACTCCCTGCCTTCCTGTCAACCAGTTATAAACCACAAAAAAGAGAGAGAGAGAATACTTTTCACTTGCTTGGATGAGTGCTGCTCCCATAATACTTAAAAAAAACTTGATACCATCTAGGAAAAAAAGTAGACTGCTTGAATGGAACCATGTTAAACATTCACTCCCTCCAGTACTGACTCTCAATGGCAGCACATGAATGCAGCAGGTAATCAGGAAGGCTAATGGAATATTGGCCTTGATTTCAAGGGGTTTGGACTATAAAAGAGTAGGGAAGTCAGTGCGATGGTACAAGGTGCTGGTGAGACCTCATTTGGGAGTACTGTGAGCAGTTTTGAACCCTTTATTTAAGGTAAGATATCATTTCTTTGGAGGCAGTTCAGAGAAAGTTCATCAGGATGATCCCTGGTATGGAGGATTTGTCTTATGAGCAAAGGCTCAACAGGTTGGGACTTTACTCAAGTTTCAGAGAACAAGACGTGATCTCGTTGAAACATAGGATTCTGAAGGGGCTTGACAGGGTAAATGCTTAGAATCCATGACCAGACGGCAAAGTCTTAGAATAAAGGGATGCCAATTTAAGACTGAGAAAGGGAGGAATTTCCTGTCTGAGAGTTGAGTATCTTTGGAATTCCATGCCACAGAAAGTTGTGGGGGCAGAGGACTGGTGTATATTTAAAGCTGAGATAGATTCTCCATCAGTACGGGAATCAAAGGTTGAGGGGTAAGGGCAATAAAGTGGATGAGGAATGTCGGATCAGCCACAAATGGTGGAGCAGACTCAGGGGGCTGAATGACCTATTCCTGTTCCTATTTCTTATGGTCCTATGGTCTCAAGCCTTCTTTGACAGCACCTTCCAAACCTATGACCTCAGTCATCATGATATCCATACCCCATAAATAATTAGTAAATACATTAGCCTTTGAAGGGAACTGCAACGTTAATAGTGCAAATTTTAAGGAAGAAAATAATAGCATGTGCATGTCAAATATCATTACTAAAGTGCACATTGATTAAGAAGTTGGCAAGGAGCAAATGTCTTGAGAATTGCAAGATTCCACAAGCTGCTGGATGACTTGCTCTGTTCAACTTGCTCTGTGAAAACAGCATCTGACTCTTTGTCCCATGACGTATTTTCCATTGTTCCTTCCCATTTTCACTCCTAGTCCAAACTTTCCTTCCCTTATTTCTCTGGCAATATCAGCTTTAACACTAAATTGTATATTGTACTTCATCTTCTCAGTCCTTCCCTGTTTTCGTTTGGGTGAAACGTTCCTGCGGGGTACCAACACGAGACATGGTAGGTCAATCAACAATATGCTGCAACCATTCTGTGATTCCATTTCAATTATTCAATCTCATTGTTTCAGGACATGCACCATTTATGGCATTGCTCACCAAGGATATATTTCCAAGTCAGGATGGTGTGTGGCTTGAAGGGAAACCTGCAGGTGTTGGGGCTACCATGCATCTGCTCCCTTTGTTCTTAAGGTGGTAGAGGCAAGGGGTTTGGAAGGTACAGGTGAAGGAGCCTGGATTAGGTACTGCAGTGTACCTTGTAGATACTCAAATGCTATTGTGCATTAGTCTCGATAGCAGTAAATGTTACAGGTGGTGGATGGGGCTGTCAAGTAGCAAGGTTGCTTGGACCTAGATAATATCAAGCTTTCAGAATATTGTTGCAGCTATACACAGCCAGGCAAATAAAGGATCCATCATACTCCTGACGCATGCCTTGTAGATGGCAGACAGGAATTATGGAGTCAGAAGACGAGTTACTGGCTGCAGAATTCCTAGCCTGACCTGCTCTTATAGCCACTGTCTTTATGTGGTTAGTCCAGTTTAGTTTCTGATTAATGGTAACCCCAGGATGTTTTTACTGGAGGATTTAACAATGGCAGTGCCAGTGAAATGTCAAGGAGTAATGTCCAGATTCTTTTGTTGGAGATGGACATTGCCTGGCACTTGTGTGGCATGGATGTTCCTGGCCAGATGTCTGCACAACCCAGAAGTTGTACAGGTCTTGTTGCATATAAAGACCAACTCCTTCAGCATCTGAGGACTTGCAAATGGTGATGCACATTGTGCAATCAGCAAACATCCCCACTTCTGACCTGATGAAGAAGCAGCTGAAGATGGTTGGATCTTGAACACTTCCCTGAGTAATCCTGCATAGGCTGAGATGATTAACATCCAATCATTTTCTTTCGTGTTAGATAAGACACCAACCAGCAGAAAGCCTTCCTCGATGAACCCCAGTTTTGCTCAGGCTCCTTGATATCATACTCAATTAATGCTGCCTTAATGGCAAAGGCAAGTTACACTATCTCATTTCGGGAATTGAGTTCTTTTGCCCAAGTCTTGACTAAGGCTGTAATGAGGTCAGGAGCAGGCTGGTCGTTGCAGAACCTGAGCTGAGTATCAGTGAGCAAATTATTCCTTTCCAAGTGCCACCAGATAACACTGTTGCTGTACTTTTCCATCACTTTGCTAGATTATCAATTAACATTAGTGCTGCATTTTACCAGTTAGAAGACCGAGAACATTAATTCCATGAGTCGAACTGAATTGGAACCTAAATGTCAGTGAGTAAACATCACTGCAACTCAGTCATCATCTGATTTCCTTAAAATAGTATTGTTAAAAGCTCCTTTATACACTAACCATAAAGCCAAGTGCATAAAATATTACTACAATTAATTAGAGCTAGTAAAAACAATGACATTTCCTCTCTAATTACTCTTTAAAGTATATTTTACTACCGGAAAGTAAAGACTTATTACACAGACCAATGTCAACTCCTAAGTATAAATTAGCAGTGCCATGGAAGTAAGTTCTCAAAATAATTTATTTTAAATATGCTCTATCGATGGTCTGTGGTGTGAATGAAAGCAAGTCTAGGTGGCTGAAGAATTGTTAGTCAAAATCCCTACTTGGAATGAATTATTCATTTACACCTAATATATAAACATGATTCCAAAACAGCCAGAATGGAACAGAATGGCCCAGATTCTGTAGTGGTTATGACAACACAACATTCAGATTCATCATTATTCCACTGCAACTGAAAGAAATCCTTGCATACACAGAAAATATGGAAATCTAAAAGTTGCTGCCTGTGATTCTACAGGTGGTGCACTGGTAAGAATCTCCCAAAGTGCAATCTCTGAATAATCAGTGAATTGATGAAACATCCAATTTTATGCTGCAATGTCATAAAATAATTGGACAGGCTGTTCTTTGTTGAATGAAGTGTAACTGTGTTTCCAATTATCTAATAGGTCATTAATTGCCATACCCACCCTCACTAGCCTAGATGATTTATTTTGTAGAATGTCAAATTTCTCTATGTAAACTTAAAGTTTTGATTTTTCAGCTTCTATGTTAATCTGACCATAATGATTTATTTTGCTATCAAAAATGTTAAAGATGATAATCAGTATTTGCAGCTTTTTGGAATACTTCAACGTTATTGGTAGTTTACTCTGATTCTGACATCACTGCTGTTTAATGTCTGGAGATCAGTTTGACTTGATGCTAAATTTGAATTATTATTAGTTCAGAGGAAACTACATTACAAAGATAGCTAGATCTTTGGGGGACAGCATTCTTTGAAGTCAGCAGCAAATTCTGTTGCTTCATCCCAAACACAAAATCCAGCCTTATGTTAACATAATTAAACATCTAAATTTCACTTTGCTAATTTCCTATGCTACAAAGTGGAACCCTGCTTGTTCATTCATTTCTCTCTCTATTTCTCAGTATACATGCAAATGGATATAAAATACATCTGGAGAACAACTTCCCTGAAACCTTACTGACTTGTTTAAGAAATCTTGCTAAATTGTTTTAAGAAATCTTACTTCTTTCGGAGAGGTCAGGTCTTCTAAATCCTCTAGCATTTTTTCCACAAACTCTTCATTTAGCAGAATCTGAAAACATAAAAATGCACATATCACAATAAAAAGCATTTCAGAATTTATTCCATATTATTTGTCATACTATAATACATTCAGCACACTGTAAAGCTTCTGAGAGATATTAATATCAAAAAGCATATCCTTTTGGTTTTTCACAACAAGAAAGGTACTGACCATACCCAACCTCCACACACTTATAAAACTGAAAACAATCTCTTAACATTAGATGTGACTCTGCAACTGGACAATGTTTGCTAAATAATCCTAAGTGTGGTAAGAATTACCCCGACAACCAGTCTCAGTGTAGCAAATTCGTGTGTACTGAAAGCTACATGCATTAATAATCAGTGTCCTGTCCTCTGCAGACAGTAAGAACATTTCCACACAGTCCTCCCCCTAGATTCAGCTGACAAAGAGTAAGTTATGGCAATAGTTCTTGAAATGGTCACATACTCAATTTTTCCACAATTTAACATTGACAATTAGCTTTTGTGAACTGTTAGCAAATTACAAGAAAAATTGCATGAAACAACAAACATCTTCAGAACAGAATATTTACCCAAGTCTATCTATTGTGTTTTACTGATCTTTGCAACAAATAGCTATCTTAGTCTTCTCATAGACCTGTGCAGAGGATAGTACTTCTGAAACCATCTTCCAAAGTCCTTACAAATGAATCTAATTCACTAAGCATTAAACAGTTAAAAACAGAAGTACACAAAAGTTAACATAGAGATAACCAAGAGAACCTGAAAACATTCAAAATCTACTGACAGAATTATTCCTGCATACTCTTTTTAGCAACTCGGCACACTAATCTAGCAAGAACTTTGAGTAAATCGCTGAAGGCAAATTACTATTAGCAAATTGTTTTCTTTAGATTCAGGCAGTGAAACCCCTTTAAATATCTTGAAACAATATTGCTATTATATCACATTTTCATGAAATCCTCTTTTCTAACCAGGTAGTTCCAGTGATGTAAAAGACTTGGTCTCAACCAGTTGCTGTCCCAACACACTGTTCAGTTTTTATAAACAGTATGGGCAATAACAGGCATCACAGCCAAAAGTGTACTTCATTCTCTACTGGCTCGACCATTTAAAATTGCTTGAGTGATCAACTCTACCCATCAGGATGTTAACTATCCCAAACAGACCAAACAAAGTAAATTATTTACTGGGAGCAAACTTTCAGTATAAAAATACATTCATTTTACAGGCCATTTAAGTAGAGATGTCATAATCAAATGCAGTTAAATCTGGATCATTAGTTATTTAATATTGAGCATGACAAGAATTTTAAAAATCTATTTCAGAGACAAAAAAGGCAAACAAATAGCAGATGCAATTTACTGCAGACGTGTGTGAAGCTAAGCATTTTAGAAGCAACAAAACATGGGTAGTATAAAGGCAATGGTACTACTTTGAGGAGCCACACATTTACAAATCCTTGATGGTGACAAGGCAATTATTAAGCAGGTAAGAACAAGTACAGCTTTGTAAACAGGGGCACTGAATACATGACCAAGGAAGCCCCACTAAACTTTTAATAAATCCTGGCTAGGCCTCAGATGGAATATTGTTTGCAATTATGGCTGCTGGGAGGTGGTTTAGAAGACACTTACCCGGACACCAAGGATTAGGGAGTTCAGTTATGTAGAGAGATCAGAAAAAAGTTGGATTTATTTTCATTAGAGCAATGATGATTAAGGGTGAGACTATTTAAGGAATTCAAATGTACGAAGGATTTTGATAACTTCTCCCCATTTGCAATATTTCTTCTGTAAAATGGATTACTAACCAGATGTGATGGATATTTAATAATGAGTAGAAGCCCTAGAAAGAGACTGAGAATTTGCTTCACAATGATGGTTAAGGATCTGGAGCGTACAAATCTGAAAATGGGGTAGAATCATATTCCATTGTCACTTTTAAAAGGCACTTACACATTTTTTAAAATGCAGTCATAAAACGTGAGTGTTACTGGCTAGGCATGCATTTATTGCACATCAGCAATCACCCTGAAGGTGGTAGTGACCTTCCATCTTAAACCGTTGCAGTGTCCGGGCACAGAGGTACCTGCAAAGCTCTTAGGAAGGTGAAATAACTCCAGAGGGGTCCGTATCCCGCCACCAAGTCAGTCTTTATTTACACGTGGGAAGTCCTTGCCGCTGATCCAGTTTCCTCACAACCAGATCTCAGAACGAACAGAACCTCTCACTCCTTGGGACAGTTTGACAGCCCCAAACTGGGAACTCATTCTATGAGGTCCACCTGGCTGACTTTGTTACAATCACTACAGGAGGGAGTTCCAGGATTTTAACTCCATGACAATGGAGGTGCAGCCAAATAAGATAGTCAGGATAGTGTGTGGCTTGGAGGGAAACTTGTAGGTGGTGGTGTCCCCATGCATCTATAGCCCTGGCATTCTAAATGATAGAAATTATGAATTTCCAAAGTGCTGTTGAAGAAGCCTTGGTGAGTTACCATAGTGAATCCTGTAGATGGTATGCATCAGTGCTGAGGGGAGTGAATGTGAAAGATTGTGGTGGATTGTGCATGAGTCAAGCATCCTTCTTTGCCCTGAATGATGGCAGTTTCTTGAATTTTGTTGAAGCTGCATCCCTCCAGGCATGTGTAAAGTATTTCATCACACCCGACTTGTGCTTTGTCAATTGTGTTATTTTACATCAAGGGAGATGGTTGGATTCTCCTTTGTTGGAGATAGTCATTGCCTGACACTTGTGTGGCAGAAGCGTTACTTGCCATTTTTCAACCCAAACCTAAACATTATAGGTCTTGCTGCATTTGGACACAGATGATCTGAGAAGTATCTGAGAAGTCAGGAGCTGTTCTGAACATTGCACAATCATCAGCTACCATTTCCACTTCTAGCCTTACAACAGAGAAAAAGATCATTAATGAAGCAGCTGAGGAAGGCACCATCCTGAGGAACGACTGCAATGACCTCCTCAGAAGACAGACAAAAACAGGACCGATAGAGTTTACTTTGTCATCCAGTACTTCCCCAGAGTGGAGAAACTACATGACGTTCTTCACAACCTTCAACATGTCATTGATGTTGAACATCTCACCAAGATCTTCCCTATGCCTCCACTTCTCGCCTTCAACAACTGCCAAACCTTAAACAGACCATCATACCCAGCATTCAGGACAACATTGACCACAACACCCCACAACTCTGCCACGGCAACCTGTGTAAGACATGCCAGATCACTGACATGGATACTGACATCACACATTGGAATACCGCCCACCACGTACACAGCAGATACTCACGTGACTTGGCCAATGCAGTTTACCTCATACACTGTATGCAAGGACACCGTGAGGCATGGTATCTTGGTGAGACCATGCAGATGCTATGACAATGGATGCATGGACAATGCGCAACAATTGCCAGACAGGAATGTTTCCTCGCAGTTAGGCAACACTTCAGCAGTCAAGGACATACAGCCTCCAATCTTTGGGTAAACGTCTTCCAAGGTGGCCTTCGAGATACACAACATTGCAGAATCACCAAGCAAAAACTGACTGACTAGTCCCATACCTATAAAGATGGCCTCAACCATGACCTTGGGTTCATGCCACGCTACACGTAACCACACCATACTGATCCGCTATTGTAAAATCTTCCTTACTGTCCTATTTTGACACCATCATCTTGATAACTTGTTATGATCTCTCTACCTTAATTAGTTTCTACAGTCTTAGATTACTTGTTACTCTGGTTAGATCTTTGGCACATGACTCTTATATCTATCATGTTATTCCAGTCATTTGGTTCGTCTCCAGCGCCATCTTATTTTTAGTTTTTTGTAATTATCTCTCTGCGTCAATTTCGGATTCAGCTGTCAACACTTTACTCACATCATCTGACCCTTTTGATCACTGCAGAGACTTATCATTCAGTCTGTCGACACTCCTCTCGTGCCATCTGTACAATTTTTTGATCTTTTTGCCTATAAATTCCGTGCTTGTGTGCTTCTCTTCACTTTATCGGACAAAGGAGCAGCAGTTTGAAAGCTTGTGGTTTCAAATAAACCTGTTGGACTATAACCCGGTGTTGTGAGACTTCTGATTTTGTCCACTCCAGTCCAACACTGGCGCCACCACATCATGGCTTTATTTTCCACCATTGACCTTAGTTCTAGATTCTCCCACAGACATTCACCTTGTCAAAACATTGTGGGATCATATATATTTCAATCAAATAGCCTCTTTGCTCTCCTAAACTCCAGCGGATACAAGCATGCCTGCCAAGCCTTTCCTCATAAAACAACCAACCCATTCCAGGCTTTAGTCTCACAAAGCACCTCTGAACCGTTTCCAATGTGGACTGTATCAAATTAGCTGAAGCATCTGTAATGCTGGGGTTCTCAGGCAGAGGTCAAGATGGATCTTCCCATTAGCACTTCTGCTGAAAATGACGCAAAAACTTCAGCTGTGTCTTTTGCACTGACGTGCTTTGCTGCCCCATCGCTGAGGATAAGGATGTTTATGCAACCTCTTCATTCTATAAGTTGTTTCATTGTCCACTGCCATTCATTACTAGATGTGGCAGATAGGCAGAGAATCAGGTCTCATTTGTTGGCTATGGGATTGCTTAGTCAGTAAGCGAATCAAAGGTTATGGAAAAAGGCTGGATTGAAGATTATTAGATCAACCATGATGTTATTAAATGGCAGAGAAGGATGATGGGTTGAATGGCCTACTTCGGCTCCTATATTTTACAATTTTAACCTGTCTACTATATGCTGTTTCTAGTGTTTGGCATCACCAGGTTGATAGCTTATTCTTAGGCAAGTGTAGGGCGCTCCTGCCAACATTCTTCATTGAACTGGGGTTGAACTGTTAGCTTGATGATAATGGTAAAGTGGGGGATATGCTACACCTAGTGGTTATGGATTGAGGTTAAATAAAACTTTGTTGCTGATGGCTGAGAGGCTCAGTACTGAATTGCTGGATGTGTTTGAAGTCTGTCCCATTTGGTATAGTAGTCACGCTACTCAACATAATGGAAGAAATCCCGGATGGGACTGCACAATTCACTGAAATTTTGAAAAACCTTACACACATTTGGAAAAATATTGACTTCTTAGCAAATTGGTTTTGTGTGGGGAAAGTAGTATCTCACAAACGTGATTGCATTTTTTGAGGAAGTGACAAGGATGATTGATGAGGGCAGGGCAATGGATGCTGCCTGCACAAACCTCAGCAAAGTGTTTGAGAGGGTCCCTTATCATAGAATCCTTATAGTGCAGAAAGAGACCATTCAGTCCGTCATGACAGGCTGATACAGAAGGTGAAGTCAAATGGGATCTACGGTGAGCTGGTGTGATAGATACAGAACTGGCTTGGTCATAGAAGGCAGAGAGTGGCAATGGAAGGGTGTTTTTCTGATTGGAGATCTGTGACCAGTGGTGTTCCGCAGAGATCAGTGCTGGGGCCCCTATTGTTTGTTATATATGTAAATGATTTGGAGGAGAATGTCGGTGGTCTGATTAGTAAGTTTGAAGACAACACAAAGATCGGGGAGCTGTGGACAGCGAGGAGGTTGCCAGAGGATGCAGCAGTATATACATAGGCTAGAGACTTGGGTGAAGTAGCAAACGCAATTTAATCCTGACAAATGCGAGGTGATGCATTTTGGAAGGTCTAATGCAGGACGGAAGTATACAGTAAGTAGTAAAGCCCTTACAAGTATTAACAAACAGGTCCACAGCTCCCCGAAGGTAGCAACGGAAGCAAATAAAGGTGGTCAAGGTGGCACGTGGCATGCTTGCTTTAAGCGGTAGGGCATAGAGTATAAAAATTAACAAGTCATGTTGCAGCTGTATAGAACTTTAGTAAGGCCACATTTGAAATATTGTCTACAGTTCTAGTTGCCACACTACCAGGAGGAACTGGAGGCTTTGGAGATGGTATAGAAATAACTCCAGAGACGTCGGTATCCTGCCACCAAGTCGCTCTTTATTTACATGTGGGAAGTCCTTGACGCTGATCCAGTTTCCTCTCATCCAGATCTGAGTGCACAGAACCTCTCACACTCCTTTTGTTATCTGTCAGCTAGGGTTCCCTACTTGGGACAGATTAACAGCCCCAAACTGGGAACTCATTCTATGAGGTCCACCTGGCTGACTTTGTTACAGTCACTACAGGAGGAGTTTAGAATGATCCTCTGAAAGAAAACACAATAAAACTCTCCAGAAAACTTTTGATGTGCGTCTTTAAATTTTAAACTTGAATACTCCTGATTTTAACTTGAATATTCCTTACTGATGTGCTTCCATAGACCTTATTAACAGTACTGCTGATTTGTTGATCATATTTTTAAAGAAAAATAAATTGTTGACAATGGTTATGTTATTGTATGATCTGCCATGGTGGAGTTTGAACCCATATCCCCAGAAGATTATCCTGGGGCTCTAAATTAGTAGCTCAGTAACATTACCACTACGCTGCCACCATCAACACTGTACAGTGCTTTATAGCACTATAAACTCTATCAGTGGAATCTTCCCACCCCTGAACACCTGAAAGACATGTGCAGGTTCGTGGATTGGCGATGCTAATTTGCCTTGTAATGTCCAGGGCTGTGCAGTTGTATTAGCCATTTTAAATGTGCTGTTACGGGGATTGGATGGGTTTCAGTGGGTTGCTCTTTGGAAGGTCGGTGCAGACGTGATGGGCCAAATGGCCTTTCTCTACACTGTAAGGATTCTATGATTCATCTTTTGGTGCTACTTACATTCTAGCAACTGGTGACTTATTTGACTATACAGAAAATAAAAGACAATAAAAGCAATTACCTACCTGCAACCAGGGACCATGAGCTGCATATGGGTGTTCTTCTGTAGCAAAGGCCCCTTCAACTCCAGTAGAAACAAATGTAATTGCTGTATCTCCTGTGATGCTTTTGTAAGTAAAGTGCCTTCCGTGCAACAATCTACCTCTAAAGAGAATAAGCATATTTCTTAAATCACCTTGTATCAAATAGACAAGTTTTTTAAAATTCAAAATGTTGCCAAGCATTCACACAAATGCTATTCCATTTACCTCAAAATTGGAAATCACTTTCCTGTATTTAATTCAAATGCTGTGGAAGAGTCGTCAGGTCTTATGAGCCCTTTTGACAAATGCATGGATTTGCAGACCTTTCTGATTTTTATCAGATTAACTATTACATTAAAAACCATTTTCCAACATTTTTTTTTTAGGAAAGAAGAACTGTTTCTATTTTCAAGGGGTGAATGAGAGTTAGAAGTAAACCAGGCAGTGAAATGTTAATCTGCTATTTCAAAATGGTCAGAAAGAACAATACTAGATAGATAAAGTTTAAAATAAAAATGTAAAAGAACAGAAAACATGGATTTCATGGAAAACACAGACAAATACTTTTTAAGTGAAAGTGTTTGCACTTTTTGTTTCACGTTAAAGAAAGGTATTTGGTGTTTGAGTAGCTTTATTTCTGTACAATTCTGATACTCTCCGCATCGTATACAGTGAGCTGAGAAACTACAGAATAATTGGCCCAAGATTGTGCACAGTCTAAAGGTTAAACCAATTTGATTGAACTTTTCTGGATCAAAGTTTATTTTTTAATTTATTGAACATCAACATGGCACCTCCAAATGGGATGGAATTCATGGAGTTATGGCTCAATACTATAAATTTACTTAGCTAATAAAATTCTAACTTAATTTTAGGGGAAATAAAGCAAAGTACAATAATGAGTTGTCAGGGCTTTGGAAACCCAAAAAAGCAAACTCTTCATGGGGATTGTGGAGTTGTGACTGTAAATATGTACTATGTACTATTGTTAAACTAGGGAAATATTAATCTCATAACAACTGCTCTCATTATATTAATCGCTATGATTTCAATCCTCATAATTATTATATTTTAAAAATGAAATCTGAATCAAAAAAATCAAGCTTACCTATTTGTAGTTTTGCTGAAATCACCTATTACATTCTCCCTCTCTCTATTTCCCCTCCAAGTGATAGAGTTGAAAGTCAAAATGGTCAGCTAGTGATTATCAGCCAATTGTATTAATGCACTTTCTAAAAATACTCTTACACCACAATTGTCAATGTGCTACGAACAAGTAGCAGCCAGCCAAACAAATCTTCTAACCATTATATAAAAGGAAGTGCTAAAACCAATTAAAAAGGATTCCTTATTGCTTCACTGAAAGTTAGAATGCATGTTAATTTGCTTCATTCAGTAAAACATTAGCTACTGCCCTGCAAAACAAAAGTTGGGAATTGCAAAACTAGTCATGAAGAAGGATCACATAGCTGAAACAATATCATCTTCCAGGTGATCATCTGCTGTGCATTTTCAGCACTTTAGCTTGATTTTTTTTTTCTACCTATGCTTTGTGAATGCCACTTCCTTTTCCATTTGTTCCTGGACTGTCCCCATGCCATATACATTGAGTGTTGAGGTTAAAGATCCGAACGTTACTAGTTACTCTACAAGTACAATAGCATTAGCGAGACTGGTCCTCCAATGTTCCTGGCCTTTGGAGGTGTTTTCCACCTCAGAAGTGCTAAGATTGAGAACTAATGTTCTGTCACATTTGTTGTTGTTGTTTTACAATCTAACATTTGCATTTGTTTATTTTTGATATTTCCTTTGATCCTACTCATTACTAGCTCAAACAAGATTTAAAACTCAGGTTTTCTGGATTTCATTTTTTCCCCATAAAACTTAATAACTGTTCACCTCAGTGACAATGGAATAAGAGTTCCAGATTCCTGGTTGAATTTAAGATGTACACTCTCCAGCTGCCTGGTGCGAATCAATTCATGAGGAACAATAGCAGCAGAACTTTCACTCTCCAAACTATCTTTCCTAGTCCTAGGAAAAAATAGGAAAACAAAACAAAATTCAAGGGAAATGATTGCATTAAAACAAAAAAAAGCATTAAAATTAATTTTGCTACAGGTCAAAATTTTGTGAAGTTGATTATATTTCGGACATACTGGGGTTTTGACATGAATCCAGTGGCAAAAGACAAGAACAACAAATCAGTAATAGTTTGTAAATTACACTGATGTGCATGTCATCTCAAATGACCAAACTCTGTCCAAGTGTTCTCATTTAAAGCAGCTCCAATACAAAACACAATACTCACTGGTTCAATGTGGTGCATAAACATAAAAAGAGACCTAGTTCAGGATTCTCTTAAGGTTAACATTTAGGTTCAGTTGGCAGTTAGAAAGGGAAATGCAATATTATCACTCATTTTGAGTGGACTAGAATACAAGAGCGGTCATGGACAGCTGAGGCTGTATAAGGCTCTGGTCAGACCACACTTCGAATATTGAGAGTAGTTTTGGATCCCATATCCAAGGAAGGATGTGCTGGCCTTGGAGGGGACACAGAGAAGGTTTACAAGAATGATCCCAGGGATGAAGGGCTTGTCATATGAGAAGTGGTTGAAGCCTGTGGATCTATAGTCAATGGAGTTTAGAAGAACGAGGGACAAATCTCATTGAAACTTACAGAATACTGAGGTACAGAAAACAGAGATGATGTTTCCACTTGTAGGAGAAACTAAGACCCAAGGGCATAGCATTAGAGTAAAGAAACAACCCTTTAGAACAGAGATGAGGAGGAATTTCTTCAGCCAGGTGGTGTGAATTTGTGGAATTCATTGCCACAGAAGGCTGTGGAGGCCAAATCACTGAGTGCATTTAAGGCAAAGATAGGTTCTTGATTAGTAAGGAGATCAAAGATTATGAGGAGAGGGCAGGAGAAAAAAGGTAAGAAGCATATCAGCCATGACCAAATAGTGGAGCAGATTCGATGGGCCAAATGGCCTAATTCTACTCCTATATTTTACAGTCTAATCGTCTAAACTTCACTTACTTGAAAATGATGTTCCAAATTATAATTATTGATAAAGACATACATTTGACAATTCTCTGCTAGGTTTTCTGCTAGGTTTGACAAAAGTGAATTGTGACAAACCAAACCTCAAGTTTCCAACTCATGTCTCATTAATTAAAAGGATCTGTTTTTGAGGGAATTTGAATCAGAAATCAGAATAAATAACCAACCTGCTGGGCAAGTGGATTATAAAATTGCTTGCGCATATTGTCAAAACGTGAGTCAAATACAAATATGTGCTTCAGATAGTTTGTCTGAAATGTCACATATGTACTACCATTTTCTTATATTTGCATAAATAGGGGCAGGGGTGGTTTAACAAGGGTAGACCAAAAAATATTAAATTTAAAAGGGCGAAATGACCAATCTAAATAGAAAAATTTCTTCCCCCTCTTCCATAAAGAAAGCAATAGAAGAGCACAAAGCATGGAGGCGAGTGCACTCTTGTATTAGTTTATTCCATTGTCCTTCATGGAAGATTGGTACAATTTTGAAACAGAAGCATAAATAAAACAACTAATTGCTTGTGCAATGTTGAATGCAGAGTAAAGACCAGTAAGGACTTTAATAAAGATTAAAATGAGCGAGATCAGAGTAATATAATTGATAGCACAATTATAAAACATCTAAACTAAGGAGGCATGGGATTCAGGGAAATTTGGCTGTCTGGATACAGAACTGGCTGTCCAACAGAAGACAGAGGGTGGTAGTAAATAGAAAGTATTCAGCCTGGAGCTCGGTGACCTGTGGTGTGCCGCAGGGATCTGTTCTGGGTCCTCTGCTCTTTGTGATCTTTATAAATGACTTGGATGAGGAAGTGGAAGGGTGGGTTAGTAAGTTTGCTGATGACACGAAGGTTGGTGGAGTTGTGGACAGCGTGGAAGGCTGTTGTAGGTTGCAACAGAACATTGACAGGGTCCAGAGCTGGGCAAAGAAGCGGCAGATGGAATTCAACCCGGAAAAGTGAGAAATGATTCATTTTGGAAGGTCGAATTTGAATGCAGAATACAGGGTTAATGGCAGGATTCTCCGCAGTGTGGAGGAACAGAGGGATCTTGGGGTCCACGTCCATAGATCCCTCAAAGTTGCGTCTCAAGTTGATAGGGTTGTAAAGTAGGCGTATGGTGTGTTGGCTTTCATTGGCAGGGGAATTGAGTTTAAGAGCTGTGAGGTTATGCTGCAGCTCTATAAACCTCTGGTTAGACCACAGTTGGAATAGTGTGTTCAGTTCTGGTCACCTCATTACAGGAAGGATGTGGAAGCTTTAGAGAGAGTGCAGAGCAGATTTACCAGGATGCTGCCTGGACTGGAGGACAGGTCTTATGAGGAAAGGTTGAGGGAGCTAGGGCTTTTTTCATTGGAGCAAAGAAGGATGAGAGGTGACTTGATAGAGGTTTACAAGTTGATGAGAGGCATAGATAGAGTGGATAGTCAGAGACTCTTTCCCAGTGCGGAAATGACTATTACGAGGGGGCATAATTTTAAGGTGATTGGAGGAAGGTATCGAGGAGACGTCAGGGGTAGGTTTTCACACAGACAGTGGTAGGCGTGCAGGATGCGCTGCCGGCAGTGGTAGTAGAGTCAGATACTTTACAGACTTTTAAGTAACTCTTGGATAGGCACATGGAGGATAGTAAAATGTAGGGTATGCAGAGTAGCTTGATCTTAGTAGGATAATATGTCGGCACAATATTGTGGGCCAAAGGGCCTGTACTGTGCTGTACTGTTCTATTCTATATTCTTAAATCTTGGTGGATTTTTTTTGAGACACAATCAGGCTCCACTCAAAGTAGTTTGTCCCAATCTAACTGTTCTACCTTCCTATTTAAATTTGTCAGTGGACTTGTTATAATTATTTTCTCCTACACCCTTTCTGAAAGCATCTTTACTCCTCGTACCTGACTGAAATGAAAATTATTTATTTGTGTATTTGACAGTTGGAAACACTCGGCAATTTGATCATGGATAGCACTGTAACCACATCCAATTCTTTTGTTAACATACAGTCTAAGCAGATGGGATCTTAATCAGATGGGCCGAGGAATGGCAGACAGAGTTTAATTTAGATAAATGTGAGGTGCTGCATTTTGGAAAGGCAAATCAGGGCAGGACTTAATGGTAAGGTCCTGGGGAGTGCTGTTGAACAAAGAGACCTTGGAGTGCAGGTTCACAGTTCCTTGAAAGTACAGTCTCGGGCAGCCAAGATATGAAAAAAGCATTTGGTACGCCTGCCTTTTTTGGTCAGTGCTTTGAGTAGAGGTGTTGCGAGGTCATGTTGAGGCTGTACAGGACATTGGTTCGGCCACTTTTGGAATACTGTGTGCTATTCTGGTCTCCCTGCTCTAAGATGGATGTTGAGACTTGAAAGGGTTCAGAAAAGATTTATTAGGATGTTGCCATGGTTGGAGAGTTTGAGCTATAGGGAGAAGCTGAATAGGCTTGGGGGTGGGGTGGGGGGCGTGGGGGTGGTTGTGGTGACCTTATAGAAGTTTATAAAATCATGGAGCGGCATAGATAGGATGATTAACCAAGGTCTTCTCCAGGGTAGTACAGTCCAAAACTAGAGGGCATAGGTTTAATGTGAGAGAGGAAAGATTTAAAAGGGACCTAAGGGGCAACTTTTTTCACACAGAGGAATGTATGTATGGAATGAGCTGCCAGAGAAGTGGAGGAAGTTCGTCCATTTACAACATTTAAAAGGCATCTGAGTGGGTATATGAATAGGAAGAGTTTAAGAGGGATATGGGCTAAATGCTGGCAAATGGGACTAGATTAATTTAGGATATCTGGTCGGCATGGATCGAAAGGTCTGTTTCCATTCTGTACAGCTCTATGGGTTTATGCAGTTAGATATTGATTAACTTGCCTGACGTTTATCACCTTAACAGATTCATAACAACCCCTTTGTGGGACCCCGAATAGTGATACCACCACAGACTGCATTTATAGATAGTCTTTATGCAAAATATCTTTACAGACAGTAATCAGTTTTGGGCAGGAGGGATTTGTGAGAGGAGTACAATTGAAGTACAGGTGCAGATTTGCATTTTATAAAGTATTTTGAAGGTTTGGACAGATGTAGCAATAAGACGACATTGAACTCCAGGAAGTGTTTTTACTCCAAAGTTACTGTAAACCCACCGGACCATAAGACTGCTCTTTCATTAGAGACTCATGACTGGCAGTGGTTTAACCTGAGGGTCACAACGTCTCAAGCAAGGGAAGACATTGAGAACGAAAGTCCTTCTTGGTAACCTCAGCTGGCACGGGAATGAAACCCACATGGCTGGGATCACAGATCGGCCATTAAGCCAACTGAGCTAACCAACTGCCCTACACCCCCATCTCCGAAAGTGTGCCTGGAGAGGGAAAACACACATTCGTTGAAAGTATGGATGATATAAACGGAATCATTGGATTTCAGGTGATGGTAAAACATGGGCAGACACACAGAAATGCAAGGATTTGAAGTCAGGGGCAAAAATACTGGAACCACTGTGTTCAGAGAATGAAGACTGGTTTATCAGTTGAGCATATATGAAATCATCAGAAAAGTTTGAATACATTGGCTTTTCAGATGTAAGGTGGACCTTGGGAGTATTGTAAAGGTGAACATAGAAAATGGCAGTTGAAGGATAACAAGCACTTACTGTGAACAGACTGGGGTGGAGACTATAAATCATTCAGGTGATGATGGGATGTGGTGTTTGAAATAAAGCTCAGGATCAAGGAACGCAGAACTTGGATACCCTCAGGTTCTGGTACGTAAGGATCGGGGAACAGGATTGGAACATAAGCGACAACTATGTCACTGGGCCACCTGGGCTGAAAAGAATGACATTGGTCTTGCTCATCCACGTCAAGATGTCTGTCCAAATGTAATCAAGGATGGAGACTTTAGATACAAATGAAAACATTTAATATCTTTGCAACGTGTACTTAAGAGCACAAGGGTACTGTATGGGGGAATCTGGGGTTGGGAGAAGCCTAGAGACAGCCAGAGCCGGCGCTGGTTAGAGAGCGGGTGTGAACCAGAGGGACAGCAAGTGCACCAGCTAGAGATAGAAAAAGGGAGAGGGGGGGAAAAACAGTGAACTAAAAAGAGATAGCAAGAGACCGAGTGTGCCAGACACAAAGCGCAAGCCAAACAGACAGCACAGGCAAGCAACAGAGCTGGTGAGCGCAAGCAAGGTAGCAGGAGCGTGCTAGGCAGCACAAGCAAGCTACAGCAAGCTAGATAGCGAGAGACAGCATGCCAGACAGAGAGAGAACGAGAGGGGGATAGAGAGAATGCCAGTGAGCTAGACAGTAAGAAAGTGCTAGACAGTGATCAATGGTAAATGCTACACCATTAGGCCCAATATTCAAAATATGGATCACTAAATTGAGGATAAAAGCATTTTAAATGTGCCCCAGCTGATTGTTAATTTCACTGATGAGTGAAAATTTAGTATTGCAATATGCTGCCAATTTGAATTGAAACAGCCTGCATCCATGATAGATTACATATGTCATCCATAATTAAGTTAGGGAATAAGTAGGTAGTTGGATCAGATGGATTTTGTTTCCATGGTAGCCAAAAATATCAACAATAAATTATTCAGCAGAAATTTGCTCTAGACATTTATTGAGAATGCAAATAAATAACTACTTGGGTTTGGTAAACATGTAACAAAAATGTTAGTAAAGTTTTGATCCACCATGACTTAAAAATTCTATAATATAACATGTTAGTTTCACTTCTGAATCCTGTTTCCTCAAACAACACTTTTGTCATGATTTACTATTTATTAAGACACCTGAGCAGTGATTGATTACCACGTTAGGAAGTTTTAACTATTCATTTTGTTCAAGTAAAACTTACATCATATCAGTAGGCAACTAATTTTTCTGGCTGCTTCAGGAATTATTATGGGAACAGTCAATCCTATAAAGTCAACTTTACTAACATGAGGCCACGTCCCAAAATTGGAAGAATTGTTCCATGGTCACAGCTTAACATAATCATATTCACCCAATCCCACAGTAAATCCCAAATCCCAGACACCTCCATCTCCTATCCTGCAAATTTTCAAACTAGATAATGGAACTATGAGCATGGAAATCTCCTGCTGATTACCACATACTGCCATCCATCAACTCATGATCAGTACTCGTGCATGTTGAATAACACTTGGATTAAGGACCGAGGGTGGCATAGGCACAGAATGTACTCTGAATCGGGGACTTCAATGCCCGTGAACAAGAATGGTTCAGCAGTACCATTACTAACTGAGCTATCACAGCCTGAAGGACATATCCGGAAGACCAGAATAGTGGATGATGATGGGGGAACCAACAAAAAAAAACATATGACAGCACTGGATGGAGTGCTTGTGGAAATGAAGAAATGCCTTCACACATACTTCATTTACCCTCCATTGTGCCACGTGGCACTGGCACTGTATTAAATGGGGCTGATTTAGAACAAATCTAACAGCTTAAAACTGGCCATCCACAAGATTCTGTGGGTCATCAGAGCAGTGCAATCAGTAAGCTCATGGCTAGGCACATCCCTCCTCTACCAGCACCGTAAAGTCTCAGAATTAATCAAGGAGTGTAGGCCTACATTTCAGTAGTAGTACTGGGCGTACCTAAAAATGAGGAGTCAAACTGATGCAAGATACAAAACAGGACTATGTGCCTGCCAAACTGTGGAAGTGGCATGTAACAGGCAGAACTAAGTGAAACCACATTCAACGGATTAGGTCAAGGCTCTGCAGTCCTGCCACATCTTGTCAAGAATGTTGGTGGACAATTAATTAACTAAATAGAGGAGAAGAATGCACAAATATCCCCCATTTTCAATGATGGAGAAGCCCAGCACAAAGGCAAGGCTGAAGCATTTGTTACCATCTTCAGCCTGAAGTGCCAAGTGGATGATTCATGCTGGCCTACTGCTGAGGGCCCAGCAAAGTTGCTAGTCTTCAACTAATTTGATTCAATACAAATGATATCAAAAAACGGTTAAGACACAGGATATAGCAAAGGCCATTGGTCCTAACAACATCTTGGCAGTAGTGCTGGAAACTTGTCCTCCACAACTAGCTGCACTCCTAGTTGAGCTGATCAGTAGATAAGGCATCTCTCTGCCAATATGAAAATTGCACAGATATTTGGTGATGACTTGACACGTCCTGTCCAAAAAACACAAGATAATTCTAATCCAGGAAATCAGCACTCTTTCAGTCAACTATCAACAAAGTGACGCAGATGCTTTTGACAGTGCTACCAAGCAAACTAAGCTCTAATTCAGTTAGGATCACCTCACTGATAAGCTCATTACTACCTTGGTCTAAAGCGTGGACTGAATGCACTCATCTGCTGGGTAAGAAAGTCCAAGATTTTACTTTGTACAAAGTCTAAATTAGTTTGTAGTTTATTCTTAGAATTAGACTGAAACCTCGAGTTAAATTTTGTAGTGGTCAGCTTAGAGCAGGGTTTTAGTAAGGCTTCCATTTTAAGAGCAGCTTAATTATGAACCAGTTGAAACTGGATCCTCACCATGCGAGTCAGCTAGGCGTTTTGCCTTAACAGTATCTACAACTAGGCAACTTAGTGCAATTTAGAACCATAATATGCCTTACAATAGAGCACCAGAGATAAATGGTCAAAGAAGTTTTAGGGAGGAAAGGGAAGAGGTATCCCTGTTGCTTTTCCTTTTCCTAAAAATTTTAGGAATTGATCCTTATACCTCTATAGGAGAAGCTGGTTATTTGGTGAGTATCTGGTAAGTGACAACAGTCTATTGTCTTGCGACAGTTAATAAATTATGTAAAAACATAACTAAATGTAAAATGAATAGAATAACTGATTAGTTCCTTTATACACATTCAGGATGGCAAGATAGCTGTGTTCATTGTTGCAGCATGTGCAAGTTCCTAGATGCTAGTTTGGCTCAAAGAAAACTCTTCTGCAGCAAGTATTTGAAGTTCAAGCAGCATCAGCTTTGTTTGAGCTGGGAGCTGGAAGCTGAAAACAGATGGACTGAGAGCATAAACAGAAATGAATAAGTATGCTCTGGTAGCCATTACAGAGACATGGCTGCAGGATGACACTGATTGGCACCTGAATCATGAACAGTACAGGACAGGAATTTAGGAATGTCAGGAAATTAGGCAAAGGTGGAAGGGAGGCTCCATTAATGACGGCATTAGCATAATCAAAAGGGATGACGTAAAGCCAGAAAGCCAAGATGTAGAAATAGGTTGGGTAGAAATGAAAATGATAAAAGGCATGAAGGGAAAGAAGTCACTTCGTCACTTATGGGAGTAGTGTACAGGCACTAAGACGAAGCCTATGGTAGGCTGGAGTATAAAAGAAGACATAGTAAAAGCTTGTCAGAAAGATACAGTGATTATCAGTGTAAGGGTGGTCTATGAGGAGGATGCAGCAATGTTGCAGTGAGATTTGGATAGGCTGAGTGTGTGGGAGGAGGCAGTATGATATGATAAATGTGAGATTATCTACTTTGGTAGAAAAAAACAGAAGGTCAGATTATTTTTTGAATGGCTGTAAAATTGAGAGAATGGAATGTTCAATAATATCTGGGTGTCTTCATGGACTAGTTGCTGAAAGCAAGTACACAAGTGCAGCAGGCAGTAAAGAATGCAAATGATATGTTGGCCTTCATGGCAAGAGGATGTGAGTACAGGCGAGAAGACATCTTGCTGCAATTTTACAGGGCAAAGGTGAGATCACACCTGGAACATTGTGTGCAGTTTTGGTCTCCTTACCGGAGGAAGGATGTTCTTGCTATAGAGAGACTGCAGCAAAGGTTTACCCAATTGATTTTTGCGGTGGCAGAATTGGCATATGAGAAGAGATTGAGTTGGTTAGGATTATATTCACTAATGTTTAGAACAATGAGAGGGGAGCCCATAGAAACCTATGAGATTAGACAGGTGAGATGCAGGAATGACGTTCCTGATGATGGGGGAGTCCAGAACCAAGTGCCATAGTTTAAGATAAGGGACGAACCTTTATTGGACTGAAATGAGGAGAAACTTCTTCACCCAGACAGTTGAGAGCCTTTGGAATTCACTACCACCAAAACAATGTTTTCAAGAAGGAGGCAGATATAGTTCTTGTAGCTGAAGGGATCAAGGAATATTGGGTGGGGAGTGCAGACTTAGGAAATTGAGCTCAATGATCAGCCATAATCATGTTGAATGGTGGAGCAGACTCAAGGGGTCAAATGGCCTACTTTTGTTCCTAACTTCTATGTTTCTATGTTAATCATGGGAGATTTTAATCTACAAATAGATTGGGAATGTCAGATTGGGCAAAGGTAACAGGATGAAGAGTTCATAGAATATTTTCAGGATAGTTTCTTAGAACATCATGTTCTAGAGCTAACCAGAGAACAAGCTTTACCGGATCTGGTGTTGCACAATAACATACGACTAATTAATGATCTTATAGCCAAGGCACTATTAAGTGGTGATGACCAGAGAGACAGACAGACAGGCAGGCAAAGCAGGAATGGGACTGAGACTACTGTTTAAATTTAAAGGGCAATTATAAGGGAGCAAAAGCAGAGCCAGCTAAAATTAGTTGGCAAATTAGGTTGAACAATGGATCACGAGAAATGCAGTGGCAGACATGTAAGGTGGTATTTCAAAATATACAGAATAGGTAAAGTTCCAATGAGCAAGAAAAATTCCAAGAGCCAGCCTCCATGCTTAATCAGAAATGTTAAAGATCGTATCAAACTAAAAGTAAAAGCATATAATTGTGCAAATACAAAACAAAATAAAAATTAATAGAGGAAAAAATTAGAGCATGAGAAAGATAGCCAGAAACACAAAAGCAGATAAGTGTTTCTATAATATCTAAAGAAAAGATTTCACATTTAAAAGAGTTACAGCGAGCGTTGTTCCAATTGAAAGGGAGACTGAAAAATTGGTAACAGAAAACAGACTTGAACGGGCATTTTGCAACAATCTTCATAATAGACGATACAAGCAACATCACAGAAGCGGGGAGGAAAGGAAGAACTCAAAAATTACATACACCAAAGAAGTGGTACAAAGTTAATTATTAGAGCTGCTGGCTGCCAAATTCTCTGGTCCTGATGGATTTCAGACAGATGATACATTGATTTTAATTTTCCAAAACTCTCTTCATTCAGGGATGGTCTCATTAGATTGGAAGATGGCAAACATAACTTATTTATTCAAACTGGGAGACAGAAATCAGGTTTGTTAGCTTAAAATCTGCCATATGAAAAATGTCAGCAGCTTTTATTAAGGAACATAAAGCAGGATGTTTAGATAGGTTCAAGGTAATTAGGTAGAGTCACTATGGCTTGTTGGAAGAGAAATCACACTTGATCAATCTGTTGCTATTTCTTTGATGAGGTCACATGGACATATTCAAATTTCAAATTTGGTAAGGTGTCACAACAAAATGTCACCACAGAAAATAACGGTTCACGGCAATGGTACAGGAGGTAGATATTGTTATGGATAGAAGATTGGCTGGGTAAAAGAAAGCTGAGAGCTGGCATGAGTCTTCTTTCAGGTTGACAAGATGCAATGATTGGCGTGCCAGAGGGGTTGGTGCAGGGACCTTAACGGTTTATAATTATGTAAGTGGCTCAGGTGATAAGTAACTGACAAAAAGACAATGATATGTTAAGTGAGTGGGTAGAGATGTGGAAAATGGAGTATAATATGAGAACATATGAAATTGTCTATTTTGGCAGGAAGAACAAAATAAAGTATACTACTGAATGGCTAAAGATAGCAGTGTTCTAAGATGTGAAGAATTTCAGTGTCCTCATTTGGTCTTTGCAAAAGGCTAGTGTGCAGGAACAGGATATCAGCACGAAATCTAATAGCATGTTATTACTTATTGCAAGGTGGATCGAATAAAATAGTAAAGGAGGTTATGTTTTAGTTACACAGGACACTGATGAGACTGAATACAGTGCACAGCTTTTGGTCAATGATCATCTTATTTAAAGGAAGGATGTCAATGCATTACAGGCAGTTCAAAGATTTACTGGACTAATATCTGGAGTAGGTGACTTGTCTTATGAGGGAAGATGAGACTTGTATCCACTGGAGTTTAGAACAGTAAAAGACAACTTGATTGAAACATACAAGATCCTGAGAGTTCCGAGGAAGGGTCACTGGGCCCGACACGTTAACTCTGATTTCTCTCCACAGGTGCTGCCGGACCTGCAGCAAATTCTGCTTTTGTTTAAGATCCTGAGGGATCTTGACAGGGTAGATTTAAAGAGGATGTTTGCTCTTGTGGGACAATTTAGAGCTAAGGGTCAAGATTTAAAAGTGAGGAGTTGCCCATTTAAGACAGCTGAAGCAAAAGAAATTCTCTAAGGCTCATGCCTCTTTGGAATGTTCTTCCTGAAAAAGTGTTGAAGCAGAACCCTTGAATATTTTTAAGGCAGAAGTAGATAGATTCTTGTAAAGAAAGGGGTGTGAAAGGTTAGAAGGGGTAGACAGGAATGTGGAGTTGAGGTTATAATCAGATGAGCCATGATCTTATTAACTGGCAGAGGCAGCTTGAGGGGCTGAATTGGGTTGCTTTATTATTAATTCATATGTTTCTATGGACAAAGGAGCTGAATTCTAGTGGTGAGGTGTGATTAACTGCCCTTGGCATCAAAGCAACATTTGATCGAGTCTGACAAAGAGTCTAGACAAAATTGAAAGCAATAGGAATCGGGGAAGAACTCTTCACTGATTTTAGTCAGACTGAGCAGAAAGGAAGACAGCTGGTGGTTGCCGGAGGCATATAATCTCAACCTCAGGAATTCACTGCAAGAGTTCTTCAAGTTAGTGTGTAGGTCCAAACACCTTCAGATGCTTCATCAATGGCTTCCATTCATCATAAGATCAGGAGTGGGGATATTTACTGACAAGTGTACAATATTTAGTACCACTTGAGACTCTTCAGATGCTGAGGCAGTCTGTATCCATGCGTACCAAGATCTGTACAACATTCAAACAAGAGCTGAGGGGGAGGCGATGGCCTAGTGGTATTATCACTGGACTGTTAAACAATGAGACCCAGATAACATTCTGGGGACCCGGGTTCAAATTCCACCACAGCAGATGGTGGAATTTGAATTCAATAAAATATCCGGAATTAAGAATCTAATGATGACCATGAATCCATTGTTGATTGTCAGAAAAACCCATCTGGTTCACTAATGTCCTTTAGGGAAGGAAACTGCCATCCTTACCTGGTCTGGCCTACATGTGACTCCAGACCCACAGCAATGTGATTGACTCTTAACTGCCCTCTGGGCAATTAGGGATGGGCAATAAATGCCACCTAACCAGCGATACCCTCATCCCATTAATGAATAAAGGAAAGGAAATGGCAAGTACATACAGAAATCATTAGATTGTAAGACTGGAAGCAGTTATCATAGCACATATTCGGATCCTGCTGAGTCTAATCCAAATAAAAAGTCATTAAAACTTTTACCGGGCAATGACCACCTTTTACCCTTTTATCCCATCAAGAATTTCAGGTCAACCATTAGGTTCAAGTTAGACATTTTTAAAAAAACTCAGCTTCAGGTTCTCAAGCATCTTAGTGACTAAAAATGTAAGAAAGAAAAATGAAGCATTGACTATGTTCCACATTGGAAAGCAAACAGCAATTAAAACTACATTTTAAAACATTTGGTAACTAAGTATGTTGAGATGGAAATCTACTATATAAAGGAGAAACTGGATGTTGCATAAAATGCTTCAACGCAAATCAGTTATAAAAAATACCATTTGTACCATCCCATATCTCGCTAAAGGGATCAGAATAAACCACGAGCATTTAACTGGAGGCATTCATGTACAGGTCTCAATAGTCAAACAATAATGTAAAGCAATAAGTTTATGCTAAACTTTTATAAAACATAGTTTACGCCTCAGCTGGCGTAGTGTGTTCAATTTTGGACACTATGCATTACATTAAATAAAAGTGCTGGAGAAACTCATCAGGTCTGGCAACATCTGAGGAGAGAGAAAGAGTTAACAATTAGAGTTCAGTATAGCTCTTCTTCAGAACTGTTTACGCTTAATGAAGAATTATAATTCTTATAAGAATCGAAAGTTTATAAACAATTGCCTTAGAAACAGCACAGGAGATATTTACAAGAATGGTACATGGGACAAAGAACTTCAGCTAAGTGGGCAATTTGAGGTTATTTTCTTAACATCAGAAAATTAAAAGGAGAATTTGATAGAAGTGTGTTTCTGCAGCAGAAGGTTTGGTTTCCAAAGGATAGACAAAATTAAGGTGATTGGCAAAAGAACCAGAAGCAGCATGAAACTTTTCTTTATACTGCAACTTGTGATCTGTAATGAACTGCTTAAAAGCTCAATAGAAACTGTGATATTCAGGGGAATTAGATAATTTTCAAATGGAAACAAGATCTTACAGATCCAAGAAGGAACAGGGATTGGGATTCATCACATAGCTCTAATAAACAGCTGTCACCAATATGAAGAAGAACAAAGGTGCTCTTCATGCTGTATAAGCCTATGACTTTAAATTGATCCATGCCGCCAGAGCTTGTGCCATGAGCTTGAAATTCTAATTTCAAGCTTTCTCTTCATATAGATATATGTGGAAATTGAGGATACCACACTCACCTTAACGTATACATATGATAAGAACATAAATAAAAACAGGCGCAAGCCATCATTCAATTAGGATTAGTAGAGAATGTTTGTCTTCTCTCCAATTCCATTTTATCCAAGTTGTCACACTTTTATACATGGACGCAGTTGGAATGTTGCAGGTTATTGATGTTGAGGGCGCAGAATTACATGATTTTCCAAAGCGCTAACCTTGAAGACGTACAAGTCAGGCTTTCTAAACCACAAAGGCTACAGTGAGGTGCAGCATTCTATTCTTACAATGACTTATTAGCTTACTTATTGTAAACCAAGAATGAAATGGAGACATTCTCAGCCTGTTTGACTCCACTGAAAATTGCTGCTTTTTTTTGAGGGCATCTTGCAGCAGTCTACTTATGTGCTAACAAATTCAAACATAAAGAAGTTAAAAGCGTAAAAAGTACTGTAAAAATAAGTGCGTCACATTAAGTGTTCCATTCATTATAACTGTATTTTCTTTTATTTCCAGCTTAGAGTAATCATTCTAGTTTTCCACTGCAATGGGAAAAAAAGAAGACACCATGGCAAAAATTTATTTTGAAATGGTTTGCCTTCCTAACCTAAATAAACAATTATACTTCAAATATTAGCATAATCTCAAAGTACTCCTGAGTCATGGGTAAATAGCCACTATAGTATATCATGAAAATTCAGTCCAAATTATTTCAGAGAAGCTGTCATCTGTCAGATGGCATTTAACAGACTGGGCACAATTGATACAGTGATAACTACAAGCACTCTAGTTTCTCAAACGGAACCAATGAAACAATGAATGTGCCAAAACTACAAGCAAATTCGATGTGTTCACTTATCAACTGCAGTAGTGCATATTTTGGTAATTCTAATTCAACTCCACTGGTAATAATTATAATCTGTGAAAAAATGTAAAAATGCTACATTTAAATATTTTCTTTGCTTAGTAATGCTGAACTCTTACAAGAATATACATGTATGCTACAAAATGTGAAAATTTTCGATTTAGGATTATTTTTATCTAGGATTTACAGTCAAAAGAGACAGGTTTTTTTTTTAAATATAGAAGTACAATTTGGGCTTCACAAACCCATAGAGATTGGGAAGGGGTAAGATGAACTGTGCATGATATTCTTACCTTTCAGTTTGCTTGCTCTGGAAATGGCCCACTGATTGCACTAGTCTATGGAGAAATTATGGGTAGATTTGTACCAAAAATATCACAATCATAATTTAAAAACAAATCTACTCAGATATACAGACAGAATTAATCTTTGATACGAGACCGCTCCAATTTGGTATTTTCAATTTGACTTTGCTCTGTAGATTTGAATGCCAAGACATTATCAGTGTTTAAAATATTTCCTACATTTGTTCTTGATATTATTTGAATTTAGAGAGCCTTAAATCCTGGAGGAAAGGAAGGAGAAGAATGAAAAAAATTCATGGTACATACAGTGCAATATTTACTTTACAGAGCTGTTAAAATGAAATGTTGAGAGTGTGTGGTAAATCCAAGAAATCATTAGGCACATATACTGCTGTATTTCAACATTCAAGAACAATTTGTTGGAGAAATTCTCATTCCACGAGGGGTTAATTGAGGTCATTAGTATATCAAAAAGCTTTTAGGGGAATTGAGAGCCATATACTTCCACAGATTTCTGAGGCACCCCACCTTCAGCAATATCAAATTTATTTCCACATGACTTTTAAAACAAATATTTTAATATATTCTCAGTCTCATTCCCAATAAACTGCATTCAGAAACAATTCTTATAACCGGAACACCACACACCGACATCCCCATCCTTTCAAAATTCTGCATAGTTTAGTGATTATCTTTAGAGCTTAGTATAGTATTAAAATGAGAAGTGTTACATTGGAACTAGCAATATAGGTACAGGTAAACCAACGCAGCATAATCTTAAACTGCCATAATGGACATGTGCCAACAAATTACACAACAGTGAAATTTCATGTTTAAATACAAGATTTAATTTCCAGTCACAATATCACAGTCATCCTCCATATGACCCCTCTTCCTGATGTGTATTAATGAACTAGACTTGTGTATACAAGAAACAATGTAAAATTTGCAGATAAAACAAATTTGGAAGCATTGTACAAAGCAGAGAGAATAGTGCAGAACTTCAAAAGGGTACACACATAGTGGAGTGGGCACACAAGTGGCAAGTAAGATTTAATGCAGAGAAACGTGAAATCATTATTTTTGATAGACAGAAGCAGAGAGACAATGCAAAATAATGGGTTTTTAAGAGTCAGAGGAGCATGTGTACGTAAGCCACTGAAAGGGGTCTTATGGCACAGTGGAAGGGTCCCTACCTCTGGACCAGAAGGTTTGGGTTCAAGTCAAACTTGCCCCAAACTTGTGTCAAAATATCAGAACAGGTTGATTAAGATATGTACATAAGTCATCAAAGGTGGTAGGACAGGTTGAGAAAACTGTTAATAAACCATTCAGCATCCTAGACTTGCTATTAGAAGCATAAAGCACAAAATCATGGAAGTTATGTTAAACATGCATAAAACATTGATTCAACCTCAAATGGAGTAGTATGTCCAGTTAGGAAAGACATGAAGCTATTAGGGACAGTGCACGAAAGATTCACAAAAATAATTCCAGGGGGAGGACGTTCAGTTCGTTGAACTTGTCTAATCTAAACAATCTGTTGTTTTCCTTACAGGAGACAACATAAGAGGAATGGTGGAATTGTCACTGGACTGGTAATCTAGAGATGAAACCAGAAAATCTGAAGAAACTCAGCAGGTCTGTTTGCACCTGCGGTGAGAGAAACGAAGTTAATATTGCGCCCAACATGCATTTGATATATCACATTGAATTCAAATCGTCAACACTTTCTCACTTCAAAGATATTTCGCCAGCATTTTATTTCAGATTTCCAACATTCATACTATTTTGTATCTATTTGAGCAGTAATCTAGAGACCAGACTTACTGGGGACATTGATTCGAAACCCATCATGGCAGATGCAGAAATATAAATTCAATTAATAAATCCAGAATTAAGAACCAGTCTAATGGTAACCATGAGTCGACTGGCATAAAAACATATCTGTTTCACTTCAGGGAATGATAATTATCTGCCATTCTTACCCAGTCTAGCCTACGCCATTCCAGATCCACAGTAACATGGTTGACTCTTAAATACCTTCTGAAATAACCTAGTAAGCCAATCAGCTTTATCTAACCATTACAAACTCTGATAAAAGGAATCAAACCAGACAGATGACCAGATATTGACCATGGCTCTAGAAATAATAATGGTACACAAGGCCCTGTCAACCTTGCAAAGTCCTCCTCACTTACATCTGCAGACTTGTGAAAAAACATTGGGAGTACCATCCCACAGACTAGTCAAGCAACTGCCTGATTTAGTCATTCTCATGGAGTTGTATCTTACAAAGTCCCAGAAACAATCACAATTTCTGGATAGGTCCTATGAAACCAGATGCGGCAACAGAGTTGCCCCTGTGCCCCCAAAATTGACTCCAGACCCAATGAAGTCTTGAAACATTAGGTCAAACATGTTGATTACCACCTACCGCCTCTTCCTTGGCTGATGAATCTGTTCTGTTCCATGACAAATACAATGTGGAGCATGCACTGAAGGTGGCAAGGGCACAAAAGTTATTCTGGTTGGGGATTTCAATGGCCAATGCCAACAGTGTTTCGGGAACACCACTATTGACGGAGTTAGCGGAGTCAGAGTCTGCCATGCTGGGTTTGTGGGCTTCTGGAGAACCAATAAGAAGAACATCTTACTTGATGAATCTAACTATTCAGACACATTTTTCCATTACAATATCGATAGGAGTAACCACAGTTCAATCCTTGTAGTTAGAAAGTCCCAACTTTGCATTGAGGATAACCTCTGCTGAGGTGCATGGCATGACCATCATGCAAAATGGGAAGGACTTGGAACAGATCTAGCCACTCAAAACTGAGCATCCATGAGGCATTGTGTGCCATCAGCTCCAACAGAATTATACTTAAGCATAATTTGCAACCTCATAGCTTGGTACATTCCTCACTATCCCCTAACTGGGTCAATGAATATAGAAGGGCATGTCAGGAGCAGCACTAGACATACTTAAAAATATAAAGCTACAACACAGGAATACTTGCATGCCAAACAGAATGAAACAGACAGAGCTAAGTTATCTCACAACCAATGGATCAGATCTTAGCTACATAGTGCTGCTACATCCAGTTGTGAGTGATGACATGCAAGAGGGCCACAAATATCCCTGTCCTGAACAATGGGGGAGCACAGCACATCAGTGCATAAGACAAAGTGAAGCATTTACAACCACCTTCAGTTAGAAATGGGTAGGGGATAACCCATCTCTGCCTCCTTCAGGTACCAGCCTTCAGTCAATTCAATTTTCTCCAAGTGACATGATGGAATGTTGAAAGTATTAGGTACTGCAATAACTGCTGGCCCTGAAAACATTCTATTAACTGTACTAACGTCCTGTTCTTTAGAACGAGCCATGCTTTTACCAAGCTGTTCCATATATAGCATAGTTACAGTATTGGCATCTACTTGGCAAAACTGAAATTTATCAAGGTATGCCCAGTCTACAAAAAAAGCAGTATTAATCTAATCTGGCCAAATACCACCCCATCAGTTTACCCTTGATCATCAGTAAAGTAATGGATGGGGTCATCAGTGCTACCATGCAGCATGTATTCAACAACAAACTACTCACTGATGTACAGTTTAGGTTCTGTCAGGGCTACTTAGATCCTGATTTAATTACAACCTTCATTCAAAATGTGGACAGAATATCTTAACTACAGAATGGAAGTGAAGATGATGGTCCTTGCCATCTAGGCAGTATTTGACAGAAGATGGCATTGTACTCACTATACAATGTCACAGTACAACAGTCGTAGTAAAACTGAAGTGAATGGAAATCAGGGGGAATTTCTCCATTGCTGAAGTCATAGCTAGTGCAAAGATAGATATTTATGGTTATTGGAGGTGTGACGTTGCTGTGGCTTTAAGAGGTTAATTTGTCCTGGTTTGTTTTTAAAAGAGGTTGAATGAGAAGCAGAGAGCTGTCCGTAAGAAAGTAAACAGCTTGCCAGGCCTTCAGTGCTTTTTTTTAAGTTGGAACAATAGAGGCAGCTGCTGGGTGTAGCCAGCTCTCACAGACCACGCTTTCTAGTTTTTTTTTCAGTTTTTAGGTTTAGCTTTAAGCAGTTGCTGTTGTGGGCTTGAAGAAATAGAAGCGATCTTTTCCCTCTCTTGGTTACAGCTAGAAGCTGGGGCTTCTCTCTGCTGCTGGGTTACCTGTGGGACAAATCTGTTTTTTTGAATTTGCCTCTTTTGCCAAGGGGTTTGTTTATGGGATGTTACTGTATTGGAACAGTTAATTAGAAATAGTTACTGTATCTATTCTTTAGTTAAGTTTTCCAACAGAGTTGTTATTCTAAGTTCTTCTTTCTTTCGTTTGCATTTTAACTGTAGTGTTTAAATAAATTGTCTTTTTTAACAGCGAGTAGTTTGACCAGTCACATTGCTCTGGAACAAGGCACTTTACATTTCCCTTAAAAAAAAGAAAAAGTCTAGGCTACCTTCTTAAAATATTTTGATGAAGTCTGGTCTGGGTCCATAACAGAGGCGAATCACCTCACCACTGGACATCACTGCAGGAGTTATTCAGGGTAGTGTCCAAAACCGAGGCATTTTCAGCTATTTCATCAATAACCCTGACTTCACCACAAACCCATAAGTTAGTATGCACACTGATGACTGCATAATGTTCGGCACTGTTAAGGCTCCTCAGATACTGAAACAGTCCAAGTCCAAAAACAACAAGACATGGACAGCATCCAGACTTGGGCTAAGATGTGGCAAGGAATATTCGTCCACCCTACCAACACTGAATCACACACTATCAACATCCTAGAGGTTAACTGACCAGAACTGAACCAAGTGAGCCATATTGAGTACAACAGCAGATCAGAGCTGGGAATTCTGTGGGAATCAACTCAGCCCCCGAATCCTCTCAGCCTGTCCATTATCTACAAGGTACCAATCAGGAGAGTGATGAATACTCTTCACTTGCCTAAACGGATGCAACTCCAACAACATTCAAGAAACTCAACACCATCCAGAAAGAAGCATTTGACTGCCACCCCATTCAACACCTTCAATATATTCACCCTCCACACAGACACATAATGGCAGCAGCATGTACCATCTGCAGCATGTACTGTAACAACTCAAAGGCTCCTTTGATGGCCCCCACCACCTAGAAGGACAAAGGGAGCATATACATGGGAGCACCATCACCTTCAAGTTCTCCCCCAAGCCACTGCTGGCAAAATGTATGTTTTGCCATCTTAAAATGTCCTTGTAGAACCAGCTCATTAGAGGGCAGCCAGGAATCAGCCAAGTTGGTGTGAACTTGAGTCCAGACCATGTAAAGATAGTAGGTTTTGACAGCATTAGTGAACTAGTTTGATTTCTACAATAATGTGTTGTAATTCTTAAATTGAATTAAAATCCTGAAACTGCCAAAGTCGGACTTCAAATCATATCTGAATCAGTAGTCCAGGCCTCTATCCAGCAAAATGATTATTCTACCATGACCATTTGGGAGCCAAAGACAATGGCTTCAGACATTGCAACCTTAAATTGGAGAAAATTACAAAATTGTGTTGTTGGTGTATTTTGATATTAAAAAAAAATTAAAATTCATTGTACCATTAGATCGATTTTAGACAAATGTCATTTTAACTCGCTTGTCGTGCAGCAGATATTGGCCCAAATAAGTGTGAGTGCCCCATGCTAAATAACTGCACTCAAGTAAGAGTTCAGACAATGGTCATATTCCATGATAAATTTTAGTACTTTAATAGCAACGCAAATAACACAGCAGACATTTAGGACAGTAAATTTGAAGACCCAAACGAGAACACTTGACACCCGTTTAATATGTTGCATTATTAAGTTCAACATTTATAATTAAAGCACACCTTTTGAAATTCACTGACAATCAAATTGTAATAAAAGGAGCAAAACATTCATTGATAATTAATATAAAAGGAAAAAAAGATGAAATAACTGTTCACTTCCCTTCAGTTATTTTGAGTCTATTTGTAATTTAATGCCATTTTTCCTAGCTGAGCAGAGATCTCAGATTTCTACTCTCTGAACTCATTTGAGAATCAACCAAGATAATCTACCCAGTTGGCAAGTAGTGGCACCCAAGCCCAGCAATTTAATAAACCAGGGAGGATACAAATCTGACGACATGAAGGAAACAATTTTGAAACAAAGTGCTGGAGAAATTCAGCAGGTCTGGCAACATCTGAATCACTGGACTCAACATGTTAACTTGTTTCTCTCTCTACAGATGCTGCCATACCTGCTGAGTTTCTCCAGCACTGTTTTTCAGCATCCACAGTTCTTTGCTTTATTTAAGGAAACAATTCTGAGTCTGAAAATCCAATATGGTTGAGTGACAAATAATTCGGAAATATAACAGATGTATCCTAAAAGCTTAGGATTGTACAGAAGTTAAATCATCTAAGGAGAACAATAATGAAAAGATTCATTCTTCAACTATTTAGTTCATCTGCTGAGAAAAACCATTTCCAGCATGTTTTTGAAAAAAATAAAAATCCCTGAAGTAAAATTGAACTATGAAAGGCTTATGAAAACAAGACCATTTAAAAGGACAGCTTATGAAAAGAATTAATTTAATTAGTCCCATTGAAAAATCTGACTTCAACCTCCAGACAGCCACAACTTTGTTGGCAAAACTTACCAATATAAGATTTGTTCTTTCAGCTGAATAAGTTAGTAACACGGACAATGTGTGTTATTTGGTCTTGAGGTACTCAAGTTGTTGCAAATTTAAAAATTAGAAATTCCTTCAAGCCATTTCAAGATTAGATTGTCAATTATTGCATTTATTTTTTAACGAGCATTTTAGTACACAATAATCACATATTAACAATGAGTAAGTGTGGCCATGGCCAAGTGCATTCCTGCTGGTTTCTCAAGACAGCTTCCCCATTCAAAACATATTAAGTGCTCTGGAAAACACGTCCTTTGACATTTGAATAGCCTGAATGAGTGAATAATGACACGGAACACCACAGCAAGCTTACACATCAAGATCCAGAACTTTACTCTGTACAAACTAATGGGATACATGTCTCCTTTCTTGGACAATTCCATGAGTAATATACAAAATTAATTTAAGACCTTTTCAAATGAGTTACAGAATTACCCCTAATTTATATAGTCAACGCCAAAGGATGTCTGATTCAAGGATTACAGGCAGAATAGTTTCTTATCAGAAGAAAAGATGAATAACTTCAACTTTCAGCATCATTCTCTGACTCTTGCTTTAAAATGTGAAAAAAATGGACATGGTGACTCATAAGCAGTTAGGAGTTGCTGATTCTAAAAGGCTATCATGATAAGGTAAATAGCTACCCTTTAGGTAGCTGCAAAAAAAGATTCTATTTGGAATTTAATGTTTCAGTGGCTTATTACATCTTGATACAGAACACCATGCTATCTTTTGTTAATTCTTAAACTTCAATTTATACTTTTCAAAATAATTGTTTCACAAAGTTTCTCTTGGAAGAAAAAATGAAAGGACAAGTATCTATTACTAGCCATGTGGCTAATGCCACCTTGCAGCCACTAGGGAAGCTCAAGAGAAATAAGGACTGATCCACACCTTCGAAACAGAGAAAATAGGAGCAGGAGTAGACCATAGCTCAAGCCATATTCCCACTTTCTCCCCATAACCCTTGAATTTTCTCCTTTGAGCCATGATCTTCATCAAACATCTTCTCCATTCAGCTCTCTACCTCAAAGAACATGGCATCAATAATAGCAAAATTAAAGACAGAACATCCTACAACAATCCAGCCAGAACTTCCATTTATGTAGTGCATGTAATTGTTTAAGAGTGCAAAGTTCTTCCCAGATGCGCATATGTAAAACACAATCTGTTGAAGATTCTATCCCTTTTCCTTCCCACTGGCCTGATTTGACAAGCCAAACAAAACATGTTTTCCAAACCCTCCCAACCCCACCCCAGGACTTGCTGCATTCCAGGATCCATGTTTTCCAGTTAATGGGCCTGCCTACAGTACTGGTTGTTTTGAATACTGAGCTTGCTGCACGCTGGTATGGCTGGAGTTGCTGCAGATTGGTCACCATATCCCAAGGGTGGGACTTCCGTGCCAGACCCAACGCATGTAATAGCTGTGGGGTGGGCTTCTTTGTGGTCTGTGCCTCATGTTAGCCTATTTTCAGGTCAATTCCACTATCCAGCCTTCTGCTTTTGCGGTGTTGCCTGATACCCCCAAAAGAGTCACATTGCACATGCAAAGGTTTTGCACATACACACTTTGTGAAACACCCTGCCAGTAAAATACATGGCGATGCTAAAATAAGCATGTTAAATATGAGCGAACAAGGCAGAATGAAGTCACTGCCAGTACTGGATAAGGTACTGCACATGTGTATTTTTCACATGCATCAGTAGACATTCTCTTTAATTTTTTCTTTACCAAATATTTATCTCCTGAATTTTTTAAAGCTATTATGTCTAGCTGCTGAAATGCAGTTTGTGATACAGCATTGAAAAGATTCTTAAACTTTTACTTAGATTTCTTCCCTTCATTTACCTTAAAAAATTATGGATAATTTTAAATACCCAGATCTTTGAACGTGGAGGAGAGAGGTCCAAGGTCTCTAGTCTTCCCTCAAGTCACAACTTTCATCCCAGTTATTACTTTACTAAATCTCTTCCAATTCCTTGACATCTTTCCTGAAGTATGGCAGCTATGTTCACAGCTAATTAAAAATTGTGGGTTACTATTACCTCTTTATCTGAGAGTCATAAAATCTAGCAGCTCTTCTAATTATAATATTCAGTTATCCTGCTCCGGGTACCTTTATAATCCTACTAAGCATTCTTTTTGTGAGAAGAAAGGAAGTACACTAATTTAGTCCATCATATCTCACAATGAGATTTTATAAGAACTAGGAGCAGTAGGCCATCTGGCCCCTCGAGCCTGCCCTGCCATTTAATAAGATCATGGCTGATCTTTTTGAGACTCAGCTCCACTTACCCGCCCACTCACCATAACCCTTAATTCCTTTACTGTTCAAAAATTTGTCTAGCCTTGCCTTAAAAACATTCAGCGAGGTAGACAACCCTTTGGGTGAAGAAGTTCCTCCTGACCTCAGTCCTACATCTGCTTCCCTTTATTTTGAGGCTATGCCTTCTAGTCCTAGTTTCACCTGCTAGTGGAAACAACCTCCCTGCCTCCACCTTATCTATTCCCTTCATAATCTTATACATTTCTATAAGATCTCCCCTCATTCTTCTGAATTCCAATGAGTATAATCCCAGTCTACTCAGTCTCTCCTCATAATCCAACCCTCTCAACTCTGGAATCAACCGAGTGAATCTCCTCTGCAACCCCTCCAGTGCTAGTATATCTCTTCTCAAGTAAGGAGACCAAAACTGCACACAGTACTCCAGGTGTGGCCTCACCAGGACCCTCTACAGCTGCAGCATAGCCGCCCTGTTTTTAAACTCCATCCCTCTAGCAATGGCAGACAAAATTCCATTTGCCTTTTTAAATACCTGCTGCACCTGCAATCCTACTTTTAGCGATTCATGCACAAGGACACCCAAGTCCCTCTGCACAGCAGCGTGCTGCAATATTTTACCATTTAAAACATAGTCCATTTTCCTGTTATTCCTACCAAAATGGATGACCTCACACTTATCAACATTGTACTCCATCTGCCAGACCTTTGCCCACTCACTTAGACTATCTATATCCCTCTGCACACTTTGTGTCTTCTGCACACTTTGCTCTACCTCTCACCTTAGTGTCATCTGCAAATTTTGACACACCACACTTAGTCCCCAACTCCAAATCATCTATGTAAATTGTAAACAATTGCAGTCCCAACACTGATCCCTGAGGCACACCACTAGCCACTGACCGCCAACCAGAAAAACACCCATTTACCCCTACTCTTTGCTTTCTACTGGTCAACCAATCCTCTATCCATGCCAATACATTACCTGTAATACCGTGCAACTTTGTCTTATGTAGCAGCCTTTGGTGTGGCACCTTGTCAAATGTCTGCTGGAAATCCAGATACACATCCACAGGTTCCCCATTGTCCACCATGCAAGTAATGTCCTCAAAGAATTCCACCAAATTAGTTAAGCAAGACCTACCCTTCATGAACTCATGCTGGGTGTTCCCAATGGAACAATTTATATCCAGATGTCTTGCTATTTCTTCCTTAATGATAGATTCAAGCATTTTCCCCACTACTGAAGTTAAGCTAACTGGCCTATAGTTACCTGCTTTTTGTCTACTTCCTTTTTTAAACAGTGGCATCACATTGGCTGTTTTCCAATCTGCGGGAACCACCCCAGTGTCCAGTGAATTTTGGTAAATAATTACTAGTGCATTTGCTTTTTCCCTCATCACCTCTTTTAGTACCCTGGGATGCATTTCATCAGGGCCAGGAGACTTGTCTACCTTTAGCCCCATTAGCGTGCCCAGCACTGCCTCCTTCGTGATAATGATAGTTTCTAGGTCCTCACCTGCGATAACCTTCTTCCCATTAGTTTTCGGCATGTTGTTTGTGTCTTCCACTGTGAAGACTAACACAAAATAACTGTTTCATGTCTCAGCTATTTCCTCATTCCCATTTATTAAATTGGCCTTCTCATCCTCTAAAGGACCAATGTTTACCTTCGCCACTCTTTTACGATTTACATATTTATAGAAACTTTTGCTGCCTGTTTTTATATTCTGAGCTAGTTTACTCTCATAATCCATCTTACTTTTCTTTATAACTTTTTTTGTGGCTTTCTGTTGGCCTTTAAAGATTTCCCAGTCTACTAGTTTCCCACTATGCTTTTTTTGCCTCTTCTGTTGAATTTAACCATACAGATTTTTTTCCACAACTGCTGTTTAACTAGTTTTGCTCATCCAGAATGCACTATTTTTCATGTTCCAAACTTTCTTCATAACCTCCCAACTTTTGTAATTTCCATTACTGCTTCTCCCCTATATTTCATCTACAGCAATTCAGTTCACTGTAGTATACTCTAAAATTTTCACTGCTCGGGTTTCACTCAGAATGCTTCTTTGCTGGTCTGTTAGGTCTGGTCAAGTGCAAAACCAACACTTGAAGACAATATGCACCTCCACTAGACCTGAGCAATCAACCCTGATTGCCTCACTGTTTACGATCCACTTGTTGGGACACTGGTTCCAATGGACAACCTCTACACCAGCATGTCAGCTGATATTGTTAGGACGTCTATAAACTACTCCTACCAGTGACTTGGATAACTGCTACTTCCTATCTCCATCCAAACCAAACACTACACCTTTTCTGAACAAAGATCATTTATCACTATCGTACAGATCTCATTCTTCATTTACAACATTTCTTTTTCGTCCTGCCTTTGCAAAATGTTAAATACTCTTGAATATTCTGCTTGAACCCTTGGTCACATAGCCATTAAAGACATAGGATTGCAATTACATACTCATTAATTTCCACTTGTGCTACCAATTGATCTATTTTGTTAGGAATGCTGCAAGCATTCAGAAAGAGTGTTTAATTCTTTTTACCTGCTCCGACATTATTCGCAGATGGACACATCTGCACAAGTACTCTGTCCCTTCCTGTCACATGCTGGTTATCATGACTTTTGCCTTGTCCCTTCTTTTTAGCTTTGTGAAAGTCCTTGTACCATGAATCCTTCTCCACTATCTAGTTTAAAGCCCTCTCTACAACCTAAATTACACAATTCACAAGGGCACTGGTCTCAGCATAGTTTATGTGAATGCCACCAAGTGATTTAGACTTATTCAATAATACAATTTGTACCTAGGTACAGTGAAAAGTGGATACTGTCACCACATTCCAGCACCATCTTGGATTACAGAATAAATTACTGAATAAACTGTATAAATACTGAATAAATTAATATTAAACTGATATTACTAAAACTGAAACAGCTTCAAAAGCTCATCTTTCCCTCACTGTAGACTGGTACAGCTCTCTCATTTCCCTGTTCTTTGCTGGTGCCCCATGAATAGAAGTTTTTCTATCCCACATCAACCTGAGTTACACATTCTGTTCTCTGGTCTTATCTATCCACACCTATTTGCTTGTGGTTCAGGTAGTAAAATGCAGAAATTACTTTTCTTAAATTTTGAATTGTTCATGCTCCCTTACTCTCAGTCCTACCTACAATGCTGGGTACCCATGTGGCCAATGACAACTGGATCCTTCTGCTCCCATTCCAAGTTCATCTCCAGCTCCAAGAAGATGCCCTCATTCCTGGCATCAGGCAAGCAACACAGGCACTCTCTTGGATTAAGAAAATCACATTTATCCCCTATTACTATTACATTCCAGTTTCGTTACCCCCACTCCAATGGCCCTTTGCATCACAGTGTTCAGTTTGCTAATTAGTTATGCCAGTCCATACAAACTGCAAGAACATCAAACCTGTTGGACAATTGCAAGGGCAGAGGCTCTGCTAGTGCTACCTCTGAATCTCCATTCCAACCTCACTTGCAATCACACACTCCTGTCCCTGACCATGGACTAAATATCCCCCCATTCCCTTCTAATTTCACTTGCTTCTTTGTTCTCTGGAAAAACACAATTTTCATTCAAGGCAATTGCATTCTTAAAGATCCAATTGGCTGGCCTTTAGTTCTCAGTTGATGATGACATGTGTTACCGACACGTTCTATCTCTCACCTTCAGGTTTGATGCCCTTGTCCCTGGTGAAATCCTTACTCATTCCCAGTGTATATTTTCTGTTTACCCTCCTATGGCTCCCAACTACATTGCCTCAAGTCTAACAAAGGAGAGGCATTAAATGAAACTGTGCAGCTTAAAGAGTCATCCTTGACTGAGTGGTAGCATTCTTAACTGAATCTGAACTTCAGAGGTGCAAGTCAAGCGATTGTTGGATTGAACTTTAAAATACAACCTCATCTGCTCTATAATGGCATGGTAAAGATCTGAAACTATATTTGAGGAAGAGCAAGTAAACTCTGACAGTGTCCAAGTACAAGTTTATCCTTCAGTCAACGTTATTAAAACTGATTAATTGGACAATTCTAGCCTTATTGTTGTGGAACTTTGTACATTTAATCAACCAGTCTTCCACATCACACTAGTGACTGCACTTCAAACGTGTTTGGTGTAAAGTGTAAAAGGATGCTCTGAGATGACAAAACGTACTGTATAAATATAAGGGTGTTTTCTTTCATTAGTCAACAGAGCTGAAGACTATAGAAAGGTAGAGGAGGACTACTGCAATATAATCAGAGTCACAGGATGTCCTCAGAGCTAGCTTCTATTTTATATATATATATGCTGACAAAAGCCCAACTCCATCACTCCATCATCTCCCTCTATTACATAATTGGTTTTGTGCTGTCAGACTGCCCAATATCTAATCTTGGATGGGTCACAAGCCCCTTCAACTAAATATTTAACATAAGAGTTAGGAATATGTCCAGTTTCCCGCATAAAGGCAATGAATTCCATCTTACTCCACTGCTAGCATCTAGGTTGAATGAGGTTGAACGAGGGCATCCTATTCTCCTGTGAGCAGAGATTCCAAATATACAGCCTTTCCATCAACTTCAATTTGCACCATACCAGATTTTGCATGCACCTCAACTGCTGTTGAAACCCTTATCCATGCCTTTGTCACTCCCAGAGTCAACTATCCCAAATTTTCTTCTGGCTAGTCTTTCATCCAAAACTCTCCTGCCCAAATCCTATCCCAAACCTCTCAGGTTATTTGTAGGATTTTGCTGAGAAAAGAGTAGCTGCCCTGTTGCCATACAGCAATTCAAAAAGGTCTTGGCTTTGAAATGCTTTGGAACATCTAGATGTCTGAAGGATAATACACAATATGTAAATTGAAGGCACAGTAGAAGCAAGGCCCAGGCACTAACTTGCTATTCAACTAAATAAATAACACCCCTCGCAACAATAAAACTCTTTGTTCACATAGTTTAATCCATTCAATAACAGTGGAAATAGACTTAGGTAGAAATTAATCCAAGAATATGCTTAACACTGCATGACCATGGATTGAATCATTCAATGCTTTAAATACCAACATTGAAATAAAACTGAATAAAACTGAAGTGTTCTAAACAAACTCCTTTTAAAAGTATAAATTCAGACAATGTAATGTGGTAAGAAGTGGCTGGCACCCAGGAATAATTGGCAATTTTTACTTCACTTCCTCTAGAGAAGCATGTTGTCCAAGTTACTTCCGAAATGGAGAAATTTATATGCTAGATCAGTACAACAGGCCTCAACAGACCCTGAAAAAGCACAAGTTCTGATGAAATCACAGCACAATATTAGCAAATCTTTCAGTTACTGTTGGCTTGTGTTTCTCTAACATCTTTTGAATAATTTTAGCAAATATTTCTCATTAAAATCACAGCTTGCTACAAAGATGGCAGAAAATATCTCACACATTTGAGAAATGTAGGAACAGGAATAGGCAATTCATTCCCTTAAGCTTGCTTTACCATTCTAGATTGTTGCTGATTATCTACCTCAATGCCATTTTCCTGCACTATTCACATATCCTTTAATGTCATTAGTATCAAGAAACCTATTGATCTCTATCTTGAACATACTCATTGATTCCTCTTACACAGCCCTTTGGGCTGAAGGACTCCAAAAATTTTAAAGCGCCTTAAAATCATGCACTAGATAATATAGTAAGCAGCTGAGCTAACTGTATGCTAACTGTTCCATTGTAAAATATCTATTTTGCTTCATCGAAAAAGTGAAGTTGCAACTTTATTCTGAAAATAATTTCACCATAAAAGTTACTCTGTGAGAGAGACACAATTCTTTTACCACAATGTTAACCAGAGCTCTTCAGTTTTACTTTGTTCTATTTTACCATTTAAATACTGCTAGGGAGAAGCAGCCTCGATGGTTTTTTTGTGTTGAATCCTTCATCTGATATTATCACAGCTGGAAATGGAAGCCTGTGGAAAACTGCCTCAACTTAAAAGCATTTTAACATCTGATTCCCAGCTGTCTCTGACAGGCCCATATAGCCCTTTTATAAGCATTATGTGATAATTGAAATGAGTGCACTACCCTCTTACGAGAAATTAGGTTATTATGAAGTCCATACCCTGATGGTGTATAATTTGACAAAAGGAAATCGAACTGTTTTAAAAGGGAATTTATATTTCCTTTCTTTTGTGTTTTCTCTTGTTTATAAGACAATTTGCTCCTTGTAATCTACCATGAAACTAGCTTAAGTCATCTTATTGCCCAAAATATATCTCTAACTAGGTTTTTTTTTACTAAATTTTGTAAACAGTATGTATTAGACTATAAAATCAATTTCAATACCATTCTTTTATTCTAAGGATAAAGCCTTTGGAAAAAAACTAAGCAGAATTAGGATTGAGGAATGTCAAATGGGAGGTTTCAACAATTTTAACAATGCAGTACATTCATTCCCTCCCCACCTAAACATAAAATCTCATGCAAAATTCAAAAGACTGTGGATTACTTAAAAGTATAAACTGTAAAAATAAAATCTTACGATGCTCGATCATGGTTCATTCCATTCTGTTGCTGTGGTTTCTGGGAACTGATTGGTGGCAAGATTGGCTTGGTGTTCATCTCAAGACCCCTACGCAAGACCTCTCTGATCTGCTCTGTATCTGAAATTAGAAAAAGATGTTTCAAGTAGTGATCAGAAATCCTCAAAAGAAAGACATTATTCATTTCTACTCATTGTTTTACTTAATCCTACACACAACGTTATTTTGTGCAGACAGTTTAACAGGGTTATGACACATCTCAATTCTTTGAATAAAAAATTCAAGGAATTGATCAGTGGTTTTGAGAGAGAAGTATTCAGGCTGAAATTAGAAACACTACACTCCTATTTTGCCTTGGCGAGGGGCAAGAGTATAAAAACATTGAATGGGTTCAGCTTGTTGATGCACGTGCTGGATCTATAATCAAGCCATTGCTGGAATTATTGTACAAGTCTCCATTGCAGTGAATTAAGCTGCTTAGCAACACAATTCCTCTCCATAAACCATTGCTTTCAACTTCCAAAATGCCAAAGATGCAAATATTATTGCAGCATTCTTGGTTATTAATTTTGAAAACTTTATCCCAGTTGATAGAACATTTAAGCTCACACTCTCTTGCCTTCAATGAAACATGAAACCAGATTTTTTTTTGGTATTGCATTTCAAAGTTGTGCTGCACAGGTCTATACACGTGCATAGAAGTTGGACAATTATGAAAGTTCCATGCCAGTCCATCCAGGCTTTAAGTCCAAGTGGCATTTGAAGGGCATGATATTTTGATTTGAGGCCATTAGGCAACCACACTGCTCTGTCATGTACTATCTTAGGGTTGGTCACCTTTTAAGAGATGCCATGCTGGCAATGGATAACTTTGGGATTTGTCCTACTGTGGCTGCTTGCACAGGCATAGGGAAGGTGTTGGTATCGAGATTGCAGAATGCATTTGCTGTGCCCAGTATGTGGTGATGTGAAGGGGCAAAATACCTCTGTGAGGGCTCTAACAGTGGACTCAAGCTCTGCCCTTTCTTGTGATCAGGGAATTACATGTTTAAACTCAAGGTTTACCTTTGTCTGACAAACGTCTTGGCTGCATTTCAAGATAAATGCTCCTGCTATCTTCTTCGTCTTCTGGTGGGCGGCTTAGATCCACCCAAGCACATTTTGCACTCACACCACTCAGGTTTGAACCATCAGTCTCTATGCCTTTGTCCACTCTTTCCTTTGAGGGGAAAATAAAAGTAGTACAATATGTTTGATTATATGAATCACAAAAATTAAATTTCAGTCAGATAATTCATTTTATTGTTACAGAAATTGTAAAACATTTCGTGTGTTTTATATTCAGATGATTCATTATAAAGCAATAGTCCTGGAAAGTTATTGTCTGTACATTAAATCTGTTGTTATATTAGTGCATTGTACTTCAAAAGTGCTAATTCCTAAGTGGTGAATATTTTATCCAAATTATGCTTATTTTCATTGTATTTCAGGAAGAAATGTCCAAAGAAATGTTAAACATTACATTTAATACCACATCTTTACACAAACTCGATGAATAATTTGATTTAACTATTTCAGAAAATTATAAAAGTAAAAAAATTATGTATTGACATTGTTAGCCAACATACTGCATCGCAAAATGAAGAACACTGCCTGGTTCCTGTGATTTCCTCACAATGTTTCCATCTGAACTGTGCCTGTATAGGAAGGCACTTGGTCAGGATAAGTGGGTAGTGGAGAACTTGCTGCCATAGGCATACAATCAGTGGAAACAAAGACAAAGACAACACCAATAAAGCATATTTACCTTTTAAAGAAAGGAACATTTCTATTTCTGTTGTGAATAATTATTGTCATAAGTAAGTTTTATTTACAAGTTAAAAAAAACAAATATTGCACTTTAAGTGGCAGGCTTATGTACACTAATTCTGAAGATCAAACAAAAGTATTTTTGGGAATGTGTGAAATCTGAGAAAAAAGATATAATTGATACAAGTGAATAATTACTTGCAGATGGGGGTCAGTTTCAAATATAGTCTCTCCTCTTCGCATGTCTGTGATTAGCCAAGAGCCACCTGCACTGTAAAGCAATTTATAATGTTTTAGATATCCATACTAAATCTCTAGCATCTGCCTCATGTTTATTGTAATCTTGAGAAGCAAACATTTAACAAATTAATTAAAACGAATTTCACTGAATAATAATGTATAACAAGTATGTAAAATTCTTGAAATTGCTTGGTAAAGTCTGCCTTTACATTGTACTTTGTCAAGTGCACCCTGCAATGAATTTAGTATGTGGCCTGTCCCAAATTTGCGTGTTCTTTTTTTCAAAATGGCACCAACATATATACACACTGACTCGGTTATGATAGATTAAAATAATAATTTAATCAGAAGCATGATTGAACAGAATTTCCACAATCTCTTAAGCAACGTCCCCAAACATCTCCATGGCTCATCGTTTGGTTGTCAAAATCATGGCAGTGGTCCTTTGTCCAATAGTTACTGCATTTTCAGGATTTCAAAACTTGCTATGGTATTAGCTGTCAAGTCTTCACTTTCATTAACACACTAATTAATTATTGGGTTAAATTCTTTAGGTACAGGTCATCAAAAATTGATCATTAATTTTCACACTTGAAAAGTTCTCGCTGATCAATTTTGCATTGCAATTAATTCTAAAATAAAAACCAATTCAAAATATTTCCCTGTCAATATGGTACATTTATCCATGAAAGCAACTACCTTTTTGCCATCTTTAGCTTCGTCATTTTCAGTGACAGATTCTGTATTGAAAGGGAACTGCACATGTTGCGTTTTCAAACACATCTTTACCGGCCTAACCTATGATCTTCCCACTGCAACTTCTGCCTAAATACAGCTAGACCTGAAAAGAATAAACCTGGCTTGCATATACACTGTTTACATTTGTCACTGTTGCCAGATATAATTGATGTGATAAGTAGAAGTCCCACTCTTGGAGATGACGGCTGATTCACAGGCAAAAGCAATACACTGTTTGTAGCAGGCTGGTCCAACATTTTTACCCTGCGACACACATTTCAATTTTTCTCCACAACAGGAAACAATCTTTCTGCATCTACCCTGTCACATCCCCCAAGAATCTTGTCTGTTTCAATAGGTCGCCTCTCACCCTTCCAAATTACAATGAGTTCACACTTAATCTACTTAACCTCTCCTCATAAGGCAGACCCTAGTGAACCAACTATCTTAAAAGCTAGTATATCTTTCTTTCAATAAGGGGCCCAAAACTGCTCACAGCATTTCAGCTTTGTATAATTTTAGCAAAACTTCCTAATTTTATTTCAAAGGGAATGGAATATAAAGGCCAACATTTCATTCCCACTGAACTTGTACGCTAGCTTTTTGTGATTCATGGACAGGGATTTGGGAGTCCTCCTTACGTAGTTTTCTGGAGTATTTCTTCATTTTAAATAATATTCAGCTCCTACATTCTTCCTGCCAAAGTGCATAACCTAACATTTCCCCACAGTATATTCCATTTTCCAAGGCATTTTCCCCCCCACTCGCTGAACCTGTCTATACATCTTTGCAGAGATAGTAGGAACTGCCGATGCTGGAGAATCTGAGATAACAAGGTGTAGAGCTGGCTGAACACAGCAGGCCAAGCAGCATCAGAGGAGCAGGAAAGCTGACGTTTCGGGTCTAGACACTTCTTCAGAAATCATATACCTATATCTCTATACACCTTTGCAGGCTCTTTGTGTCATCCTCACCACTTAACTTACCACCTATTTTTGTGTCACCTCCAACCTGGCTACAATACATGCATTTCCTGATCCAAGCCATTAACACAAATTGTAAATAACTGTGGCCCCAGCACTGAGCCCAGTGGCACACCACTTGTTACAGGTTGTCATCCTGAAAAATGCTCCCCCCCCACCCCATCCCAACTGTCTTCAATTAGTTATCCAATCCTCTATCTACGCTAATATACTTCCTCCAAATTTCATGTGTTTGTGTCTTATTAATAACAATGTGTGGTACTTAGCAAACATCTTCTGAAAATTCAAATGTATTACATCCATTGTTTCCCTTTCATCTATCCTCCTTGTTACCTTGTCAAAGCATTCTGGTAAATTTGTCAGGCATTATTTCCCCTTCATGAAGATGGTGACTCTGCTTGATCATATTGTGTATTTCTAAATGTTATGCTATTACATCCTTTAGAATACGCTCTAACATTTTCCCAATAGCAGACATCAAGTTACCCACCCTACAGTCATTTTCCCTTCCAAAATAAAAAAGTGTTACACTGACAATTTTAGAATCCTCCTGGACTTTTCCAGAATAAGGATTCCTGAAAGATTGTAACCAGTGCACCCACTATCTCTGTAAATTATTTTCTTTAATCTCTTAGGATGCATCTTATCAGGTCCAGTAAACATATCTGTCTTTAGCCTATTAGTTTCCCTAGTGATTGTTATTGTATTTATTGCCACTCCTTCTTTTGCCCATTGAATACTTAGTAATTTTGAAACGCTATTAGTGCCTTCTACTGTGGAAACCAGTAGAGCATTTGTTCAACTCCCCTACCATTTACAGGTTCCCCTAACTTTATTCTCTAAGGGGCTTATAGTCACATTAGCTTTGCTTTTCCCTTCTTTACATTCAAAAGAAGTTCTTGCTGTCTGTCTTGATATTACATGACCAGCAGACTCACTGCCATTCCCTTTTCTAGGTCACAGGGTGAAAAAAGTTATGGATGGTTGGACAACCCAGCATTTCTCTGACCAAAGACAGTTTCTCTTGCACTGCTAATAGGCTTACTGATCCTAACCTCCTGAGCCAAACAATCAGCAGCAAACATGGGATAGAAACATTTTGAGTGGGATAGCATCTTGCAAATGTTCCCCAAAGATACTTACCTGTATGTGATTTATGGATCACCAGATAGATAGGACCCCTTAGAAGACTGCAATCTGGCCCACAGGCCATCTGTTGGACGGACCTAATTTATACGTTAAGGTTACTTTAATTGTGCTCTTCAACACAGAGATAATCCTTACATATAGCATGAAAAAAATGGCATTATGGTATTTAAGGATGTAACCTATTGGTGTAAAAAGAGGAAAGCAGATGAATGCCAGAAGAATTTAGGAGCGTCGCATTCATCAGAATATCAGACTCAAATCAACAACTGCAACAGATATCTCGTGTCATCAGATCAATAGCTCTAAGATCACTTCTCTCGCTGTGCAAATCAATATTGCTGCACTTTCCATCATAATTACACTGGCTTACTCATTGATCAAGATGGCCAAGAATGCACTAGATTCTCAGGCGAGTCTACTAATAGGACAGCATCATCAATACTTTAGGAATTGCAAACGATGCTCCCCATGTCTTGTAATGTTATCCAATATATCACCAATAAAAACATTTTTTTTTATGGTAATGGTATTCCAAACAACAGTGAGCTCTCATTTTATTAAATATAGAATGAGTGATTTAAAGTTCAAGATATAGAAAATCATACAGACTGTTAGATTGTCCAATAAAAATTGTGTTTCTCATTCTTTTAAAACAAAAGAAATTTTCCATAAAGGCAGGATTTTACCATAGCAATGACTTGAATTCATATTGCATCTTTAATATTAAAGAAGGTTTTCTCATGAGCATATTCAGATAACTTGGAGAAAGAGACTTAGAAAGAAATATTAGTAGTGCCATGACAATTGTTTTCGAAAATGTGCACCAATAACGGGGAATAAAAACTGTTTTAAACCAAAGAAACTGTGGAACAAGTTGTATCTACAATGTTGCCTTATTCAAGCAGTCTTTTAATTCTTCGCCGCCACCAGCCCCAGCACCGCAAAGGACTAGTTGTTACGGGCTCAGGATAGTAACAATCCTCAGCTAGTGGCTTCAGTCTTGTACAGGGACAATGCATCAGACACATCCAGCTTGCAAAGAAAAAGGGCCTCAATCTCTCTCCCCCCACCGCCCCTCACCACATGGAGAAATGACGGAAAATCTCCCAATAGCTGTTTGCACTCGCCGTTTTCCTTCAAACTGCACTCTCTGCAAATTACCCAGTGAAAGGAAAGATAGGGAAAAAAAAACCTTTGAAGATGCTAAAAATGGCAGATTCCAATTGGTGAATATGACACAAAACTACGTGGAAATGCATGTTGTGGGGATGATGCAAAGAGGCGTCTGGAAATCAGGACAGAATGATTGAGCGAGCCAGAGCATGGCAAATGGCACATAATGTGACTAAGTCTGAGGTTATTCACTTTGGTAAGAGGAATAGAGGTGCAGAGTATTCCTTAAAAGATGAGACACTGGGATGTGTTATGTCCAAAAAAGACCTCAGTGTTCTTGTTTAGTCCCTGAAAGCAAGCATGCAGGAGAAAGCAATTAATAAGTCAAATGGCATGTTGGCCTTTATTGCAAGGAGATTTGAGTACAGGAGTGAAGATGGCTTGCTTAATTCAATAGAACATTGGTATTAAAATGAGAAGCAAACCATTCAACTCCGAGATGAGGATGAATTCCTACACCCAGATGGTAGTGACTCTCTGGAGTTCTCTACCCCAGAGGTCCTGTAGAAACTCGATCACTGATTAAGTTCAGGATGGAGATTGATAGATCTCTAGATACTAATGTAGAGATCTAAACTAAACACAATGGTGATATTGCAGGAAAATGGTGATGAGGTAGATGATCAGCCATTATCTAGACTGGCAAAGCAGGCTAAAAGAATGGCCTCAAAATGCCCCCAAGTTCAATAAACCCCTGAAGATGGGAGCTAACGTAGATCAATAATGATGCACAAATAATTATAAAGTGTGCATCATCCAAGATGGTGATAGCAATGGTGATATACCATATTTAAAATTTTATAATAAACTATGCTTCAAAGTATTTATATAGTTACAGAATTGAAAACAAGGATACCTCAGCACTGTTGATTTTAGAACAAATATACCAGTAATTCTGTAAACAAACATGAAACAACAAATAAATCTGACATACAGAATAAACTATGGTTGTTATTGAGAACAAAGACAACAACCATCAAATAATATTCACAAGTTTCTTAAAAGTAGCACTACGTGTAATATGTTTTTTTCACCTATCCTAGTGAATAATCCTGAACTATAGGCAGAAGCTTAAAAAAAACAATGAATATGTACACAATAAATGTGCTTATAGAATTCATCTATATAAGAATCCAGAACCAAACTTATTTTGACATAAATTGGTAGAATATGTAAATATGTTTTCTAAACACTTTCATACAAACTCAAAGAAGGAGCGAGAGAAGACCATATGACCCCCTTAAGCTGGATCTGCCATTCAGTGAGATCCTGAATGATCATCTAGCTCAACTTGAATTCCTACCATATTCCAGGATTTCTTAGTGTCCAAAAATCTGGCCAGCTCTGTAAATCTGTCAGACGATAAGCTATGTCACTTTTTAACTGACTCTGTGTATGCCACGGTGGCTCTGTGATTAGCACTGCTGCCTCACAGCACCAGGGACCCAGGTTCAATTCCAGCCTTGGGCGACTGTCTGTGCAAACTCCACACATTCTCCCCGTGTCTGCGTGGGTTTCCTCTGGGTACACTGGTTTCCTCCCACAGTCCAAAAATGTACAGGTTAGGTGGATTGGCCATACTAAATTACCCAGTGTCCAGGGATGTACATGTTAGATGGGTTAGCCAATGGAAATGCAGGGTTGCGAGGATGCGAGTGGGATGCTCTTCGGAGAGTCGGTATGGACTTGTTGGGCCGAATGATGTTTCCACACTGTAGGGATCCTATGATTACAAACTGAGCATGAAAGATTTGCAACTGACTTACACTGGAACAGTCCGAAGAAGCTCCAAGATCCCTTGGCCATTCCATTGCTGTGCTGCTTGAAGTTCTTCTGTACAAACTCCAACAATCTGATAAGGATTAAACATTTTTAAGGAAGGACTTAGAGAAATTGTACAAGTTTCATTGCATGTAAATATGGCAAAACTAAATTATATTTCAATTTAGAACAATCAAAATGGTAATCAATATTCTATGCTTCCTGGACGCCAGCAGAAATTTTACTAGAAAGACATTTTTCTAACCAATTGAATTTTACAATCTCCAATCTAAATCTTTATGCTATTTATTGCAACATAGGACTGCAAAAATTTATTTAAAATTCAAGAATTTCAAAATGGAGGGCTACAGCAAACTTAACTGGAGATGATGTATAATGGTAATGTCAACAGAATAATAAACCAGAGGCCCAAAACAAATGCTCTAAGGACTCTGGTTTAAATCTCACGAGGGCAGCTGGTGGCATTTGAATTCAATATCTAGAATTGACAACAGTAATGATGACTATGGTATTGATCATAGAAAAAGTCCTAACTGGTTCATTAATGTTCTTCTGAGGAGGAAATCTGGCTTTAATTCCGAATCCACAAACTACCCTCTGAAATGACTACACCATCCAACCTGTTCAAGGGCAACAAATGCCAACCTTGCCAACATCACATTAAATAAATAAATGTTAAAACGATTCAGTAACAAATTCAAACCTGGAAATGTCATCAGGTTTGCTCCCAAACAATTCAGCCTCTTCAGGAAAAAAAATCAAAAGGGCTAGACTTTGAACAGAAAATTATCTGAAAGCAAAACCACCTCAATTTTAAAAATGTTCTTGATAAACAATATTGTGGTCACATTGCTCATTTTTAAAGCCACTAATTAAGTATACAGTAGATTTAAGCTTGTATATTGCTGCCTGGCTTACCAGAATGACATGAACGATTTGCCAAAAAGAAATGTAAACAGTTGAGAATTTCTTTTAAAATTTCATAACAAAATGCAATTGTTAAATGCATAATGTTCCATTATTAAGACATTTTATAATGCTGTTATGAAATTACATATTTCTAGAATCAGGAGTAATCTTTAAAGTAAGTCAAATACTGTGCGTCTTTCCTTCCCACACATCTCCTAACTCCAGGAAGATTGTAACTTGATGCAAGTTGTTACAGCATCAACAGGAATTCATTAGAACATGTACACTTTAAAACTACGAGTTTCTACAGCACACAGATTTACAGCGGCAAGATTATCACTTACACAGTATTAATTCCATACAATTCAGTCATTCATAAACTCAACATTTTCCTTCGATTTTTGGAGAAAGCATATAGAGGATACCAAACATTGTGCATTTGGAAGTCTATCTCTTCATGGAACGCAGAGTACATGAATTAATTTGCATGCAATTGAGAACTAGGAATTTAGAACACTGCATGTAGGAATTTGGATAACAACTTTGACTATTCTTAAAACAGCAGATGCACTAAGATATTTATATCAATAAGACTGCTGAGCCAGTTTCTGCAACATAAGTCGCATCTTGCTAAGCTTTTGTTTGAAAAAGGACATTCAAAGGAACTTCAAGCTCATACAGTATCAAACTGCGTTTTAAAGAACAAATGCTGAAAGCATACAAGAGAACCTGGAGGTAAACCTCTACTATTCTATTCCAAAAGAAGTACAGAAAGATAAACAGCTGGGTGCACCAAAAAAAATTCTGCTCCCTCTCCCTTCCGAGTGAGTTTCTCAAATTCTGCTTCCCTGTAGTAACGCAGCATGGATGTAAAATCCACATCTCACCACTTTGTGGTGCTATGCATTATTGTTTCCAAAGAACCTGAATTAATCACACAACCAACAAAATAAATCTGTATCTAATGAGCCAAATCACACTTTGTCCCACAGTTCAAAATATTTTCATATTAAATCCCAGCCACAAAGCAACTGTCACATAAATTTCATGTCAACCCTAACATTTTCAAGTAATTTTGGAACCTGGCAATAGGGTTCCAAGATATCAAAACAGACCAGGAAGTTTACTAAGTTCCCTAAAATGCTTGACACTTCAGAGGGTTATGTTATCATTTGCTCAGGCAGCCAATGGTCAGCAAGCACTGCAACAGGAATCTTCAGTCCATATTTTTACCTTTCTCTCCTCTTTTCAAAAACTCCCAAAAACGTTTTGTTCGCCAAGCTCTCAATCATTTGTTCCAATATAGCCCCAGTGATGGAGAGTTGTTCTAAAGCTACAGAGTACGTAATGGCACTCTCAGTGCTACAGACATAACCATGTGCCTGCTTTATTAAGTTAATTAGTGTTAGTAGATTAAATTATTGCCAAAACTCAAAGCATAAGATTAGGCAGCTATTTTCCACAATGTTTTAAGCCTGATATCCTCGACATAGCAAATTCCAGTTCTGAGATGATACAGACAAAGGTCAAGTCTTCCTCATGTGGGAAGTGAGCACAACTCAAAAATCAGTAAATGAATTGCCCGAGACATTCAAACCCACAGTCTTGAACCCAAATCCAGTTGGTCATTTACCTCAAACCAATACATTTTCTGTCCGAAGTGTCTCAATCCCTCAAAAACATCAACTGCAGCACTTATAGATATAACTACTTTATATTAATCTCCTAACCATTGATGTCAACATGTCCGAAACGCAATTGCTGATATCCAACGTTCATTTATCTATCATTCCTATTCCGACTGACATAAACCCCTCCAGCTTTACAGACACTCTATCCTTTGGTCCTCCAACTTCGACCATTTCTTGCCCCCTTTTCCGTTTACCCCATAAAATCTTCAGCTCTACTCTTAATACCCATAATCTCAAGAAGAACCTGCTTCAAATCTACTGCTTTGAACAAGTTTTTTGTATTTATTTCCATTAGCCCACCTCGCAAATCACCTTCGAGAATAATCCATATTAAAGACAATAGATTAATCTAAATTATTGTCATAAGTCCTCCTGAATATGCAGTAGAATGCATTTATCAAGAAAATTAACAAAATTTCTTGTAGATTAAAAGAAATATCCATGCAACTGATAAAGAAAAATAATTATCATCCACAATTCTATTATTGAACACATTAGATAATTACCTTGATGAACGTCATCTAGAACTCAGCTCAATATTTTCCTGGGATGTTTTGGAAACCATAAGCTTCTGTTCTGATGACAAAGAATTCTATTATTTAATAGTCAGCTTATTTTCCGAAAGTAAATGGTGAGAATGGGCCAGATATTCCTGTGTTTTCAGAAATGGAATTGTTTGAGATTTGAAAGGTCACACTTGTTTTGGCACAATTTGTTTCAAAGAACTTTTCAAATGGGAACATGAACAGCGATTCTAAACAAGAGTCGGGAAAATGGGTACATAAAGAAACCTTTTTTAGTTCTGAGGAAGGGTCACCAGACCTGAAACGTTAACTCGGTTTCCTCCTTCACAGATGCTGCCAGACCTGCTGAGCTTTTCCAGCAACTTTGTTTTTGTTCCTGATTTACAGCATCCACAGTTCTTTTGGTTTTTAAAATAACCTTTATGTTCTTCTTGCAGACTTTACAATTTTCAATTGCAGAGCACCCATCATGAGCAATATTGGAACAAATTATTTGGTTGAGACAATACCTGGAGAAATGCAACTGTTCCAAAGGGTGTATGCACTGGTTGCAGCTGCGGGTCCTCTGTCAGCAACATATGTTGGATTCTGGATTCACTGTTGTCCAAGGGACTGTGCCAAGAAACATGATCACCACTGCATAACGTGTTTTCTGTGTGATTTAAAAAAAAAGCTCAAAGTGGAATACATTTGATTTCCTTCTCTACTGTTTATGGTTGATCGCATGTATTATTTGCGGGTTGCAGATTTTTTTAAAATATCAATTTAGGAAAGTATAGACTGTTTCTCCACACCCTCCCAAATAATGGGTGGAATTTCATTGGGGTTTGAGGGATGTGGGTTATGGTCAGACTTGTGGCAAATTGGACAAGAACTCTAGCAAGGCCTATCTTTATGATGGGAGCATCGCGCTACATCTTTTACACTTTTGCCGAGTGATGAGACAAGTTTCTTGCTAGGCAGCACTAACTGACAAATTAAGGAGATTAGAGCTTGTTATACACTTTAACATTGCAACTAACCTCATTAGTAGTCAGCTTCCTTTCTTACCAAAAGCGCCAAACAAGCTAGATGCTGAGAATTCTCAATATGCAAGTTAGAGTGAGTAACTGATGACTTCAGCTTGTTGCTGGCTGTGAACAGTCTCCATGTTGGACACTGGGCACTAACTTTGCCAGGGCATGCTCATAGACACCACATGCCACATCTACGGACATTTGTGTCATGAGGTTGGCAAATGTTGGAAGCCACTTTGGTCCACTCACAGCATGCTGCTGCACTTCAATGCTGCACTCAGGCTGCGTCAGCAAATATCACTGCAATGCTTCAGCAAGGACACTGCACTCAGGAAAATGCACCAGGTTCACTGCCTGAACCAAGACGCATCTCCAGCCTGCTTATTTGCTGTCAAAGCAATCATTCACATTGAGCCTATTTGGACGCTCACAGCATCCCTGCCATGCACTGTCTTGCCATGCAAGTTAGCGCAGAACAAAGCTAGGAATCTTGTCATACTTTCAGCAGTCCTCAGTCAAGTCAGTGGAGAAAGCCTCCAGTCAAAGCATCCAAGCACAGTAAGTCAAAGAAAGCTTTTGACACCAGTCCTCTCCTCATAAGGGGTGAGGAACCAAACATTAGGCAGCACACTACCTTTCTTGTCACATTCTGCCTTATTGTAAGGCCTTTTCCTCCTAGAATGAAGGAGTGGCAGGTAATTATGGAGCTGAAAGTGGGTGGTACAGCTGTTATTTTTGTGCAGATAAGCAGGTGTCCCGAGTTGGCAGCAGAGGGCATGCAGGGTTAGTGGTGTCAGGATGGAAAGCAAATGAGGGAAGATATTGCAGGTAATAGTGAGGATGGTAGAGTTTGAGCCTTGGACGAAGGTGGGGACAACAGCAGAGATAGTGAGTGCATGAGATATCTAAGAGAAGATGATGGCACTTAGGCTGACAAAGTGGAGAATTCATTGACGTTCTTCCTACACTGCTGGACAATCCTCCATATAGCTTAGACTGCACAGATTCAGGCAACTTTGGGCCAAGCTGGTATGGTCCGGTGTTGTGCCACCACTATTAGTCCTAGAGGAAGAGGACTTTCTGCATCTGCACTATCCTGTCCAGCAAGGCCTCCCTGTTTCTGCTTGCAAATGCAGCACCTTTTCCCCTGTACGCAATGTCCTGGGCAAATGTCAGGAACTGCACAGAGCAATTCAGACTGACAGTGCTCATTTGGGTTTAAAGATAGTGCGGGCATAAGGGATGCCAGTCTCTCGGTGGTTATGTGGGGGTGTGGCAAATTATTTCATGAACAGTACATGGTAAGATAGGGATATGAGGTATACAAGATGGGGGGTGGGGTTTGGAGTTCATAAGCTGCATTTGGTAACACATGGCAAGAAATCTCCCTAGATCTCACGTTGATAATCACTCCAACACTCCCAACGCAACTTTCACATAGCCAAGAAAAATAGCTTGTGTCTGAAGAGTTTGCTTCAAAGGCTTCCTGAAGAGCATTATTGAATTTCCTTAATTAGTCAGTGAATGAATACTTCCTGACTTGGCATTCAGCACAGGTTTAAGGGTGGGCAGGACTGGCAGCTCAACATTCCAGGGTATAGAAGTTTCAGGCATGAGAGAGGTACACTGTTGCATTATTGATAAAGGAAACCATCATTGCAATAATGAGGGAAGATGTCTTAGAAGGCTCTTCAAATGAAACCATCAGAGCTAAGAAATAAAAAAGGAATGATTACTTTTCTGGGCTTATACTACAGGCTTCTTGTAGGAAACAGAGGAGCAGATACCTGTCAAGATGCCTCTTAAACATTGCTATTGGATCCGTCTCCACCATCTCCTCTGGCAGTGCATTCCAGGCACTTACCACCCTCTTAACTTATCTTATCAAAAGGCCACTTTGTGTTCTTGCTTTCTATTATCTTGATTAAGCAAAGGATTCATCCATTCTAATGATCTGTTTACTAAGTGGGTTTCAGAAATGCATTTTTGAACAAATGGGATAAAAACAGCATTATTTCTTTTCAAATGACTAGCCTAAAAACACACAATGGAACCAGGATAGAGCCACCACTGGAAAGAGAGTCTATGCTAGGTGTTAATGCTCAGAATATCTAAAGACTAACAAAGAAAATATCTGTTCCAGTAAGCATATAACATTAAACAACGAGTGGGTATTCTTGTTTCATTCTTTCAATAGAAATTACATTGTTAGTTTTCTCAGCAGCTAAGCACCTGGGCTAAAAATTTATTCTTACTTTATATTCTTTCTTACTTAGTAACTGCCTTACTTTATACAGCAAATCAACCTAAACACAGCCTTTTTAAAAAAATTGTACAGTTGCTAAAATGGTCATGTGACAGCACACTAGAATGAAATATAAACTATAAAGATTCCATTCTTGGCTCTTTATGTCAGGATATTATACATGTCAAATGCTCAATTGATTCTACGGTGAATAATCCCCACAACGCATTACTGCTCTGGTGTCTCCTGGGAAAAACATCACATCCAGACCAGGTTTTTCACATGCTAATATACCAATTGTAAATCCACCTGTTTTCTGTCAATTTTAGTAAATGCTATGCCATTTTCCTTGCGTATCCAGCAAATACCATAAAATTGCTAGTGACAGGTGAATAGATTGTTTGTTTGTTTTCAAATATAGAACGTGAAAGGATTGATCAAACCTGAACACATTTCTGATGAAGTTTTGGGAGCATAACAACTTTAGCAGCATGAAATGTGGGCTCCATGCTCTAAGGCAAGTTGGTCCAAGTGGGGCAGGGCATGTCAATCCAGGAGGGGAAGCACAGTTAGGTAAGCGAATGAATTAGCTTTACATAGACTTTCTTTCCAGTGGTGGCTCTATCCTGGTTCCATTGTGTGTTTTTAGGCTAGTCATTTGAAAAGAAATAATGCTGTTTTTATCCCATTTGTTCAAAAATGCATTTCTGAAACCCACTTAGTAAACAGATCATTAGAATGGATGAATCCTTTGCTTAAATCAAGATAATAGAAAGCAAGAACACAAAGTGGCCTTTTGATAAGATAAGTTAAGAGGGTGGTAAGTGCCTGGAATGCACTGCCAGAGGAGATGGTGGAGACGGATCCAGTAGCAATGTTTAAGAGGCATCTTGACAGGTATCTGCTCCTCTGTTTCCCATAAGAAGCCTGTAGTATAAGCCCAGAAAAGTAATCATTCCTTTTTTATTTCTTAGCTCCGATGGTTTCATTTGAAGAGCCTTCTAAGACATCCTCCTTCATTGTTGCAATGATGGTTTCCTTTATCAATAATGCAACAGTGTACCTCTCTTATGCCTGAGCAGCTCTGTGAGTGTGAGAGAGAGAGTGTGTGTGAGAGAGAGAGAGAGAGAGAGAGAGAGAGAGAGAGAGAGAGAGAGAGAGAGAGAGAGAGAGAGAGAGAGAGAGAGAGAGAGAGAGAGAGAGAGAGAGAGAGAGAGAGCGCGAGCTGCTCTGTGGAGGGTTGGTGTGGACTTGACGGATCGAATGGCCTGCTTCCACACTGTAGGGATTCTACATTTAAAATGAAGATTTTAAGAATAATTGTGAGAAGAAAGTTTTCTCACACTAACTGAATCCCAGATTCTGCATTAGGCATCCATAATGAAGTTTACATATTTACCATTTTGGTCACCTCTCCAATTTTGGTTATGCATTTATGTAAAGAAGTCCTGTAGTAAATCAACTGCCAGGCAACATCTAATTCAGAGCACCAAATATCAGAAACAAAATAATGGGAGATGAAATCAATATTCTGTTATAAATGCCTGTGGATACATCAGCAAATTCTACAATATGACATTTTCCAAGTCTTTCAGAGCTCCAGGTTATTAAATTCCAACAGATGGAACAATGTGATATCCACTGAAAAAGTAAAATGTTCTTTCCACTGTATTCAGGCAATGGCTTGAGAATTTTGGCCACTGTCAGCAACGTTCCCACTCCTTAACAAGTAACTGGAATTCCAACACTATTAAAGCTGCGCTATTACCGTACATGGATATAAACATTCTACTTAGGCTTCCATACAAACTTATCCAATTTCTATGAAGAAACATAATTATCACTTTCTACTTTTACATTAGTTTCTTTACAGTTGGTATTTATACCTTGTTAGGGAGTACATTTCCACTTTCTCATCAAAGCTCAGTAAGCTTTTGATGTACAGTATTATTCAATACATTAATGACATCACAACCCAACATAAAAAAAATTAACGATATTACAAAAAGACTTCCGCTTTGCTGGTCTTACCTCAAGTAAAGAAGGCGGAGTGGGGGGAGAAGACAGGAAAGTGAGAGGCTGTAGAGGTGATGGGTGAACAGGAAGCTGCATTGGGGGTGGAACAGAGAGAATGGCTGCAAGGGGGATTAGAAAGAGAGAGTATCTGCAAGGGTGGGGTAGGGAAATGGGGGTACCTGTATGTTGGAAGATAAAATGGCTGCATGGAGGGTAGGGAGAGAGAGCAAGAGGGCGAGAGAGCAGAATTGCCTGCACAACATTTACAGGAATACAGTCATTTCTGATATAACACGATAGTTCCTTTCGTGTGCAATATAAGAAAATTGCGCAATAACTGCCACATTTAAAATGATGGAGACGGTTATAGCCAATACAGGTAGGGAAAGTTTGCATTCTACAAATAGCATTCTATAATTCTTCAATCACATTAAAACCAATTTGCATTGTAGAAACATGCATTACATCAGATCCGACAGTAGTGCAGTTACGTAAGGAGCGTGTGAAAAGACAGAGTGGCTGCTTGGGGGTCGGCCTGGGTGAGTGGAGAGGAGAAAGAGGACAACAAAGAGAGAGAGAGGCTGATGTTGTGGGAGGGTGGAGAGAGGGGGAAAGAGACGGAGGTTGAGACAGCGAGAGAGGAAGAAGCTGCAGGAAACTGGTAGAAAGGAAGGCTCGGGATTTGATTAATTACTGACCTCAGAATGAAGGCGCCCCTAGGTCTCAGCAATTATAATTGATTAACTCAACTAACGCATACATTAAGAAGTAGGTCAACAGAAATGCAATCATGATACTTCAAAATTCGCAGAATAGATGCATTCCAATGAGAAAAATATTCCCAGTGAAACTCCCATCATCTGTGGTTAACTACAAAGCATATAAATTGCACAATGATGGGTGGCAGGTAAAAAGATGGGACAGAATACAAAAAGACAGCAAACATTGATGAAAGAATTAACATGGAGGACATAAATTAAAGCAAGCTAGTCGTAAGTATGAAAACAGATATGAAGTTTCTATCAATGTTTAAAGAGAAAAAAGCTAACGAAGTGAATACTGGTTCTATAGAAAGTGAGTCTGTAGAATTAATAATGGAAAATAAGATATAACATGTCTTCAATAACATAATGGCATGGGGATAGAAGATTACCTAGCTAACAGGACACAGACAGTAGGCATAAGTGGATTTTTTTTGGTTGGCAAAATATAACGAATAGTTGGTATGTGCCAGAGGGATTGGTATTTACAATTAATGTTAATGATTTAAATCAAGGGAATATGGGTCTAGTTGCTAAATATACTAATGATGCTAGGTAGGAAAGTAATTTGTTAAGAGCGTGTGAGGAAAAGGATAGATAGGCCAAGTGGGTGAGCAACAGCTGACAGATGGAGTATAAAATGGGAAAACATGAAATTGTCCATTGTAGAAAACAAAACCAAAATTTAAAAAAAGTATATTATTAAAATGGTGACAAAGCTTTGAGATGCACAGGGATCTGGATGTCCTAACGTATGAATTGCAAAAAGTTAGTATTTAGGTACAATAAGTGTTATGATCCCAGCTACTGGTGTCACCACAGAAGGTGGATTCCAACATGAAACCTAGTTTATCAGATCATATGTTTATTTTTAGTTTTAATTAACATGATGGTTAATCACAAACGTGGACGAGGTTACAAATTTTCTTTAACATCAGTGTGATGTAGGTCAACCAACAATGCTGTTAGGGAGAGAATTCCAGGATTTTGACCCAATAACACTGAAGAAACAGCAATCTATTTCCAAGTCGGGATGGTGAGTGCCTTGGAGGGGAACTTGCAGTTGGTGAGGCCTTCATGAATTTCTGCAGTACTTCTTATAGATGCACTGCTGCTAATGAGCATCAGTAGTGGAGAAACTGTGCTAATCAAGCTGACTGCTTTATCATGGATGGTGTCTACATTCTTGAGCAATGTTGAAGCTGCATTCATCCACACAATTGGGGCGTATTCCGTTACACTCCTGACTTGTGCCTTGTAGGTGTTGGAAAGATGTTGAGGACTCAGGAAAGTTACTCAGTGAAGCAGTCTGGCCTCTGATCTGCTCTTGCAGCCATTGTACATAGAGTCGGTCATACACATATACCACAAAGAAATGGCTAATGCAGTTTAGTTTCTGGTCAATGGTAACCCCTGCCCCCACCAGATTTTGATAGTGGGGAACTTAGTGATGATAACTCCATTGATTGTGAAGGTGCAATTGTTAAATTGTCTCTTATTGGAGATTGTCATTGCCAGGCATGCATGTGGTGTAAATTTTACTTTCCACTTGTCAACCCAAGGCTGGATATTTGTCTGCATTTGGACATGGAATGCTTCACTAACTCAGAAGCTGCAAATAATGCTGAACAATGTGCAGTCAGCAGTGAACATCCCCACTTTTGATCTTGTGATGGAGGGAAGGTAATTGATGAAGCAGCTGAAGGTTGGGCCTAGGGCACTATCCTGAGGAACTCCTGCAGAGATGTCCTGGAGCTGAGAATAGTGACCACTAACAACCACAATCATTTACCTTTATGCCAGATATGAATCCAACCAACAAAAAGTTCCCCCCAATTCCCACTGACTTCAGTTTTGCTAGTGCTCCTTGATGCCACTCTCTGTCAAATGTGGCCTTGTTATCAAGGCAGTCGATCTCACCTCACCTCTGGACTTCATCTCATTTGTCCATGTTTGAACCTAGGCATAAAGAAGTCAGGAACTCAATGGTCCTGACAGAATCCAAACTGGGCATCAGTGAGCAGGTGCTGCTTGATAGCACTTTTGATGACAACTTCCCTCACTTTACTGATGACCGAGAGTGGACTGTTAGGGTGATACTTTGCCGGGTTGGATTTGTCTTGCTTGTGTACATGATATGCCCAAGCAATTTACCACATTGTTGGGTAAATGTCAGCTTTATAGTTATACTGGAACAGCTTGGCTAGACATGCAGCAGATTCTGAAGAACAAGTCTTCAGCATTATAACTAGAATGTTGTCAGGGTCCATAGCATTTGCGGTATCCAGCGGCTCCAACTGTTTCTTGACATCAAGTGGAGTGAATCAAATTGACTGAAGACTGGCATGTGTGATGTTGGGGACCTCTAGAGATGGCCTAGATGCATTGCAGAAAGCACCACCAAGCTTTATGTGACAGCACCTTCCAGCCCTGCAACTTCTACAGTCTAGTAAAGAAAGGACAGCTAATTAGGGATGAGCAATAAAGGTGGCCTGTTCATAGGTGCTCAAATGCTAAGAATGAAAATAAAGTTTTATGACTTCCAGAAAAGCATTAGGTATTAAGAAACGAAACTGAAAGAAATGGAAATAATTGCTTGCAAGTGTTTGTTTGAGCTGTTATTGACTCTTATGATGTATGTGGTTTTAAAAAGTGCCTGAAGGCCTTGGTAAAACGGTCACAAACCGAGCTTTGCCCTGGAAATTGTGATCTTCTCCATTTTCAAAATTCTCTCTCTGAATTTTGGCTTCCTGCTTCTGTGAGAGAAGGCAAGAACTAGAGAAAGGGCAAATGGTTATGAAATTTGATGCGGACATCCTCGAGTATTCTGGTAGACTGCGGAAAAGAAAAATACGCCATTGCACGCTGCATCAGGCAAACAAAACATCAAAAAGCTGGATGTGAAGCATATCAGCCAACAGAAAAACTGGTAGAAGTTGAACTGTCCATAGCATACCAATACAGTACCAAACAGTCATTGACCTCATTTATGGGAGAAAAGTTGGTCTAGAATGGCTATGTTGCTTTTTCTTTTGTTACAATATATTTTACTATATAAATCCCGAGAGCCTCCAATCATCACTCTGCCAAATCTATTCAAAGCAGCAATCATATCACAGTCCAATCACTTGAAAATTCCAAATTCTTATGTTTCCTTATCTGCCTTTTTACTTACAAGTCCTCATTTTGACGTGAAATGTCACTTGTCAGGATGCTACATTTCTCGTCACCATTTCATTTTTTTTTAAACAGGATAAAATAGATCACAAGAGACTGTATTTGGCTCAGGTAGTAAGAATTCCTTCATGAGGGTCCCCAACAATATAAAAGGCAGAAGGCATTACTGTTAAGGCACACCAATGATTAGCTAAATTGGACTCAGCAGGGGAGAAAAAACAAAAAATGCAATATGGTTTTACAAATTGACTCTCAGTACTACACTGAGTTCTTAATGAAGCACCAGCTGTAAAAGATGTATTGTTTTGTGAGAAGCAAAATCTGGGCTACAATATTACCACAATTTACACAATATCAACAAACCAACACTTATTGAACTTTACCTGACTGGAATACATATCTAGCCAGGCCTTGCATCAGCTCAGCTGGCCAGGTTGGCGGCGCTGTTTCCCCAGTTTCTCGTCTTAGCCGGAAGGTCAGTTCAAAACCAAAACCACTTGGTCCTTCCAGTCCTGTAAATCTAAATAAAAAACAACTGTCTTTAAGAAACTTAATAATTCTTTATTTATCTGCTCATTATAACTGTTACTAGGCAAAATGAGCATGCACCTTAAGTTATATTCAAAAAAAAATTAAAGTGAAAAAGACAACAATGCTACCCAATTCAAATTTTGCTTGTATTTAGAACAAAGATGCTGAAAACACTGACATTTGCAGAAAGTTATTTTTATTACAGTTGTAACATAGTAGGTTTGGGGAACTTAAGAAAATCAATTGATCAGTGAAATTATTTTAGCTACAGAATTTTATAAAAATCTTGTATCAAGCAGTAAAGTTAATGGCATAAATTCCCACACTATCACGCATATTTTTCGATTATTTTCTTCCTTGACAGAGGGCATGAATAATAGTGAAGGAATACTATATTGGCAACCAGGGAAAAAGTACGCCCATCTGATACAGGACCTACCATTTATAATGGAAATTTTGTCAGCTTTAGATGGCTATTGTAACCTGTCAGCATTGCCAGCAATAGTGAATTCCAAAACTGTACAGCCATTCAAAACCTAATCTGAATAGTTAAAGTTTAAATGCACAATTTATTTAAAATGGATAAAAAAAGACAAACGTCTTCTGCCAGTTCTGCTATTGTGACATAGTGCACTGCTTAAGTATTTATTCAAATTATTTACCAAACTCAAACCTGGAGTTGCTGTCATTGTCCATCACAAAGACAGTGAGAAACCCAATTTTATTTCATAGCTCACTATTACCTTGAAGGAAATTACACGTTACATTACCTGGATTTGGTGCATCAGGAGACAGTCACATGCCTTAGATTAATTGCATCAAATTTTGTCCATGGTCAGGGACAGGATGGTCTGACTACAAGTGAGGAATTTAGCTTTGGAGGAGTCTTGGCCTGTTCCCTTATCCAATAAGTATGAGGTTCTTGTTCCCAGTGCGGGTATGGCAAAGAACGCAGGGAAGATGAGCAATAAGACCAATGTATTATGGTACAGACCTCCATTCAAGTTAGGGAAGAAAAGAGAAATGTAGTAACAAATTAGGGATAGCATAGTTAGTGGAGTAACTGCTGTTCTCTGCAGTGAGGACGGAGAGTCTAGAAGGCTCTATTGCCTACCTAGTGGCAAGGTAGGTTCAGGACATCTCTTCAGGGCTGGAGGAGAACTTGGACTGGGAGGGGAAGGACCCAGTTGTCGTGGTCCACCAATGACATAGATAGGACTAAGATTCAGGCTCTAGCGAGAAATTACTAGCATATCAGAGCTAAATTCAAAAGCAGAACTACAAAGGTAATAATTTCAGATTACCTTCTAAACTATGTATAAAGTAGCGTTTACAATAAATAAGACGAGAGAGGTAAATGCATGGCTCAAAGATTGGAGAAATAGTTTCTGATTGATGGGACACTGGCACCAATTTTCCAGTCAAAAAGGACTCAATGCAAACAATGAATCACTTAGGCTGCCAAGGAGAGTATCCAAACAAAAACTAAGGTACACAAAGCAGTAAAAGCTAGCAGTAGACCAGAAGATTGGGAATATTTAGGAACCAGCAGCAAATGGCTAAAAAGCTAATAAAAAGAAAGAACTTAGTTATGAAGGTGAATTGGCAAGAAATATTAAAACAAACAGCTAGAGTTTATACATTTTATGAAAAGTAGGAGAGCAGCTAAAGTGAGAGTTCGTTTTTTGGAAGATGCAACTGAGGAATTGCTAATGAGGAGCAGGAAAATGGAAGATCTAAAATTTTATTTTGCAACAATCTTCATTATGGAAGACATTATAAACATCCAAAGGATCAGATAAGCAAGTTGTTAATGGGAAGAAGGGTCTCATAAGAATCTCTATCATAAGGGACAAAAATTTGACAACTCATGGGGCTGAAGGCAGACAAGACTCCAGTACATGGTGGCCTTCATCCAAGGCTTTTAAAGGAAGTGGCTGTAGAAATAGTGGAGCCATTGATTGAAATATTCCAAAATTCACTGGATTCCAGGAGGTTTCCAGTAGACTGGAATTGTTCATGTGACATCCCTATTTGAGAAGGGAGAGAGAAACAAAGCAGCAAACTATAAACCAGTGAGCCTAACATCTGTAGCTGAGAATATGTTAGAATTCACTACTGAGGAAAGAGAGCATTTAGAATAGCTTAATGTAATCACGTTAAACATTGTTTTGTGAAAGGGAAGTCATGTTTCACAAATTTGCCGAGTTCTTTGAGAATACAACAAGAAAAGTTGATAAAGGGGAACAGGTAGATAGAATGCATTTGCATTTCCCAAAGCTACAGAAAGAAAAATTTATTCCTAGGATTCACTAGGATAATCCTTGACATGGAGGAATTGTCCTATGAGTAAAGCCTAAACAGGCTGAGACTCTACTCACTGGAATTTAGAAGAATGAGGAGTGAAATATATAGGATTCTTAAGGGGCTTGACAGGGTAAATGCTGAGAGGATATTCCCCCTCCTGGGAGAGTCTAGGACCAAAGGGTATGGTCTCAGAATAAAGGATTGCCAATTTAAGACTGAGATGAGAGCGGTATGGTGGCTCAGGGCTTAGCACTGCTGCCTCACAGTGCCAGGGACCCAGGTTCGATTCCACCCTCGGGTGACAGTCTGTGTGGAGTTTGCACGTTCTCCCTGTATCTGCGTGGGTTTCCTCCGGGTGCTCCGGTTTCGTCCCACAGTCCAAAGATGTGCAGGTTAGGTGGATTGGCCGTGGTAAATTGCCCATATTGTTCGGGGATGTGTAGATTAGGTGGGTTATAGGGGAATGGGTCTGGGTGGGATGCTCTGTGGGTTGGTGTGGACTTGTTGGGCTGAAGGTCCTGTTTCCACACTGTAGGGATTTTATATGAAATTCTTCTCAAAGCATTAAGAGTCTTTGGAACTCTCGCCACAGACAGCTACGGGGGCAGAGTCCTTGTATATATTTAAGGTTCAAATAGATTGATTCTAGATGGGCAAGGGAGTCGAGGGTTACGGGAAAAGGGCAGAAAAGTGGACACAAGGAATGTCAGATCAGCCATGATCCTATTGAATGGTCACACTTCAACACATATGCGACCCACAAATTTTGAAAGGAAGCCACAAAGATAACTGTCAATATGCACAATATCTTCAGTGAGCCTAGCAATCCCAGAAAATCTAAAAAAACAAATTTAAAGATCAAATTCTTTGTTGCACACATGTTCTGGTATATAAATGCACTTCACATTATTTTAAATACTGCAATGGCCATGAAGCATACAGTAAAAATGTAACAGGTTTCTTTTTAGTGTTAAAGGTATAATAGTTCCTCACTAAATGCAAGTATATAATTAAGTCATAGCTGAAGTTGTCGGTTTCCAAGAAGTAGCTCAAAATGTATCCCTAATTTATCACCCACCCACCCCATGCAACTGCCACACTTTTAATGCTGAAAATTCTAATATAAAACATTAAGCATAGAAACATCTTTTAAATTGCATATTTCACAATGTCATGATTGAAGTTATCAATCAATTGTATTTTTAACGCATTGAGTACTTTAAGTCCTCCACCTCTGCTAACTTGATATGATTGCCATAAGCTCAAAAAGTATGCTCAATCTGGACTGCACTGACAGCATTTGCAGTGTACCTTGAATTCAAAGATAGTGTCAGTCAGCCACACTGAAGGAGTATTTCTGCTCAAAGGTTTTAAAATATTAGTTTTTCATAATGAGTTTTTCACGTAATTAAAAATTATGGCATTTTAAAATAGAGAAGCTGAATGAATACCGGTGACATAATTACATTTTGTGTTTATGTTTGATAAACATAAAAGTTTACCTCAATGTTTATACTTGAGTCAATCTTTGCATCCTAAAAGTAGCATTTATAGCAATATTTAAATGTCTACTCTCTTACAATCGTAAACATTGTAAATTCTAACAGCTATGCATGATAGATGATAAACCATTCTTTCCACATTCACTTTCCCAGGAAGAAGCTAATTGAATGTTGTAGTAGCAACCTCAGCTTGTTGAGTAATCACAGTTGAGTAATTAGTAATTACCAAACACAAAACACAGCTAACCCCCATTTCTCTTTCCTCAGCATCACTAAATACTGAAATTTACACTTGATCAGCTAGGGGTTGCAAGATAGAAAGGGGAACATCCCAACAAAGTGAGTTGCAGCAAATGGAACTCGCCCATAGTTATGGTACCAAAACCAGATGGTAACCAATGACTGTATGTGGACTATTGAAAAATCACTGCAATTATAAAATCCAATTAGTACCCTACATCAAATTTGGAAGACAGCATTGAGAAGGTGGGACAACCAACTTTTATTTCTAAGCTGGACTTATTCAGGGGATACTGGCAGGTACCTTTATCCAAACAAAATGAAGAAAATTTCGGCATTCATGACACCAAATGGACTTTACTAGTTTCAAGTCATGCCATTTACTATGGAGAATGCACCAGCCACATTGCAAAGATGAAACAATAAGGTCATTTCAGGATAACCCAATTGTGCATTGTACAGAGACAGAGACAGAGACAATCTGGTGATTTTTAGTCACATAACGAAGGAACATTTGGAGCATCGAGCAGAATTGTTGGATCAAAGAGATTCTATAAGTACATTAAGGGCAAAAGGGTAACTAAAGAGGAAATAGAGCCTCTTAAAGATCAACGTGGCCTGGAGCCGCAGCAGATGGGTGCATCAGGGGAATAAACAGTGATATATTGAAAAGAGTTCATATTATAGAAAAGGTGGTGCTGGAGGTCTTAAAATGCATAAAGGTAAATAAATCTCCAGGACCTGATCAGGTGTTTCCCAGAACTTTGTGGTAGGCTAGGGAAGAGGTTGCTGGGCCCCTTACTGAGATATTTGTATTAACGACAGCCACAGTTGAGGACTGGAGGTTGGTTAATGTGGTGCCATTATTTATAAAAGGCTATAAGGAAAAGCCAGGGAAATATAGACTGGTGAGCCTTATATCAGTTGTAGGTAAGTTGTTGGAGGGGGTTCTGAGGGACAGGCTCTACATGCATTTGGAAAAGCAAGGACTGATTAGGGACAGTCAACATGGCTTGGAGAGTGGGAAATCGTGTCTCACTAACTTGATTTTAGTTTTATGAAAAGATGACAAAGACGACTGATGAAGGAAGAGCAGTAGACGTCTACATGAACTTCTGCACGGTAGACTGGTTAGTAAGGTTAGCTCGCATGGAATACAATGGGAGCTAGCCACTGGATACAAAATTGGTTTGAAGGTGGAAGTCGGAGGGTGGTGGTAGAAGGTTGCTTTTCAGACTAGATATCTGTGGCTAGGGGTGTGCCACAGGATTGGTGCTGGATCCACTGCTTTTTCTCATTTATATGAATGATTTGGATGTGAATATAGCAGGTATGGTTTGCAGATGACACCAAAATAGGTGGTGTAGTGGACAGTGAAGATTATCTCAGAGTACAACAGGACCTTGATCAGATGGGCCAAGGAGTGGCAGATTTTAATTTAGATAAATGTGAGGTATTGCATTTTGGTAAAGCAAACCAGGGCAGGATTTACACAGCTATTGTGGAGTCGAACATAGACAATGAAGAAGTTTGCCTTCTTGGTCAGAATATTGAGTACAGGGCATTACAGGAATTTAATGAAGCCACATGTAGAATACTGCATATAACTGTGGTTGCCCTTCTATAGGAAGAATGTTGTTAAATTTAAGAGGGTGCAGAAAAAATTTAAAGGATGTTGCCAGGACTGGAGGGTTTGAGTTATAGGCTGGGGTTCTTTCTTCCCTCGAGCATTGGAGGCTAATAGGGTGACCTTTTAGAGGTTTATAAAATCATGAGAGACATGCATAGGTTAAGTAGCCAAGGTATTTTTTTCTTGAGTGGGGGAGTCCAAAACTAAAGGGCACAGGTTTAAGATGAGAGAGGAAAGACTTATAAAGTACCTGAGAGGTAACTTCTTCAAGCTTCTATGGAATGAGCTGCCTGATGACGTGTTGGAGACGGGTGCAATTACAACTTTTGAGAGGCATCTGGTTCGGTAAATGAATAGGAAGTGTTTAGAGGGATATGGGTCAAATACTGGCAAATGGGACTAGGCTGGCGCAGGCGGGTTGGACCGAGGGGTCTGTTTTCATGCTGTATGACTCTAGCCCAACTTGTGGAATGGATAACATGCAAACCAGCCTCTGCCACCAACCAAAAAAATATTCCAATGTCACAAGGAACATATTTTTAGTCAGAATAAATGAAAGGTACACCTCAAATGTAAACAAGACTTCAATTCTCATTCAGAACTCTGCAGCCAGTTTCCTACCCCAGACAATTTAATCCAGGTGACAAGGGGCTCTACCGCCAATGAGAACACCAAATGGAGACAGTGACCAATATCAGATCTTCCCTGTGATCAAGGATCCCAGGACAGAGGTCTCCCTCCTGATTACTGAGAACTGTTAGTAAATCAATAATGAAATATAAGACCATAAGATATAAGAACAGAGACAGGCCATTTGGCCCATCAAGTCTGCCATTTACTCACTGCTGATCTCTTTCTCAACCCTATTCACCTGTCTTCTCCCCGCAACCCTTGATGCCCTTACTAATCAAGGATCTACCTCTCTGTCTTACATACACTCAATGACTTGGCCTGCATAGCCCTTTGAGGTAATGGGTTCCACAGATTAACCACCCTCTGGCTGAAAAAATTCTTCATCTCAGTTCTAAAGGGTCGTCTCTTCATTTTGAAGCGTCGCCCTCAGATTGTAATCTCTCCTACTAGTGGAAACATCTTTTCCATGCCCACTTTATTCAGATCTCTCAGTATTCTGAGTTTCAATCAGATCCCCCTTCATCCTTCTAAACTCCAAGTATAGACCCAAAGTCCTCAACTGCTCCTCATATGAATCACAGAATCCCTACAATGCAGGTAGAGGCCATCTGGTCCATCAAATCTGTACCAACCCTCTGAAGAGCATTCCACCCTGTAACGGTACTGTGCCTTTAAGAGGGACTTCTTCTGTGCTGTTTCTCTTATAGAGAGATGTTGCCAGTGGTACTGGAATTTCTGCAGTTAAATAGCTTTGAGCACCTGGAGTGTTTCTTTTAAAAACTAATGATAGGATGGAGTCAAACTCACATGCATCCAGGATTTTAGTTGTGCTTTCAGTGGAAGTTTGAATTTTTCTGGAGTTGAAGCTGCTAGATATAGCTCTCTCTCTCTCTGCTGCAGCTACAAGTTTGAATTCTTTCTCTGCTGTTAGATTGTTTTCTTTCGGGGGAAGATTTTTCCTGGACTGAACATGAGAAAAACTGATTTGCTGAATTTGCCTTGGCCAAGAGTGTGTTTATGGGATGCTGTGATATTGGAATGATTGACGATTAATATTTAAATAACATATTCTTTTGTTAAGTATTTCAGTCGAGTTAAAGTTATGCCAATTTGTCGTTGTGTTTTTTTTGTTTCAACTTTAACTGTGGTGTAAGAATGAAGTGTGTTTTGCTTAAAGCCTAGTAGTATCAATTGAACCACATCTGGAACACAGTGCGTTATACTTGCCTTTAAATAAGATTAAATTTAGTGTCTAGGCTACCTCCTTGATATATTTTGAGGGGTTTGGTCTGGTCCATAAGACACCTCCAGCCGACCCTAAATGAGATAAAGAGACAATAACCCAATCACAAACAAACCCAACGGTTTGCTTTTCAAGCTTCCCACACAGCAACTCTGTCACATGCTAACTCCATCACATGCTGTCAATACAAGCAATGGTGGGATGAGATTCTTAAAGTGAGCACGAAAGGCCATCTGCGAGACTTTCCTTAAGTCTTGAGCAGAGATAGGATAACAGCAGGATCTCACCTGACACCCCACCACCCAAATAAATGCCTTCCTTCCTCCAAACTCACTACCAGGTGGGCATTAAATTCTGTCCCCAGTATCACTCATCTACCACTCAAATGCTAAATTATGATGGTTTCTAGTTCCCCAACAACTCAAATTAAATTTCTTTATCCTCAGTCTACAATATTCCCTTCCCTGGTCCTGGATTTTGTTTCTCCAATTTCAACCTCATTCTTCGCAACATCCAGAGCAGCCTTCAGTTGTCAAGATCCCCTCCATAAACACACATTTCTTTATTATGCTTCTGGATTCTCTGCTCAAATTCACCAATCATGCACACGTATGGTTCAAATTAAACCTACTTGAACCTCGGAATAACATCCCACCTGGAGTCACACACCTACCTTATCCCTGTAACCCAGCATCACCCATGGCTAATTCACCTAACCTACATATCCCTGGACACTATGGGCAATTTAGCATGCTAATCCACCGAGCCTGCACATCTTTGGACTGTGGGAGGAAACCAGTGCACCCGAAGGAAACCTATGTAGACATGGGGAGAACATGCAAACTCTACACAGAGTCACCCAAGGTTGAAATCAAACCTGGGTCCCTGGTGCTGTGAGGCAGCAGTGCTAACCACTGAGCCACCACGTCGCCCACTGTTCGCACACACCTGTTCATATACGTGTTCAAACTTTTATATTTTCTACCTGAGGAACAGGGTGGAAGAGAATATAACCGGGATGGGATGGGTCTTTGATTATGTTGGTTTCTTTCCTGAGGCAGCGGCAAGAATAAATGGAATCAATGGATGGAAGGCTGGTTTGTGAGATAGACGGGGCTCTGTTCACGACTCTGTAGTTTCTTGCAGTCTTGGGAACAGCAGTTGCCATACCCATGCTGTAATGCATCTAGACAGGATACTTTCTATGGTGCATCTATAAAAGTTGTTAACAGTCTGTGTAGACTACCAAATTTCCTTAGCCTTCTATGGAAGTAGAGGTGTTGTTGTGCTTTCTTGACCGTTGCATACACGTGGATGGATCAGGACAGATTGTTGGTGATCATTACTCCCAGGAACTTGACGCTCTTGACCATATCCACCTCAGCACCATTGACACAGATGAGGCGTGTCCTCCACTCCGCTTCCTGAAGTCAACGACCAGCTCACCAGTTACACCATGCCGCTAAGTGCTCAATTTCTTTCCTGTACTCTGTCTTGTCATTGTTTGCAATCCAACCTACAACGGTGGTGTCATCAGCAAACTTGTAACTGAAGCTGGGGTGGAATTTGGCCACACAGCTGTGAGCATATAAGGAGTACAGTAGGGGGCTGAGTACACAGTCTTGCACGGCACCGGTGGTGAGGATTATCATGGAGGTGTTGTCGCCTATTCTTACTGATCGCGGTCTATGGGTCAGGAAGTCAAGGATCCAACTACAGAGTGAGGAGCCGAGACTTAGGTCACGAAGTTTAGAGAGGAGTTTGTTTGGAATTATGGTGTTGAAAGCAGAGCTATAGTCAAGAAGTTGGAGCTTGATGTAGGTATCCTTGTTATCCAAATGTTCCACACAAGTCAGAGTATCTGAGAAACAGCAGTTATGGCTGATGATACCTCACACAGGCAGTTACAGGTGGGGAAGACAGTCATATGGGGATCCATAAGAAAATTGGAAGAATAGCAAATATGTAGATAAAGAGGTATTAATTGTAGGGAACAAACAGAAGAACATCAAACCAATAAAGGAGCAAGGTGAGAAAGTGATGTAAAGAGGAGAATATGCTGCCATTGTAATAATATTAAACATACCAAATTCATGAAAGTTAAATGGGAAACTGACTGAGTAGTAGGAATGTCCACAGAGTCTTCAGCAAAGAGGGCATCAGGAAAGGACATAGGTATTAAAACTGCAATGGTAGCACAAAGAACATATGGTTTCTTAGAATGTATAAGAAGGAGAAGATGACCCAGTGCAGTCATGAAAATTCTTCAACTATTAACAAGGAAAATCAGAACACGGAGGGCTCTGAACTTCTTTTTCAAAAGGAGAGGTATCTTTGAATCAAAGAGATAAACTAATCAAGTTATCAGGAGATAATGGAGCAAGTTAGCCACTAATGTTGGCTAATGATACTACTTGTCTGCCAGAGAGGTAAATGAAGGAGAAAATGTTAATTGGAGGTATACATGGAGGCTACAAACGAGTCCCACTGTACAGAGGTGGATTAAAGAGTGACTTACTGAATGGAGATGATGCAATTAGAGTGGTGAAATAAATCCCTTTCGAGGGAATTGATTTTATGCTCAGAAATGACCTGGAAAGTTCAAAAATATTGGGGTCCCCGAGGGTGGTGAAGCAACAGTACAGGTAAAAGAAACTGAGAAGTTACAGGATGGACATCCTGAATTGTTTCCTGATAATGCTGTGACTGAATCTTAGGCCCATTGTATTACAGGAAGAAAAGTAGTCTATGAAACAGAGTTAACTCGGAAACTCAGTTATTGAATATAATTTCTAAGAAGTTAAATAAAAAGGTGAAGGTAAAGAGAATGAGGCTGAGATGTTTAGTCTATCTTCTTTTATAGAAGTGTAACAAACAGATTTTGAATTGTAAGAGTTATGCCAAACGCCTACTTAGAAAACAGAATGAATTCCTGAGTGCTGTTACTTCCAGGCAAAGTGCTAATGAGGAAACAGTCCACCTTAAATACCAGTAAATGAGGAATGGACAGAGGCCAATTAGCTGGTAGCGCTTTCTGAAATTTTAAGAGTGCCTCATGAAATTCCAATGGCAGGTATTTTAGGTATTAGGAAAATACAGGGTAAAGGATACTTTTACTGACAAGGATGACATAAAGGTATAGTACAAGAAGATGTGGTCAAACTCTGCCAGACATGCCATACGTCAGGTAGTGGTGAAACCATAGCCATCAATTAAACCAGAGCCTTTCAATACCAACTTTCAAAGAACTGCTTATGAGGGTCTTATGTCGGACTACTAAATAAAACCATGATTGGAAATAAAGGACCTTTTAATGATTATTAATGTTTCACCCAAGATTTCTATAAGTACTGCTTTTAGGAAAAATTACTAAAAAATGATGTTGAAAAGATTAATTTGACATTGTGACAAAAGATTGGAAGATCAAAAGAAACAAACACGCACAATTCATCACCAAAATTGATTTGAGAGAAGGATATTGGAAAGTTCCATTGGTTGACAGAGCCAAAGATCAAATCAGCTTCTGTTACACTTAATGAACTTTATCAATACAAAGTAATATCGCTTGGAATAAATAAAATTCACCAGCAACATTCCAATGAATAACCAATAAAGTTAATGAAGGACCACGTAACAACATAGCTTACATCAATAACTTGGTTACATTCATCCAAATGGTGGGAAGAACATTTATAACACTTGACTGAACTCTTTGATTGGCTAAGAACAGCTAATTTCATTATAAACCTGGCTAAGACCAAAGTGCCTTCTTTGGGCCACACTATGAAACAAGAGCAACATATGGTTGTTTCAGTGAAGTTGAATCCTCCAGCCATACAATTTAAAAATCATTCGTTTGGAAAAAAAAATGTTATAGCAAACATGTGATCAGGAGCACATATGAAGAAAACCAAGTGCTATTATTCCAATGAAAGTATGTAAAATACAATTGCCCTGTGACTCAGTATACGTTTAATATATTACGCCAGTTAAGTGACATAAAAATTGTATTGAAAATAAGTTGTTGAAAAGGAAAATACCTCTTAAAGATACATCTTTTTTTTGGGGGGGGAAGCATTATGAAAAGTGTGGGACTTATTTATAACCAGTTTGAATCTTAAATTCACAACAACATTTTCTAAATAAAGTTATTTTTGGAGCTTTTATAGTCCAGAAACAAAGGAAAAAAATAGTAAGGAACGACAGTGTAAATTACAGAGTTTGTGGGAAAGGCCTGTGCACGTGTTTGTTAAAGGCTCCGGACAGAAATTTTTTTTGTTTGCACAGAACTTGGAAGACTGACATTTTCAACTTGTTTGTCGAGGGTTTGATTTTAGCGGTTTAAATAATGATGGAGGGCAGGTTCCTGGCTCTGCTATTTTTGTAAGGCTGAATCTAGGGGTTGAAGGGATCGACATACCTTTACTCAGAACCAGAAATTTGAGAGCCGACTGATAGAAGATTTGAGGAGAAGGCTGTTTTTGGTTGCTGGGAGTTTAAATTAAGCTCTGTGTTTCTAAGTTTTTTTTTCTTTTGCATGCTTAAAATGAAAAACTGGTCAAGGGAAGGGTAGAGATTTTTTTTTTAAGTGGTTGTATTTAGAGCTTCTCCTTCTAGGCCTTATAATATAGAATATAGGTTTTAACTTCTCCACAGCACAGTGTGTTAGCAGTGATCAGTCTAAAAACACTAGATTTGAGAAAAGTGTGGGTCTTTGTAGGCAAATCTACATGAGCAAATTCTTAAGGGGCAATTATAGGAGTCAGTGGAGTGATATGCTCCACCTGTCGGATGTGGAAGATTAGGGAGCAGTTGACTGTCCTTGGAGATAATGTCTGCAGGAGGTGTGTTTGGATCTGTCTCATATCAGACTGCTTGGACCAGCTGGAGAGGCAGTTAGAGTCATTGAGGAGCATACAGGAAACACAGAGTGTGGTGATTAGTAGATTTGGAGAGGTGGTAACACTGCAGGTTCAGTCAAATAGATGGGTGACTGTCAAGAGAGATAGGAAGGTAGTTCAGGAGTCTCCTGTGCCTATTCCTCTCTCAAACCGTTGTACAAGTTTGGGTACTGATTAGGATAGTCTCTCAGAGGAAAATAGAAGTGGTAGCCAGATCTTGGAACCAACAATGAATCTTATGTTAAGCAGGGTTTGTCAAGGTTCAAAAGAGCAATTCTTATAAGGGACTCTTCTGTCAGGGGCACACACTGGAGTTTCTGCGGCCACGAGCGAGAATTTAGGGTAGGATGTTGCCTCCCTGGTGTCAGGGTCAAGGACGTCTCAAAGTGGTTGCAGCATATTGTCAAAGGGGAGAAAGAGAAGCCAGAAGTAGTAATACACAGTAGTAAGAATGACATAGTGAGGGAAAGGGTTGAGGCTTTGCAGAGTGAATAGGAAGTTAGGCATTAGGTTAAAAAGCAGAACCTCAAAAGGTAGCAATCTCTGAATTAGCCCCGGTGCCATGTGCTAGAGAGAGGAGGAATAAGAAAACAGGGCATATAAATCAATGGTTGAGGAGATGGTGAGTGGACTAGGATTCAAATTTTTGGATCATTGGGATCACTTCGGGGGCAGATCCACCTGAACTGGAAGGGAACCGATATCCTGGTGGGGAGATTTGCTAATTCCATTCAAGAGTCTTTAAAAAAACTAGGGAGATGGGGTGACGGGATCCTAAGTAGTAGCTGGAATAGAAAGGCAGATGACAATGGTTCTGAATTTTAAAAAAGCAAATTAATTAGAAAACATACATAAGAGCAAGTCAGAGAACGAAGTAACTCTGAGGAATAAAACTGAATTTATTTCAGCGCAAGGGGTCTTACAGTTAAGGCAGATGAACTCAGGGCATGTATGGAAACATGGGACTGGGACATCATAGTTTTTACAGAAACATGTCTTGTCGGGGGGGGAGGTGGAAACAGACTGGCAGCTTGACGTTCCAGGGTTTAGATGCTATAGGAAGGATAGAAAAGGAGACAAGAGAGGAGGGCAAGTGGCGTTGCTGATCAGGGAAAACATCCTCCCTAAGTACAGCAGTAATATTTCTGAGGGATCATCCAATGAAGCTATATGGGTGGAATGCAGAAATAAGAACGGAATGTTCAACTTGATAGGATTGTACTTATAGGCTCTGCAACAGTCAAAGGGACAGTGAGGAGCAAGTATGTAGAGCGATCTCAGATACATGTAAGAATAATAGGGTTGTAATAGTAGGGGACTTTAACTTTCCAAACACAGACTTGGGCTGCCATAGTGTTAAGGACTTTGATGGTGAGGAATTTGTTAAACGTGTTCAAGAAAATTTTCTTTAACGTGTAGATGTATCTATGAGAGAAGGAGCAAAATTTGACTTTCTCTTGGGAAATAAGGCAGAACAAGTGACTGAATTGTCAGAAGGGGAGCACTTTGGGACCAGTGATCATAATTCTATTAGTTTTATGATAGTTATGGATAAGGATAGGCCTTGTATAAAAGTTAAAGTTCCTAATTGCAGTAAAGCAAATTTTGATGGTTTGAGACAGGAACTTTCAAAAGTTGACTAAAGTAGACTGCTCACAGATGAAGGGAGGACTGTCAAGTAGCAGGCTTTCAAAAGTGAGATAAGAAGAGTTCTCAGGCAATATGTTCCTGTTAAGAGTGAAAGGTAAGACTGGTAAGAATAGGGAACAATGGATGAACGACTGATAACTGAATAAAAAAGAGGGGCTCTGGTCAAGAATACAAAGGAGTCATATATTAGGTAGCGAGAACTGGGATCAAGTGAATCTCTCGAGTATAAGGGGTGTAAGGGCATTCTTAAGAAGGAAATCAGGTGGGCAAAAAGGGGATATGAGATGACCTTATCTGCCAAGGCTAAGGATAATCTAAAGAGATTCTACAAGTACATTAAGAGCAAAACAGCAGCAAAGGGAGAGAATAGGGCCCCTAAAGATCAACATGTAGAACCACAGGACTTGGGAGAGATACTAAATTAATATTTCACATCAGTTTTTACTGTGAAGAAAGAGATGGAGGCTCGGGAACGCCGGGAAATGGATACTGATGTCTTAAAAATAGTCCACGTTGCAGAAGAGGAGGTGCTGGATGTCTTAAAAAATAACAAAGGTAGATAAATCTCTGAGACATGATCCAGCGCATTCCAGGACATTGTGGGAAGTTAGGGAAGACGACAGCGCTCCAAGCAGAGATCTTTGTATCATCTACAGCCACGGCAGAGGTGCCGGAGGACTGGAAGATGGCCGAAATGACGAGGGCACAGCGGTAGACATTGTCTATGTGGACTTTAGTAAAGCTTATGACAAGGTTTTGCATAATGGAATAATTAGTTAGATCTATTGGGATTCAGAGACAGCTTGTCAGTTGGATACAAAATTGGCTTGATGGTAGGAGACAGAGGGTGGTGGAGGAGAGTCATTTTTCAGACTTGAGGCCTGTTACCAGCACGGGTTCCACAGGACAGTTTTGCTTTAATTTATGCATGCAATTTCGATGAGAATTTAGGAGGCATGGTTAGTAAGGTTGTGGATGACACCAAATTTGTTGTCAACAGTAAAGAAGGTTATCTAAGATTACAAAGGAATCTTGATTATTTGGACCAATGGGCTGAGAAGTGGCAGATGGAGTTTAATTTGGATAAATGCGAGGTATTGCATTTTGCGAAAAGAAAGAAGGACAGGACTTATATAGTTAATGGTAGGGCCCTGTTGTTAAACAGAGAGATCTAGTGGCTCAGGTACATAATTCTTTGAAAGTTGCATCACACGTAGACAAGGCATTTAATACGCTTGCTTCATTGCTCAGGTCACTGAGTATATAAGTTGGGACGTCATGTTGCAGTTGAACAGGATGTTGGTGAGGCCACTTTTGAAGTGCTGTGTACAGTTCTGGTTGGACTGCTAAAGGAAGGATATCATTAAATTGGACAGGATTCAGAAAAGATTTAAAAGGATGTTGCCAGGACTGGACGGTTTGAGGTATAAGAGGAAGCAATTTTTTCCACTGGAGCGTAGGAGATTGAGGGGTGACCTTATAGAGATTTATAAAATCATGAGGGGCATAGATAAGGTGAATTACAGTATTTTCCCGAGGGTTGGGGGGTTCAAAACTAGAGGATATAATTTTAAGGTGACAGGATGAAGATTAAAAAGGGATCTGAGGGACATTTTTTTTTAGGCAGAGAATGTATGTGGAATGAACTGCCAGGGGAAGTGGTTGATGTAGATACAGCTACAATATTTAGAAGACATTTGATAGATACATGAATGGGAAACACAGGCAAATGGGACCAGTTTAGTTTGGGAAAATTGGTCACATGGATGAGTTAAACTGAAGGGCTTTTGTTTTAAAATTCATTTGTGGGATGTGGGCATCACTGGCTGGCCAGCATTTATTGCCCGTTCCTAGTTGCCCTCGAGGTGGTGGTAGTGAACTGCCTTCTTGAACCGCTGCTGTCTACCTGCTGTGGGTTGACCCACAATGCCATTAGGGAGGGAATTCCAGGATTTTGACCCAATGACAGTGAAGGAACAGCGATATACTTCCAAGTCAGGATGATGAGTGATTTGAAGGGGAGCTTGAAAGTTGTGGCATTCCCATATATCTGCTCCCCTTGTCCTTCTAGATGGAAGTGGTTGTAGGTTTGGAAGGTGCTGTCCGAGGATTGTTGGTGAATTTCTGCAATGCATCTCTTAGATAGTACACACTGCTGTTATTCAGCGTCAGTAGTAGAGGCAGTGGATGTAGTGCCAATCAAGCAGGCTGCTTTGTCCTAGATGGTGTCAAGCTTCTTGAATGTTGTTGCAGCTGCACTTATCCAGGCAAGTGGGGAGTATTCCATCACACTCCTTACTTGTGCCTTGTAGATGGCGAACAGGCTTTGAGGAGTCAGGAGGTGAGTTACTCGCCACAGTATCCCTAGCTTCTGACCTGCTCTTATAGCCTCTGTATTTATTTGGTGAGTCCAGTTGAGTTTCTGGTCAATGATAACCCCCCCAGGATGTTGATAGTGGGGGGGTTCAGTGATGGTAAAACCACTGAATTCCAAGGGCTGGTGGTTAGATTGTCTCCTATTCGTGATGGTCATAGCCTGGCATTTGTGTGGCACGAATGTTACTTGCCACTTCTCAGCCCAAGCCTGGATATTGTCCAGATCTTGTTGCATTTGTTTCCATGCTATGTGACTCAATGACACATAAGTTTGGTCTATTTATGTGAAGAAACTTATAATTAACTAGGTCAATCTTTTCACAACCATGAATTTAAACCAGTATTTATCAGAGAGTAAATGACTGAAGGCTTCCTGGATTGTTAATAGAAGTATGTTTACATAATGAAGTTCATTCATATTGTGGGGTTTATGACAGGAGGCAAAACGTCAAGCCATTAGCTTAGGAGAAGATAGGATGCGCAAGGTTTACTTTTAAAATTTAATGAAAAGTTTTTCAACTCAGTTCAAAAGTTGGAGTGGCACGGTGACTCAGTGGTTAGCACTTCTGCCTCACATCGCCAGGGACTGGGTTCAATTCTAGCCTCGAGCCATTGTCTGTGTGGAGTTGCAGGTTCCCCCGTTCTGCATGGATTTCATCTGGGTGCTCCTGTTTCTTCCCACAGTCCAAAGATGTCCAGATTAAGTGGAATGGTCATGCTAAATTGCCCATGTCCAGGGATGTGCAGGCTGGTTGAATTAGTCATAGGAAATGCAGGGGTTTTTTTTGGTGGTGGTGGTGGCGGCGGTGGCGGTGGTGGGGAGAAGAGGTGGTGGTGGAGGAGGGATGGTACAGACTCTATAGGTTGAGGGGTCTGCTTCCACACTGTGGGGATTCTATGAAAAGGTACCTGAAATTAGATATCAAGAATAGGTCCTTCAAGAAAAAGGAGTTTATTCAGACCACATAAGGGAATAAGTTACCTCAGTTGGGGAGGCGATGGCCTAGTGGTATTATCACTGGACTGTTGATCCAGAGACCCAGATAATGTTCTGGGGACCTAGGTTCGAATCCTGCCATGGCAGATGGTGAAATTTGAATTCAATAAATATCTGGAATTAAGAGTCTAATGATGATCACGAATCCATATTCGATTGTCGGGGAAAAACCCATCTGGTTCACTAATGTCCTTTAGGGAAGGAAACTGCCATCCTTACCTGGTCTGGTCTACATATGACTCCAGACCCACAAAAATATGGTTGACTCTTAACTGCCCTCTGGACAATCAAGGATGGGCAATAAATGCTGCCTAGCCAGTGATGCCCTTATCCCGTAAATGAACAAAGAAGAAAAAAAGTTGAAGGGTTTTAGTTTGGGACAACTTGCAGTCCAGGAATGTTTAGTCAGAAATCTGCAGCAGTTGTTCAAAACTGAGAAAGTCTAAGATCACTGCTCCATGAGTCAAAAAGAATCTTTGCAGCTCCAAGGATCTGAACTGAAAAGAAGCGATTAAGTCAACCTTAATAGGGAAGGAAAGTTTTTCTGAATCTTGATTAACTATAAAGTGAAGATGTTAGTGAGTAGATGGTATTTTCTTCTGCTGGATACTTGAAGTATGCAGGTAACTTGGTTTGTTTTTGTACTGTTTTCTTTTGGCTTTATTAAAACCAAATCTGCAGCGTGGCAAAATTATGTTTCAAAGAAAGACTGCCACGTTAAATTGAAAGAAAACAAATATGATATATCAAGCCAGGTTTCGTTTGGATCTGACTTTTCTAGTAGTAAAATCAGCTGGGATCATAATCATACATTTCTCCCTGAAATAAAGCACTTTTCATGTTGGATGCAATATGATGAAAAACTGAGAGGCAAATGTGTATCCAAATAAAGCAACAGCAAAAAAAAGACACTCAGCAGGTTGAAATCTTGGATGTACAGCCCTGACACTGCAATCAATAAGAAAGGTTCAGAGTTTATTTACAAAGGGAACTGAGAACTTATTTTTAAACTTAGCACAATCATGCCATCAAAGGCAACACGTAAAACATGACTTTAAATTGTAACCATTAGAATACAGAAAAAGCTACAGAATTTTATTCAAAATAAAAATATAACAAGTGAAGGTAACCTATATTCTGATATTCTTTTGAAGTCGACGTCATTTAAAAACGTAAATATACTGGTTAATGAGCTTGCTATGGGCTAATTACAGAATATTTACGTCCATTTTCAGAAATTAGTTGTTCTAATTTGATGGCATATAAGATTTAAACATATTAAGCATTCCAGTTACCATTGTAACAGCATGCAAATGCCTTAGAAGGCAATCTAAATTTGTGACTCTTCTTTCAGAAGGTACAAATGAATGAATATATATTGTGAATGAATATTTAGCTTGGAACTTAGCTATACAAAAATAACTGCAACCAAGTGTGAAATTATTTTGTAATAAAATACAAAGATTTGTTTCATTGCATACTTTACACACCCTGAAAAAGTGAAGTTATATTCAACACAACACTGTTTAATGTTTCTTACAATCATTTAATGCAAAATAGGAGTGCCATACAGCCCTCCCCAGAGTCTGGATCAGGAGAACAATCAAGATTTTTCCACAATCAGTTTTATAATTATGCAGTTCAATGAACGGTTGGCAGGTCACTGCAATTTTAAACTGTAAATCTCAAATAAAGCAGATCCCAATTGATCTACCCTGAGCTTCAAAGCCATGAATAATTCAATTTCCTTCACACAACATAGATGTTTTGATCCTCAAAAAGTGTGGACAACAAAATTAGGCCAGTTTTAGGCCAGAGTTTACATACAATTAAATCTTTGCCATTTTGCAAATATCATGGCAACCCAAGCAATACCCCACAATTTTAACAAGAAGTACAACATAACTCTGATCTTGCAAAATCAATGTTACAAACTAGGATCTTTCAAGAATCAGTATGTTTGGATTTGGAAGAATAGCTCATTAAAGAAATATAGTCATCTCCACGTTGCTCCTCTAATTTCTCAGTACTAATTATCAATTACTAATTATTGTTCTGTATGGGTTTCTTCAAGCTCAAAGTGTTCTAGCTCTGATGAGGATAGCCAGCTTTCAGACTCTATGTCATTCTAACTGCTTGCCTTCCCACCTAATTTTGCATCATCTGCAAACTTGGCGATAGCACATTCATTTTCCTCATCCCAATCATTAATATATATCGTAAATAATTGTGACTCCAGCACTGGTCTCTGTGGCACTCCGTTAGTTAATTGAAAATGCCTCGCTAATCCCAACTCTTCATCTTCTATCAATTTACCAATCTTCTAACCATGCTAATATACTACCCTCAACACCACTGGCTCTTACCTTATAAAGTAGCCTTACATACAGTATCTTATCAAACATCTTTTGGAAATCCAAATATATTACATCCACTGGTTCTCTTCACAACTGTACTTGGTTATATTATATATTTCTAAATGCTCCATTAGTAATTCTTTTTAATAGACTCTTGCATTTTACCAATGACAGATGTTAAGTTAATTGTCCTATAGTTAGCTGCTTGTGTCTCCTTCCCTTTTTGAATAAGGATGTTACCTTGATAGTTTTGTAAAGCACTGGGACTTTTCCCAATACTAAAGATCCTTGGAAGATTACTGCCAGTGTCCTGACGAAAGGTTTTGGCCCAAAACATTGACTTCCCTGCCCCTCGGATGTTGACTGACCTGCTATGCTTTTCCAGCTCCACATTTATTGACTATTACTGCCAGTGTATTCCCTCATTATTTCTGTAGCTACTTCACTTAAAATCTGAAGATGCAACACATCAGGTCCAGGGGACTTATCAACTTTGAGTCCCACTAATTTCCTAAGTACTCTTTCTCTAGTAACTGTCATCATGTATATTCTTCACACCTTCCCCCACCCCACCTTCTCTTGGTCCTTTTGATTATTTAGCATTTTTGGAATGCTACTAATTCCTCCACAGTGAAGACTGATACAAAGTATTTGTTCAACCCCTCTGCCGTTTCCTGATTCTTTATTATTATTTCCCCAGCCTCAATCTCTAAGGGGCCTATGTTTACTTTGGCCCCATTTCCTTTTTATACATTCAAAGAGTTCTTATTTTACATTTTTACATTACTTGCTAGTTTGCCCTCAGTTTATTTATCCAATTTTAATTACTTGTCAATTATCTTTTGTTGCCTTTTACAACTTTCCCATTCCTCTGGTTTATCAGTAAACTTTGCTATATTGTATTTCTTTTCTTTCTGTTTGATACCATCTTTAACTTCCTTGGTTAATTGTCATTGATTCATTCCTTCCTAGAATCTTCATTCCTCACTGGGATACATCTTTTCTGAGTAATGAAGTATATTGTTAAAAGTCTGCCATTGTTCTTTAACTGTCTTTCCTGTTAAAATCCTGCAGTCCACACCAACCAACTCTGCTCTCATCCCTATTAATTACCCTTATTTAAGTGCAGCACAGTTGTACGTGACCCAAGATTCTCACTCTCAAACTAAATGCTATATTCTACCATTTCATGGTCACTGATCCCTAAAAGAGACTCTTTTATTCTAAAATCATTTATTAAACCTGCCTCATCACCTATACCAGATCCAAAATAAGCTGATCTATAGTTGGACTGTTCGAGGAAAGTGTCCTTAATATATTTTATGAATGCTTTCTGATGGCTACCTTTGCCAATTTGACTTTCCCAATCTACATGAAGATTAAAGTAACCCATGATTAGTGCACTGCCTTTTTTGCTTGTCCTCATCATCTCCTGATTATTGCTTTCCTAAGGGCCTACAGACTACACCAACCAGTAGTTCTTCCCCTGGTTAGTCCTGACTTCCACCCGTATGGATTCCACAGTAACTAATCCGAGGTCACTTTATGCTGCCATACTTATTCTAAACTGTAATGAGAAAGCTACCTCATCATTCTACCAGCATGTCTGTCCTTATAAAAAGCCACATAACCCTGAATATTTAGTACCTAGCTTTGATATCCTTGCAACTATGTCACTGCAACAGGTTTAAGATCATTCCCATTAACCTCTATTTGTGCCATAAATTTGTTTATTTTGTTCCAAATATTAAGTGCATTTACATAAGGAGCTATCAATTTTGCCTTTTTTTAAACCTCTTGCTCCCCTTTTTCCCCAATTCCTGCTTCTTTATAATGTTTGAATATTCTCTCCCATCCTGTCTTCCTCCAAGTATCACTGCCAAAATAGTTTCCCAATAATGCCACTATGTTGTTTTGCTTTATAGGCCTACATTTCCCCTTCCCAAACCCTCACTCCCCTATTAATCTAAAATCCTCTCGACAGCCCTATATATTCGATTCTCCAGGGCACTGTCCCTGCATGGTTCAAGTGAACTTCTTCAACCAGAACAGCTTCCTTCTACCATAACACTGGTATCAGTATCCCATCAACTGGGACCCTTTCCTCCTATACTTTACTTACTTTATTTATCCACGTCCATGTTCAATATGCTAGTGCCTCAGGTAGTAATCTTGAGATTACTTTGGAGGTTCTGCACTTTACTTTAGCAACTAATTGCTTGAAACTTTTTAGTAGAACATCCTTTAGTCCTATCAATGTTGTTAGTACCAATGTGGATGACAACAACTGCACCTTTCTCCGCCCATTCCAGATTTGTCTCCAACTCTGACAGCAAGCAGGCAACATAGCCTTCAGGTTGTCTTCACTCCTGCAAAGAACACTATCTATCCCTCTAATTATACTGTCCCCTATCACTATGCTCTTGTTTCCTTCCCTCACTTGAATGCCTCCCTTTCCCACAGTGTTGTGGTCAGGTCATGATCAGTACAGTACCCCTCTTATTCTCATAGGTTACAAGAACCTCTTAACTTTTGAACAACTGAAGGGACTGAGGCTTCTCAAGAGTGCCCCTTGGTCCTCATACCTGCCTCACTTATAATCACACCCTCCTGTCCTTGATCACAGACCAAGTTTGAATTATCTAATTTAAGGTGTGTGACTGCTTCCTGAAGTAAATTCTTCAAGTAACCTTCACCCTCAGATATGTAAAGTAATGTCTGGAGCATAGATTCCAGATCCTTACCTTTGAAGTGCTCGTGTAGGGAGTAGTATATTTTCATTGATAAACTCGATGGACTGAAGTGCCTCCTCTGTAGTGTATGATTCTACATTATCATGCTATTTCACTTGGTTTTTCTCACCTACCTAACTTTCCTGAAAATGTTAGAAGTAGAATTTTTATTTGGAAAACACATTCCAAATTGCTTATCTATGATTCCTCTTCAAAAATATATGCAGCTGGTGATTAGGTTAGGATAGAATTGGGGTCAGCTGTGTCCTTCATACTAAACCGCAAACCAATAATCACCATTTAGACTGACTTAAAAAAGCTGTGCCAGCGTCTGGCAGCACGGCAGCTAAAGGAATGGTTAGCACTGCTGCCTCAGAGCACCAGGGACCCAAGTTCAATTTCACCCTCGGGCAACTGTGCAGGCTCCATACAGACATTCTCCTGTGTCTGCGTGGGTTTCTTCCAGGTGCTCCAGTTTACTCCCATTTTGCAGGTTAGGTGGACTAACCATGCTAACTTGCCCACAGGGTCTAGGAAACGCAGGTTAGGTGGATTAGCTGTGGGAAATGCAGGGTTACAGGGATAGGGTAAGAGGGTGGATATGGGTGGGATGCTCCTCGGACGGTAGGTGTGAACTCAATGGGCTGAACGGCCTGTTTCCACATTGCAGGGATTCTATGACATCTAAAACTTGCAAAACCTGACCTTGGCAAGAATGAAACTCTTCTGCAGAGAAGAAGATAACCATACAAGTAGGGTTTTTGTGGGTAAGAATGAGAAAAACACATACAAAGCCATGTAACAGTGGTTTCAAGTTTCTCCTTCCTATAATACAACAAATTCAAAGGCAGTGGAATCAATATAAAAGTATACAGTAAGAAAGGCTTTACCTCACCCTACATGCAGGATCTAAATCCTGATTTATCTTCCACCTACCATGACGTCTACCTAATTCTTTGATAAACTTGGACCAAGTTAATTTGTTCCTGAGTTTCTAGAGATCACATTTACTATTGACCATTTCCATAGGGCAACTCTTGAAGGAGCTAATGCTATTACATTTAGGTTGAGGCTTCCTAATCAACATCAGGTTTGAAGTCTCTTCCCTCAACTATTCTGAATACGCTGAATCAATTTTCAGATCTTTCATGGATATTATATATGCGTCACGTACCTTATTGACATGAAAACTGATTTATTGTCAATTTGTGTCACTAACATCTTCAAAATATATATAGCTGAAAAACAGCATTTTTCAGACTTTTTTTCTGAAATGCAATCACTTAAAGCTTCCCTATTTCTAACTCATTACAGCACTTACCTATCAAATAGAATATACTTGGAAGGGTAAATAGATGAATCGACATCTACAAAAGTGAATAATTTTTGGATTGGGCCTCTAATAATTTTTCCCTTATTTTGGAATTCCAGTACTTGAGATGTTATTTTCTGGTACTTACTCGTGGACTCTGTTGTCACCATACAAGTCACTCAATCCAAAGCTGACATAATGCCAGTGTTCTGGAACATCCTGTGTTGGGCTCCCTGGATTTCTATACATGCTGATGTAGTCCAGCGGATCTGGTCCTCCCAACCTTCAGAGAAAGAGAGAGAAGTCAGAATGGATTTTACTCACTGATTGCAAATGTGCTTGAGAAGGCACGGTATGGGGTGTTAAGAGGGAACAAATAAAACATGGCTTGGGGGCAGAGAGAAAAGACATTTAAAACAAGATTATGCTCAGTCAAGCAAATTTTTAAAAATTATTATTTTTAAGTCACTAAAATATTGCTGAGATAATTCCAATAAGTCTATTAAAGCCAAGTGCACCTTACAGCCAAGTTTGTGAAGTAGAAAAAATATGGTCCAAAAGTATTTAAGGGATTATACAATAATAGGACAAGGCAACCGTAATAAAATCAAATTCATGTGGATAAATTCTTTATCCAGTAACACCCAATGAAATGCCATTGTAAAATCAAAAGTCAGAAAAGAAATTTCCCATACTTAATTTTTGGTGCTGGTGGTACAGGGAGATTGCAGGGAAGCAATGTTGAATTGTTTTGGTTTCACAGGCCACTTACAGGCAAAACCTCTCGTGCCAGTCACAGTATCTCACTAGTTTATAAATGTAGTTAACTCCAACTAATAGACTTTGTTGTTCTGATTCAGGATATACTCCACCAATAAAACAGCTATATTAACCGCAGCGTTTCCCAAATCTGCAGGCCTAATTTCTAACAGGCCAAATAAGTGATCATAAAATAAATTAAAATATTATTCAGTAAATTTGCTCGTGGGCTCCAAAGGTCAAAGAACAATATATCATAGGACTTAGTGTGAGCATAAACCGCTTCAACAATCATAACTGAATAGCTTCAAGATTTAAGCAGCAGAATCTCAGGTGATGAGGGTGTCTAAGAACAGTGTTGTCACAGCAATATGCCATGATCACATTAAACTGATTTTTCCAGATGAATACAGAATATTCAGATGCAGCCTCAGCCCACAAATCAAATTCAGTCAACTAGCTATTTGAACTGGGCTGCTGAGGCTTAGTGAAACTTTTAGGTTCTTGCTCCAAACATATTTACTCCCTACTCCCGTATCCTATTCTCATTGCTATTATGCACAACAGTGTTCAGGTGGCATTAAGTGTGTCAGAAAGCTCATGACATTTTCAGGTTTACAATTCTTCTAACCCAGGTCCACTGTTTTTCTTTGCATCTGACTCTCATGGTCATTTATATTTACATTATATTGCATTACATTACAACTGAAATACAAATACGCAAAAGACTACAATTTCTGTCCCTATGATTTGAAAAATATAGAACAATCAATATCAGTGTAGTAGACTGCATGGCCATGTTAAAGGTTTTTTTTGTTATAAATCACTCATGGTACTTGGGTGGGCATTGCTGGTTGAGCCATTTACTGCCACTTTCTTGATGGTGGCTAGAGATGGGCAATCAGCTGCCTTTTTGAACCACTACAGTTCACATGCCATAAGTTGACCCACAATGCCCTTAGGGAGGGAATTCCAAGATTTTGACTCACTGACACTAAAAGGAACAATATATTTCCAAGTTGGGATGGTGAAAGACTTGGAGGTGATATCCCACATATCTGCTGTCCTTGACCCTCTAAACGGAGACAGTCGTGGGTTTGGAAGGTGTTATTTAAGAATCTTTGGAGATTTTCTGCAGTGCATCTTCTAAATAGTACATACTGCTGCTACTGAGCATTGGTGGAGGAAGGAGTGGACGCTTTTGGATGTGTTGTCGTTCAGCGGGCTGCTTTGTCCTGATGGTGTCAAGCTTCTTCAGTGTGACTGGAGATGCACCCATTCAGGCAAGTGGGGAGTATTCCATCATATTCCTGAACTGTGCCTTGTAAATGCTAGCAGACTTTGGGGATTCAGGGGAGTTACTCGTCACAGTACTCCTAGCCTCTGACCTGCTCTTGCAGCCACTGTGTTTATGTGGCGAGTCCAGTTGAGTTTCTGGTCCATGGTAACACCATTGAATGTAAAGGGTGCAGTGGTTAGATTGTCATTGCCTGACATTTGTGCTGTGCAATTGTTACTTGCCACTTCTCAGCCTAAGCCTGGAATGTGTCCAGATCTTCTTCCATTTTAAGATGGACTGCTTCAGTATTTGAGGAGTCACAAATGATGCTGAACATTGCACAATCATCGGTAAATATCCACACTTCTGACCTTATGATGGAGGCAAGATCACTGATGAAGCAGTTGAAGATGGTTAAACTTGGGACACTGCCCTGAGCAACTCCTGCAAAGATGCCCTGGAGCTGAGATAACTGACCCCCAACAACCACAACCATCTTCCTATGTGCCAAATATGGCTCCAACCAGCAGAAAGTTTGCCCCCAATACCCACTGATTTCAGTTTTGCTAGGGTTCCTTAATGCCACACCCAGTCGAATGCGGTCTCGACGTCAAGGGATGCCACTCTCACCTCACCTCTGGAATTCTGAGCTTTTGTCCATGTTTGGACCAAGGCTGTAATGAGATCAGGAGCTGACAGAACCCAAACTGGGAGTCAGTGATCAGGTTATTGCTGAGCAGATGCTGCTTGATAGCATTGTAGCTGACACCTTCCAACACATTACTGAGTAGACTGATGGGGCAGTAATTAGCCAGGTTGGATCTGTCCCACATTTTATGTACAGGAACTACCTGGTAAATTTTCCATATTGTCAGGTAGATGCCAGTGTTGTTACTGCACTGGAAGAGCTTGGTTAGGGGAGCAGCAAGTTCTAGAGCACAAGTCTTCAGTACTATTGCCAGAATGTTGTCAGGGCCCATAGCTTTTGAAGTATCCAACTGTCTCTTGATAATCACATAGAGTGAATCAAATTGGCTGAAGACTGGTATCAATACTGCTGGAGACCAATGGAGGAGGCCAAGATCGATCATCCACTTGGCACTTCCAGCTGAAGATTGCTGTGGATGCTTCAGCCTTATCTTTTATACTGTCGTTTTGGGCTCTTCCATCGAGGATGGCAATATTTGTGGAGGCGCCTCCTCCTGGGAGTTGTTTAATTGTCCACTTCCATTCACTAGTCATGTTTGTTAGCTTCATTAGGTTGACACCTCATTTTTAGGTGGCCTTGTACTGCTCCTGGCATGCCCTCCTGCACTTTCCATTAAACCAGGTTGTTTCCTTGGCTTGGTAGTAATGGTTGAGTGAGGGATATGCCAGGCCAAGAGGTTGCAGATTGTGGAGTACAATTCTGCTGCTGTTGACAGCCCACAGTTCCTCATGGATGCCCAGTCTTGCGTTGCTAGATCTGTTCAAGTCTGTCCCATTTAGCATGGGTGATAATGCCACACAACATGATGGAAGGTATTCTTAATGCGAAAGCAGGACTTCATCTTTACAAAGACTGTGTAGCAGTCACTTCCTGATACTGTTATGGATACATGCATCTACAGCCAGCAAATCGGTAAAGAAGAGGTCAAGTATGTGGTTTCCTCACCACCAGCTGCAGACCCAGTACAGCAGCTATGTCCTTTAGGACTTGACCATCTCGATCAGTCAGGACACTGAAATTGCCATCCAGAGTACCTTTTGCACCCTTGCCACCCTCAGTACTTCCTCCAAGTATTGTTCAACATGGAGGCTGAGGCAGGGCAGTATTCAGCAATCAGGTTTCCTTCCCTACGTTTAACCTGAGGCCACGAGACTTCACAAGGTTTGCAGTCAATGTTGAGGACTCACACGGCAACTCCCTCCTGACTGTATACACCATGTCGGTGGGACAGGACATGTCCACGGTGTTGTCTGGACTGATACCTGTAAGATGTGATTCCGTAAGTATGACTATGTCAGGCAGTCGCTTGACCTGTCTGTGTGACAGCTCTCCCAATTTTGGCACTACCTTTCAGGAGGCATTTGCAGGATCAACAGGCCTGTTTTTGTCGTTACCTTTGACTTTTCCAGTGCCTAGGTCAATACTCCAAGTGGTCAGTCCAGTTTCATTTCTTCATTGAAACTTCATGGCAATTGACACAACTGAGTGGCTTCCTAGGCCATTTCACAGGGCAGTTGAGAGTCAGTCAGTCACATTGCTGTGGCTCTGAAGTCACATGTAGGCCAGCCAAGGTGACGATGGCAGGTTGCTTTCCCTGAGGGACATCAGTGAGCCAGATGGGTTTTTCAACAATTGACAATGGTTTCATGGTCATCAGTAGATTCTTAATTCTTGACATTTTATATTGAATTCGAATTTGAATCTCGCCATGGCAAACAATTGAAGAGTCTCCAGAATATTAGCTAAGTTTCTGGATTAATAGTCTAGCAATAATACCACTAGGCCATCGCCTCCCATTAAGGCAGTGATCTATTTTCCCCCAGAGCTTCATTAATTATGAACGTAATTTTTCTAATTTTGCAAAAAAAATTAATTTTACAAACAGCTACTAAAATTGCAAACTTTTTCAACTTACTGAAAGGTTTTGTGTTGTTTTAAGACTAATGTGTATGAAAAGCAGTTTCTTGGCAATTTCACAAATTGTCAGAAGTAGGCTCAAGTTAATTTTTGATGATTTTATATTATACATAACCTCAAATGATCTTGTACCAACTAAAAGCCTCCTGCAATAACTATACTCATATTAAACATTTACTTTGGAGTCTTTAGCCAAAACTGAAAGTGGACTCAACATGCAAATGGCTAACAGTGGAAGTGGAATCTCAATTTTATTATGCTCCAATCAGTCCAGCATCCTACATTTACTACGTACGGAACACAAAACCTGTCCACTGATCCAGGTAGTTGGAACACCTGTTTTCGTGTCATCTGCAAACTTGGCTATACTATATTCAATCCATTCTGACACATATTCACTGATTTCATATTCTTTAGTGTTATGCGTTTGATTATTATGGAATATCTTATCGCAGACATTCTGAAAATTCGATAAATTATATCTACTGGACCATTATCCATGCTGTTACCTTCTCAAATATTCATTAAAGGAAAGCGAAGCATGATTGTACCTTTTCAAATCAATGTGATTATTCATAATTATGTATCTCATTTCCCAATGGTACCTTACCAACAATACCATTAAGAGAGACTTGAATGCGATCGGAGTATCTAGATCCCAGCAAGGCATTGAATATTCAACTGTTTTTCTCCCCCACCTCATCATCACCAGCCTCAGCTTTTGCAGTTGTCCAAAAGGCCTGAGATTCTTTCATCTGGATTGGATTAGACAGAAAGCTACAGGTGGATGAGCTAACTGATCTTGGCTACCAGAAGCCATTCAAGTGGGGAACAACAAGCAATGTCATGGTAGTACAGACAGTATAGTGAAACAGACTAACACTGTTCTCTGCAGCAGGATAAGCGTCTAGAAGGCTTTGCTGTCTGTCCAGTGCCAGGGTTTATGACATCTGCTCAGAGTTGGAGAGGAATCTATAGTGGCAGGGATAGGATCCATTCATGTAAGTATCAATGATATAGGTGGGATTAAAGAAATAGGTTCTTCATTCTCAGTATGAGGAGCTATGCACCAAATTAAGAAGGAAAACATCAAAGGTAATCATGATTACCTAAGCCACATGCCAATTAGCATAGGGCAAACAAGATTAGAAAAATTAATGTGTTGTTCAAAGATTAGTGAAGATCAGTTCATGGGGCACTGGCACCAGTACTAAGGAAAATAGGGACTATGCAGTTGGGACTGACTACACTTGAACCATGACAGGATAGTTTCCAACAAGCATCACAACTAGGGAAGAAAAGACAATTTAAAACTAAATAGTGGGGCAAAGAATCGATTAAATGAAGATGTAGTCAATCAAACAGTAGAGACAAAGAAAGAGAAGAAAGTATTAATATGGAAAATGATAGTTGCTGCAAGGATTGGAGAGTAGAAATTTAAAAATAATTCAACAGATAAGATGAGACGTTACTAAAATAATAAAAGAACAAAACTAAAGGCTCTGTATCTGAATGCACATAGCATTTCAAATAAAACAATTGAAAATGCATGAGGACATCCTAATAGTCACTACAAAGACTTGGCTCGAGGATGACATCGATTGAGACCTGAATATTGAAGGATACATTACATTTAAAAGAGACAATAAGCTAGGTGCTCTATTAATTAATAACGGTATTAACAAAATAGAGACAGCTGACCTAAATTAAGGAAATCAGAAAGTAGAAGTGGTTTGGGTAGAGACAAGAAATGATAAAGTCAAGAGGTCATTTCTGGGTTTGGGCAGGAGGGTTACAGGCTCTCAAACACTAACGACATGGTAAGATGGAGTAAGATAAAGAAAATGATAGAAATTTGTCAGAAAGGTATAGCAATAATCATGGGGGATTTTAATCTACATATAGACTGGACAGCATAGAAACATAGAAAATAGGAGAAAGGTAAACCATTCATCCCTTTGAGCCTCTCTGCCATGCAACATAATCATGGCTAATCATCCAACTCAGTACCGTGTTTTCATTTTTTCCCCCATATCCTTGGATCCCTCTAGTCCCAAGAACTATATCTACACCTTTCTTGAAAGGCCTTAACAGTTTCCTGTGGTAAAGAATTCTACAGATTCAACACTCTCTAGGTGAAGAAATTTCTCCTCATGTGTGTTCTACAAGGCCTACACCTCATCTTTAGACTGTAACCCCTGGTTTTAGACTCTCCAATCATCGAGAACATCTTTCCTGCACCTAACCTATCTAATCCTGTTAGAATTTCATAGGTTTCTACGAGATTTCCTCTTCGTTCTTCTAAACTCAAGCAAATATAGTTCCAAATAATCCAGTATCTCCTCATACATCATTCCCAGCATCCCAGGAAACAGTCTGGAAAATCCTCTTTGCACTCCCTCAACACACATCGTTTGTCAGATACGGAGATCAAAACTGCACACAATTAACAAGTCAGAGAAGTACTGGTAGCCTGGATGGTGAGTTCAGAGAATATTTGGAGGATAGTTTTATTTTTAAGAACAGCACAATCTGGAGCAAACAAGAGAGCAGGGTGTTCTTGACCTGACGTTGTTCAATAAGATGGAATTAATTATTGATCTTGCAGGAAGGGATACACTCAGTACCAAAACATATTTGAATGTTGCATTCATTTTATGGGAGAGAACAGCAAGTCCAAGAGTAGCATTTTAAACTTAAATGAAAGCAGAACCAGACTAAAATGAAATAAAACAAAAGGTTAAGGGTTTGCTCAATACAGATGCAGTTGCAGATATTTAACAGGATATTTCAGAATACAAAGAACAGATAAATTCAAACGAGAAAGAAAAATTACAAAAGGACATCCACCACTTCTAATTAAACAAAACGTGAAAGATTTTATTAAACAAAGAAAAATCATATACTTCTGCAAATATTGAAGGCAGGTTAAAATATTGGACAGAATATAAATAAACTTCAAAAGTAGTAAGGGAAAAAGGAGTTGGAGAGAAAGCTAGCTAAATACAAATGCAGATAGCAACAGATTCTGTGGACATTATGAAAAGAAAATAATTACTTAGTGTTGGTCCTATAGTGTGTGTGTGTCTTGGAAATTAATAATAGAAAATAAGGCGATGGCAGATGAATTGAACAGGAATTTTGCATCATAGAGTCACACAGCAAAGAAACAGACCTTTCGGTCTAACTAGTCCATGCCAAACATAATCCCAAACTAAATTTGTCCCACCTGCCAACTCCTGGCCCATACCTCTCCAATCTTTATTCATATATCCATCCAAATGTCTTTTAAACATTGTAACTGTACCCGCACCCACCGCTTCATCAGGAAGTTCATTTCACACGGGAACCACCTTCTGTGTTAAAAAAATTTGCCTCATGTCTTTTTTAAACCTCCCTCCTCTCACCTTAGAGATGTGTCCCCAGTCTTGAAATTCCCCAACTTAGGGAAAAGACAACTACCATCAACTCTATCTATATCTCTCATTAGGTTGTAGACTTGTTCGCCAAGCCAGTGAGTTTGATTGCAGACGTTTCGTCTTCAACAGAGGCGCACTGGCCATGTTACCTTGCAGATATTTTGTCACTCTGCTATCAAACACAACGGCTCGGCGAGCAAGTCTACAACATCATCCACAACCCGAGTTACAAATCTTCTCAAAGACTTTAAATAGACATTTCTTTATTTTATAAACTTCTATCAGGTCACTTCTCAACCTCCTAAACTCCAGTGAAAAAAAAGTCCCACCCTATCCAGCCTTTCCTTATTACTCAAACCTTCCATACCTCGTAATATCCTGGTAAATATCTCCTGAACCCTCTCCAGATTGATAATATCCTTCCTATAACTGGGCGATCAGAACTGGACACAGTATTCCAGAAGAAGCCTCACCAACGTCCTGTACAATCTCAACATAATGTCCCAACTCCTATACTCTAAGGACCAAGCAATGAAGGCATGTGTGCCAAACACCTTTTTAACGATCCTGTCTATATGTGACGCAACTTTAAAGAATTATGTATCTGGACTCCTAGGTCCTCCTGTTCTACAACACTACCCAAGGCCCTACTATTAATTGTATAAGTCCTACCCTTGTCTGTTGCACCAAAATGCAACACTTTGTATTTATTCATTTTTCAGCCCATTGACCCATTTGATAAAGACCCCTTCGTAATCTTCAGAAAGCCTTCTTCACTGCCTACAACGCCAACAATTTTGGTGTCATCCACAAACTTACTAACCATCCCTACTATATTCTCAGCCAAATCTTTTATATAAATGACAAACAAAACAGGACCCATAACCGACCCCTGCAGAACACCGCTGGTCACAGGCCTCCAGTCCAAAAAGCAACGTTCCACCATTATTCTCTGTCTCCTTCCGTTAAGCCAATTATATATCCAATTGGCAAGCTCACTCAGAATCCCATGTGACCTAACTTTACTAATTAGTTTACCATGCAGAACCTTGTCAAAGGCTTTACTAAAATCCAAATAAACGTCTACTGCTCTGTCAACCTTTTTAGTAACTTCCTCAAAAAACTCAGTCAAGTTTGTGAGACATGATTTTCCTTGCACAAAACCGTGCTGATTATGCCTAATCAATTTTTGCCTCTCTAAATGTCCATAAATCCTATCTTTTATAATCGCCTCCAACAATTTACCTACAACCGAAGTCAGACTCACAGGTCTACAGTTCCCCAGTTTCTCCTTGCAACCCGTCTTAAACAAAGGTACAACATTAGCCACCCTCCTGCCATCAGGCACCTCACCCATAGTTATAGATGATGCAAATATTTCTACAAGGAGTCTTGAAACAGGAAAGAAGAGGGACTTGAAAAAGTTATATTCACTGGGGAATTTGTGGATCTCTACAAATTTCTTCCTCACCAGTTATTATGCAGTCATTGTTTTCCATAAAATCTAATAGAATTCATGATCTGTGCTATATCTGGTAGTTAGGCCTTGAGGTTAGAGAAAAAGGACACTAAAGATAAAGACAAAGACAAAGCAGATACCAACAATAAGAAGAAAGTCAGATAGAAAACAAATTTAAGACAACAAGGTGCAGGGCTGGATGAACACAGCAGGCCAAGCAGCATCATAGGAGCAGAGAGGCTGACGTTTCGGGCCTAGACCCTTCATCAGAAAAATGCTGATCTATTGTCATTTCTCAAAGCAAAAATAAGGCATCTTGATGCGCCCAGGATGCAACAGAATAGTAAATATAATTAAATAGAATAATGCATATGTTAAAGAAAAATTTAAAAGTATGACTAGCTACATTAGAATTAAGAAAAAGGGTTAAAATAGAGAAAAGTGTGGAACTCATAAGTAGTTTTGTAACCAATCCAAGTAACTTAGATAGCAGAGAATTCTTGATTATACTCCAGTTTTGAAATGCACTCGAGTCATGACTGTTAAAACTATTCATATAATAAGATTCAAAGCCAAGTAAAGCACTCCAGATGATTTCAATATATCTCATCAACACCTAAAACTTGTTGGATTCCCCAATTGCTGTTGCTGTTCCCTTCAACTGAGGAAAGCATCAGCGGTTTTCCACATCTTAACTTGAGATTTGATGCAAAGGTTCCATCCCATGCCTTCCTCAGAAAAAAAAACCTGCAACTTATTGAAATACAATAATTTTAATCACAATCTTTGTCAATCATTTCAAAAGAACTATCCTGACTTTAATTTCTCAATATGTTCTTCTTTCAGTTTCCTTCTGCATTTGCCAAGCTACCTTCTCCTCAAATCCATGATGACACCATCAAGTAGTACTTTTTTTTCTGTGCCTGAATTGTGCTTGCAGGTGCACTGATACAGAGGATGACTGGACAGTCCTGTGAGGACAGATTGGGTCAACGGGTCTGTATTCATGAGAGTTTAGAAGAAAGAAACGGGATCTGATTGAAATGTATAAAATTCCAGCAGGGCTGGACAGACTAACTGCTGGGAAGATGTTTTCCCTGGCTGGGGAGCCTAGAACCAGCGATAACAGTCTCTGAATACAGGACAGACCGTTTAAAACATAGATAAGAAAATATTTCTATACTCAAAGGTAGTGAACCAGCAAAATTCACTAGCACAAAAGGCTGTGAATGTCAGGTCACTGAATAAATTCAAGAAATAGATAGTTTTTTTTTACATTTTAAAGCCATAAAAAGGGCATAGGTACAAAGCCAGAGTATGGAATTGAGATAGAGAATCAGCCTGATCATATTGAATAGCAGAGTGGGCTTGAAGGGCCAAATGGTCTACTCCTGATCCTTGTTTCAATGTTTCTGTGCAACAATTAATTTTTGAGAATCTTGACTTTGTAGACTGATTGAAGTTTGTTTGCTCTAATTTCATTTTTCTTTAAGTTCATTTGTAGCTCTCAGAGTCAGAAAGTGTCTTCCTTCTGTCTGGTTGATATCTAGCTGACTCGATTGAGAGAGAGAATGTCTTTACCTGTGATACTGGGGTAACTAGAGAATAATTCTTCAACTGTGACCTTCACAACACATTTGAACTAGGCAGGTCCACTCAAAAGGTTTCAGTCTGTCTCATCCATTTGAGTAGTGTTGAAAGGGAAAAACAATAACAGTTGTGTCTGCAGTTTAGGACATAATCCACAGGGGTTGGCTTGCTATTGTGCAGGAAGATGCATGAGTCCCTTGGTATCTTTCACACTGACAAGAGATCTCAGCCCATTCTGTTATGACTTGCCTCTCCCTATTTACATTTTGGCTGCGCCAGCCCTCTTCCAAAAAAGAAAGAGACACGTTTTGGCATTACATATCAAGAACATCCAAAGTACTTTGGGACTGTGACTCATGGTCATGATGACCACTTGGATTCTGTGGCCAGCAGGGACTGAGCAGTGCCAGCCATTTTTAAACTCACACCTGCCTACAGACTTTCAAGTGGGTCTCTGCACTGAAACTTAGCTATTCAAGCACCCTCTACAGGGCAGACTGAACGGAACAATAAATATTTGACTGATCAAGATTTCTTACTGAGGAACCCTATGCAAAAAATTGGACGCGTGTTTTTGTGTGCTAAATGTGCAAAATACAGGGACACATGTCGGATGCCAAATTGGGTGACATTAGCTTTTATGCAGTAAAACGCAACAATAAAAAGCTATTATCATACAGTGATGTTCATGTAATGACAAGTGCATTACAGGAACTGAAATGCAACATGAAATATGCCGATGAGGCATGTAAAAATGAAAGACTGACTTTGATGTAGTGTTTATAAGCCAAGGAAGTATATTTTGGAGTGGTGAACAACACTATTTCTGAAGAGGGATCAAAATGTCAACTTTCCCGCTCCTCTGATGCTGCCTGGCCTGCTGTG
>NC_063351.1:47282435-47304247 GCF_021869965.1 Rhincodon typus | reverse complement strand
TCACACTGCCAACTGCCCCCCGACATCCCCTCACATTGCCAACTGCCTCCCGACATCCCCTCACACTGCCAACTGCCTCCCGACATCCCCTCACGCTGCCAACTGCCCCCTGACATCCCCTCACACTGCCAACTGCCTCCCGACATCCCCTCACACTGCCAACTGCCCCCCGACATCCCCTCACACTGCTAACTGCCTCCCGACATCCCCTCACACTGCTAACTGCCCCCCGACATCCCCTCACACTGCTAACTGCCCCCCTCCCCCATGTCCTGTCCATCATGCTCCTAAATCACTGCCCGTCACGCTGCTGCTGCCAGTTAAATGCTTGCCTGTTGCACTGCCAATGATTCCCCTACCCCTCGTTCCCAATCAATCCCTGTCCCTCACGTTGCCTGTGCTCAACTGAACATAGTTGCCAACCAACCCCTTCACAGTACAGGTGCTAAGCTTCATTTGTCCCTCATGCCAGCTGTCCCCTTTACCATTAGCTGCGTTCCTGTTTCTCTCACTCTACCCGTTATCTTGTTCCCGACATTCTCCTACTATACCCTCCTTCCCACACTTTCACTGTCTCTCTCTCTCTCTGCCCCTTGTCCTGCTGCTAATGCTTCTTGTCTAACCCTGCATTATGCTCCTTAAGCACTCTTGCCCTCACCCTAATGATTCTATCTCACTTTACCCGATGCTTTGCCTCTTACCACAAAATCCAAGCCATTTTAGTAATGCTGTCAATTCTGAAAGGCAGTAGACATCACATTGACTGACCATCATGTTCATATTAAAAATAATAATTGAACATATTTACAAACAAATACCAGGACAAAGTGGCACAGTGGCTCAGTGGTAAGCACTGCTACCTCACAGCACCAGGATCTCAGGTTTGAATCCATCCTTGGGTAACTGTCTGTGTGGAGTTTGCGCGTTCTTCCCGTGTCTGCATGGGTTTTCTCTGGGTGCTCCGGTTTGCTTCCACATTGCAAAGCAGTGCAGGTTATGTGGATTGACTATTTTAAATTGTCCTGTGATATCCATGGGTGTCCAGGCTAGGGGGGTTATTAGCCATGGTAAATGTGGGATGACAGAGATAAAGAGGGTCTGATGGGATGCTCTTCGGAGGTTTGGTGCAGACTCAATAGGCCAAATGGCCTCTTTCTGCAATGTAGGGATTCCATGAAAGCACCACACCCATCACCTTCTGCATTCATTCCCTTTACCACTGAAACACAGTGGCAACAGTGTGTACCATCTACAAGATGTGCAGAACTCACCCAAAATTTTTTTGACAGCAGTTATCAAACTTGAGACCTCTACCATTCAGAAGGACAGGGGCAGCAGATGCATTAGAACACAACCACCTACAAGTTTCTCGCCAAGCCACACACCATCCAGACTTGGAACTGCATCGCTATTCCTTCACTATTGCAGTGTCAAAAGACTTTGACAAGGTTCTTCATGGTAGATCACATGTGATTCAGGGAGAGCTTGCCAATTGAATACAAAATTGGCTTGACAGTAGGAGATAGAGGGTGGTGGAGAAGGGTATTTTTTTCGGACTGGAGGCCTATGACCAGTGGTGTTCTGCAGGGATCAGTGATTAGTCCACTGGTGTTTGTCATTTATATAAACAATTTCGATGGGAATTTAGGAAGCATGATTAGTAAGTCTGTGGATGACACCAACGTTGGTGGTATGGTCGACAGTGAAGAAGGTTATCTAAGATGACAAAGAGGTCTTGATCAATTGGACCAATGGGCCCAGGAGTGGCAGCTGGAGTTTAATTTAGATAAATACAAGGTATTTCATTTTTGTAAGACAAACAAGGGCAGAACTTACACAGTTAATGATAGGGCCCTGGGAAGTGCTGTCGAACAGAGAGACCTAGGGGTTCAGGTTGTTTGAAAGTTGCAACAGGATGGTAAAGAAGGCATTCGGCATGCCTGCCTTCATTGCTCAGACCATTGAGTATAGGCATTGAGACATCATGTTGCGGTAGTAAAGGATGTTGATGAGGCCACTTTTGGAGTACTGTGTACAGTTCTGGTAACCCTGCTATAGGAAGAATATTATTAAATTGGAGAGGGTGCATAAAAGATTTACAAGGATATCCTTGGGCGACATGGTGGCTCAGTGGTTAGCACTGCTGCCTCACAGCGCCAGGGATCCGGATTCGATTCCACCCTCAGGCAACTGTCTGTGTGGAGTTTGCACATGCTCCCCATCTCTGCGTGGGTTTCCTCCGGGTACTCTGGTTTCCTTCCACAGTCCAAAAATGTGCAGATTAGGCGGATTGGCTGTGCTAAGTTGCCCGTAGTGTTTAGGGATGTATAGATTAGGTGGGGGATGGGTCTGGGTGGGATGCTCTGATAGTTGGTGTGGACTTGTTGGGCCGAACGGCCTGTTTCCACACTGTAGGGATTTTATTCTAAGGATGTTACCAGGACTGGAAGGCTTGAGTTGTAAGGAGATGCTGGATAGGCTGGGACCTTTTTCACTGGAGGTTGAGGGATGACCTTTTAGACATTTATAATATCATGAGGAGCATAGATAAGGTGAATAGCAAAGGTCTTTTCCCTAGGGTTGGGGGGAGTTCAAAACCAGGCTGCGTATTTTGAAGATGGGAGGAGAAAGATTTAAAAGGGACCTGAGGGGCAACTTTTTTGTACAGAAGGTGATTCATATGTGGAATAAACGGCCAAAGTTAGTGGTAGATGCAGGTACAGTTACAACATTTAAAAGACATTTGGGCAGGTACATGAGTAGGAAAGGAGCCAAACGCAAGCAAATGGGACTGGTATAGTTTGGGAAACTTGGCATGGACAAGTTGGACCAAAAGATCTGTTTCTATGCCGTATGACTCTATGACTGCACCTGTTTAAAGAGGCAGCTCATCACCATCTTCAGGACAATTATGGATGATTGATGGCCTATGAATCCCATGAATGAAAATGAAACACAGAAGCACCAATGCAAAATTGGTGATGGTACCGGAACTTAAGAAAACAATTATATGTTTCAGTACTTTTTATTCAGAATTGATCTGGAAATTGTTCAGAGGAAACAATCTTATGTTTACCATGCTGCATTCTGTGATGTTTGCACATGAATGACGCAATTCCTAATTCAAATACTAATTGTAGAATCTAAGTTAACTGAATGAAGCATATTGTGCTAAAATGGCATCATATTTCAGCTCACAAATCATTTTCAAAGATACAGTTCTAATTAATGTATTTGATGAGCATTCATACCTCAGTTGAGCTTCATTGACATTTTAACCATGTAAACATAGATTAACACTAACAACAAAGCATTCACTTCCTGATTAGGGCACAATCCAAATAACTTGCCTATATTTATGCAAACTGGTAAGTTCTTGACATTTAACAATGCATGACAGTTTCCATAAGATCATAACAAGACCATAAGAAATAGGAACAAGAGTAGCGATTTGGTCCCCCTGAGCTTGCTCCATCATTCAATAGGATTATGGCTGATCTAACATCCCTCATGTCCATGTTCCTATCTCTTCTCGTGACCTTTGATTCCCCTATCAATCAAGAATTTATCTATCTCAGCCTCAAATATACACAAGTGCTCTGTCCCCACAGCTCTCTGTGGCAAGGAGTTCCAAAGATCCACAACTCTGAGAGAAGAAATTCCTCTTCATCTCAGTTTTGAATTGACACCCCTTTATTCTGAGAATATATCCTCTGGTCCTAGAGTCTCCCATGAGGGGAAACATCCTCTCAGCATTTACCCGATCAAGCCCCTTGAGATTCCTATATGTTTCAATGAGATCACCTCTCATTCTTCTAAATTCCAATGAATTGATTCCCAACCTATTTAGCCTTTGCCCATCAGACAAACCCTCAATACCAGGGATCATCCTAGTGAACCTTCTCTGAACTGTGTCTAATGAGATAATATCTTTCCTTAAATAAGGGGATCAAAACTGCTCACAGTAGAGTCAGACCTGTACAGCATGGAAACAGACTCTTCGGACCAACTCGTCCATGCTAACCAGATATCCTAAATTAATCTAGTCCCACTTGCCAGCATTTGGAACATCTCCCTTTAAACCCTTCCTATTCTTGTACCCATCCAGATGCCTTTTAAATGTTGTAATTGTACCAATCTCCACCATTTCCTCTGGCAGCTGTTCCATACACACACTACCCTCTGCGTGAAAATGTTGCCCTTAGGTCCCTCTTGAACCTTTCCCTTTCACCTGAAACCTACGCCCTATAGTTTTGAACTCCCCTCTCAGTATTCCAGATGTGGTCTCACCAGCACATTGTACAGTTGCAGTCAGACTTCCCTATGCTTATACTCCAAACCCCTTAAAAATAAGTGCCAATATTCCATTAGCCTTCCATATTAACATCTAATTATTAGTATTAAAAATAATAAAACCTTCTCAAATGCAGAATGAAAACATTGCTTCTGGTCTGTTGGATGTGAAAATGCAAAAATATAAGTGCAAGTCTTTTTTTACTGTTTGGTAACTGCTTCTGGTCCAAGAAATTCACCAATCATCGTATACTGGCAATCACAAGTCTTATCTTGAACAACTTTTACTTTTCTTATTTGTGACAAATACAATACCTTATTATTGGAAATGGTTATACACACAAGGCTAAAGTGAACAAATTTGATGTACAAAACTTCAAGTCAGGTCAGAGAAATCAACAAGGTACACTGATAGTGTAAGGCAGCAGTTCCCAACCTTTGCAGTATCAAAGCACACTTCAATGAGACAAACAATTCCATGGCAACACCCACTGTTTCATATCACATGAGTCTACGCATGCACAGCTCTGGAGGCTTGTGCATGTGCAATTGATAAGGGCACGTAGTGTCAGCACATACTGCCTTCAATAATAGACACCCAAGCTCTGGAAGAGATCAGAAGCATGCACACAGCCTCAACGCTCAGGTAAAGCAATGCTACTTCCTGAAAATTTTGCAGCACACTTCTCACTTTGTTGCAGCGCGCTGATTGAAAACCGCTAGACCACAAGTAAGGATTCTTGGGCACAATCCTAGTGTCCCTAACTGTGGGCCAGAAAGTCTGTGTTCAAGCCCCACCTGCCCAAGATATGTCACAATGTGTCTGGCCGGTTGTTTAAAATATCCGTACACCACAATTTGTGGGAAGGTTTTGCAGCTTGAAAGTGTGTGGGTGTAAATATCTACATGTTTGAACAACTGTCTCCTAGGTTTCTCTACTTAATTCTCCTGTTCATAAACCACTACATTCCCTACCATTTTAGGGCTGTTTTGCTCAACTTTTGTCTTCCTGATCCTGTCCAATGGACTGACTTAAGTGATCGTTCCATATTATTCAATGTTTTAATACTTTCTAATCAATGCTGTATTGGTAATTTTATACCAAGTCTGAGAAAAGAAACTACAACTTGCATTTTATATCACCTTTCTTGACCAATGGACAACCCAAGTTGATATAACGTTGGCAAGGCAGCAGACAATTTGTGCACAGGAATGTGATATTCACTAAATAATCTGTTTCAGTGATGAGGCATAAAAATGTAAGGCAAGGATCAATATCATGGACCAGACATGTTAACCTATCTTGCATTTTTGAAATGTTTAAATATTAATTGCATTTATATAATGCCTTTCATTATCCTTTCATTATGGACTCCATCTACACTTCATGTGGCCAAGGAAAGGCAGCCAACATCATCAGAGACCCCTCCCACCCCGGTTATACTCTCTTCCAACCTCTTCTGTCAGGCAGAAGATACAGAAGTTTAAACACGCATGCCAGCAGATTCAAGAACAGCTTTTTCCCTGTTGTTATTAGACTGCTGAATTGACCTCTCTCATTTCAAATCTAATGTTGATCTTGCTTTTGTGCACTGCCTGTGCAGCTGTAACCTTGTATACACCACACTGTCTAACCACACTATGATCTGTATGAGAGATAGTAGGAACTGCAGATGCTGGAAAATCTGAGACAACAAGGTGCAGGGCTGGATGAACACAGCAGGCCAAGCAGCATCATAGGAGCAGGAAGGCTGACGTTTTGGGCCTAGACCCTTCATTAGAAATGGGGGAGGGGAAGGCGGTTCTGAAATAAATAGGAAGAGGGGGGAGGCGGATAGAAAATAGATAGAGGAGAAGATAGGTGGAGAGGAAACAGACAGGTCAAAGAGGCGGGGATGGAGCCACTAAAGGTGAGTGTAAGTGGGGAGGTAGGGAGGAGATAGGTCAGTCCAGGGAGGACGGACAGGTCAAGGGGGCGGGATGAGGTTAGTAGGTAGGAGATGGGGGAGCGGCTTGAGGTGGGAGGAGGGGATAGGTGGGAGGAAGAACAGATTAGGGAGGCGAGGACGAGCTGGACTGGTTTTTGGGATGCGGTAGGGGGAGGGGAGATTTTGAAGCTTGTGAAATCCACATTGATATCATTGGGCTGTAGGGTTCCCAAGCGGAAAACGAGGTGCTGTTCCTGCAACCTTCGGGTGGCATCGTTGTGGCACTGCAGAAGGCCCAGAATGGACATGTCGTCTGAGGAATGGGAGGGGGAGTTGAAATGGTTCACGACTGGGAGGTGCAGTTGTTTAGTGCGAACCGAGCGTAGGTGTTCTGCAAAGCGGTCCCCAAGCCTCCGCTTGGTTTCCCCGATGTAGAGGAGGCCACAACGGGTACAGCGGATGCAGTATACCACATTAGCAGATGTGCAGGTGAACATTTGCTTGATGTGGAAAGTCTGTATGTCCTTGTATGTTATGATCTGCGTGCACTGCTCGCAAAACAAATCTTTTCACTTTTCTTTGGTACAAGTGACAACAATAAATCAAATTAAGTTATCATCAAAGCACTTACAATCAATTAATTACTTTTTTTTGAAGAGCAAACCTTCATACCTAACAAAGTTTTATTGTAAGGTTGATTGAGGGGTAAATGTAGACCTGGACACCTGGCGTAACCCTCCTATAGTTCTTTTACATTGCCCAGAAGGATGGTGGAAAGGGCCTCGGTTTAACATCTCAGCAGTATAGTGATACCTTGAACAAAACAGCACTCCCTCAGCATTGCACAAGAGTCTCTACCCAGACTATTATGCTCAAGTCTTGGAGTAGGATGTGAACCACCAACTTTCTGGCTCAAAGGTGAAGTGTTAATGTTTGAGTCATAGCTGACACATAGCATTGCTTTAAGTGAGTGTTGAATGTTCTACTGGTTAAATTAATGGTGCTTTATATTTTGACACACATTTTAATTTTAGTCAAGTCAATTAATCATTGGGATTAATCAAGCAAGGTAGAAAAAAGTAACTGATTACTTCAACATAAACCCAACTGCAGTAGTGTTGGATTCGTTAAATAAAGACTGGTTTATATGTAACTCAATATTGGAGAATTTTATTAACAACAATAGTTTCTGAGCCATGCAGTTTCATGGTTGACCAGAATTGGCAACAGAGCTCTAAACTGCATTAGAAAATATTTAATTCTACAGCCGTCTCCATGGAATCTGAATAGAAGTGATAGCAATAACTTGTGTTTTGCAATGATATTGATCAAGTCCTTCACTTAGTCTTTTATCTCATGGTCTGAGTTGTTAATGAACCCAGACAGCATGTGGGCATGCTTGAAAAAGTTGTCAAATAACAAGTGTAGCTAACCAACATCTTCCAAGTGGGCCTTGAACCCACAGCATCCTGACTTATAAGAGAACCATGCAGCATGGCTGATAGTTATGTAAGGCAAAAGGTCTTCGTAATGGGTAAAGAAAAGAGATGCAAATAGAAATAACAGTATAATTGTCCAGAGTACATATCCTGTCCACAAAAAGCATGACACATCCAACCTGGCCAATTATCACTGCATCACTCCACAGTCATCAGCAAAGTGATGGAAGCTGTCATCAAGAGTGCTACCAAAAGACACTTAATCAACATTAACCCATACACTGATGCTTAGTTTGGTTTTCACCAGGCCCACTTAACTCTTGATCTCATTGCAGATTTGGTCCAAACATGGATATGAGTGTTAATCTGAAGAAGGAAATTAGGATGATGGTCCTTGAAAACAAAGGTTGAATTTGACTCAGTGTGGCATCAAGGAATCCTAGCAATATTTGAATCAGGGGGAAAATTGTTCACTGATTGGAGTCATACCTAGCACAAAGGATGATGGTTGTGTTTGTTGGAAGTCAAACATCTCAGCTCCAGGAGACCACTGCAGAAATTCTTCAAGGTACTATCTTTCAGGTGTTTCATTAATGACCTTATCTTCATCATAAGGTCAGAAGTGGGGATGTTCACTGATGATTGCAGAATGTTCAACACAATCTGCAACTCCTAAGATAATGAAGTAATTCAGTGTTCAAAATGACTTTCTGAACTTTAAGACAAGTGAGATCTTCACAAACCTGAAAAATAAAATCTATTTTTTTTACCTTAAAACCAAAATTCCCAATTAATAATAATATATTATGAGCCTTCATAACATTCCTCTGACCCATACCCCAACACTATCATCTCAGTGACTCTGAAGTTTTCTACAGCTTTTCTGTTCACACCCCCCTTTTATAGCCTACTTCTATAATTCAAAACCAATAAGTTCTGCCAAATCAATCCATACCCATCATATCGCTTTCCAATCACAGAAATGCCAATACCCAATGCCCCGCTTGCTTGAGTTTTGTTCACTTATTTTAACTATCTTATCAATGCAGTTTTGTATTACAAAAAAAATCTCTACAAAAGAAGAGTTTTGGATTGTTCTGATTACATCCAAATTGATTAAGCCAGCAGAGCTATTGTAGTGCAAAGAAATGCACCTCCAATCTGTAAAGTTTGACTCTTTTGATCACACCTAAAATTGATTATTTGTGTATCTGTTCTTTGTTCCAAAGGGAACATAGATGCCTCTGTTTACAATTCAATTCTCCCCTATTTCTGCTGAAAGCTGACCTCTTCATGTGATTCTAGCCAGTGTAGTTATTACTATCTTTTAATTGTCTTGCTTCTCTTTCTATTCAATTACCGCATCACTGCCGAAAACTGTCAACTGTTGGCACCAGTGGGTCTGAGATTGCACAAGTAATTAAATATCCTAATAGTGTAATGCACCAGCATATACATATTAAACATATATTCTTATTAAGCAATGAATAGACAGTGAAGGATTCTCAGGCAATCTCATTATAGAGCAGCCAATGTGAACGCAACAAAGTCCCATAAACAACAATGTGATAATGATCAGGTGAACTTTTTTAGGTGTTTATTGAGGAATTAATATTGTCCAGGAAATAGAGGGAAAGATACTAAAATATGATCACATATGCATTAGAGTATGAGTACTTGAGTGCCAAATTAATAGTCTTATTTCAGAAGAAACTCAGAGGTAAAAGTTAGTCCACATTTTCATTAAATATATAAATATGTCAACAGATTTAAAGTGAAGCTTTAAATTCAAGCTCCCTAGCCTTTGTAAGGTGAGTTGGAAATATACAGAACATATTTGCGTGTTTGTGAATTTTTGCCCATTCTCATTATAATCCTAGTTCTCTCATCTCACTGATCTTCAACTTTCATTCACCTACCAGGAGGACAGGACAAGCAACATGTTCCCAAGTGCCACTCATGTTGCTTTTGGCCAGTTGCCCAGAAACTGTGTGAAAGCAGTTCAGTCAGGTCCTGACAAGTTTTGCAGTGTGGCTCAATTTAAGAAATTTATTGAATTAGGGTATAGAACTGCAATTCCTTGTTGTAAGATCAAGCAATGTCCACTGCTGGCACCTGTTCTATGATAGATCCTTTCCACAAGTTATCGTGTTGTGTGAGCTAGCTGGACTCTTGGTCACCAGAGGATAGATTTGCTGACCCCATCTTCCCTTTAGGTTGGAATCTACACCGTCTGCTTTGTTTAGAAAAAAAAAATCAGGTAATCTAATGAGAAAAGGCTCTTGCCTTAAACAAGATGTTTATTTCATAACAGCAATCCAGTCCAAGTCACATCATTATAATATATATTGGCTCTGAGACTATGAAGAAACCTCACTGATAGATCTTACTACTACAGAGGTGCCAGTTTTGGACGTGGTTGGACAAGGTCAAAAATCACACGACACCAGGTTATAGTCCAACAGGTTTATTTGAACACACAAGCTTTCGGAGCATTGCCCCTTCCTCAGGTGTAATGACAGAGGAAGTATCAAGACACAGAATTTATAAGTAAAAGATCAAAGGATTATTCAACTGATGCAAATGTATTTAATAACACTAAATTGGCTGGCTGACTCCCTCCTGTTAAATCCTTAATTAGTTAGAAAGGAGTGGAGTCAGACTGGTTTTATTTCCAAAGCAGGAATTTAGAAAATGTCCCACTGACTGACTGTGTCCACAAATTGTGTGCTTTTTGAAACAAATAGATGTATCTGCAAATGTAAATTCACCACATAGATTTACGTGTGTATGCATGTATGTATGTGTGTGTGTGTGGGAAAGAGAGAGAGTGAGTTTGTGTGTGTATATGAGAGAGAAAGAGAGAGTGTGCGTGAGCGAGTGTTTGTGTTTGTGTGAGAGACTCCACGTTCAAACAGTTTCTAAACAAGGCCTGTCACCAAAAGGCATTGTCTGACCTGAGACGTCACCTCTTGTTTTCAATGATAAAACCTTTAGTTATCTCAGGACATTAACTTGAAAGAAATTTGGAGAATTTCATATTAATCAATCGAAACCTGCATCTCCTCTCTAACTGATTAAGGATTTAACAGGAGGGAGTTAGCCAGCCAATTTAGGGTTATTAAATACATTTGCATCAGTTGTATAATCCTTTGATCTTTTACTTATAAATTCTGTGTCTTGATACTTCCTGTGCCATTACACCTAAGGAAGGGGCAATGCTCTGAAAGCTTCTGTGTTCAAATAAACTTGTTGGACTATGACCTAGTGTCGTGTGATTTTTGACCTACTACGAGAGCTGTGGAGCTGTCATTATTGGGTGGAGCTTATTGCACTCCTAAACATTAACCCTTTCAGAACCAAACACCTTTTTCAACACATTCCACAGTGATGTTCCGATGCATGGAACCACTGCTAAAGAGACATTTCCGAACATGTCATCGAAAAGTCACACCCTAATTCAGAATCAGGGTGCATGCTAGCTATTTGTACATGCACTTGTAATTTTAGCTTTTATTTTCTCATGGGACATGGTTGGCTAGGCCCAGCATTTATTGTCTGTCCCTAGTTGCCCATGAGAAGGTGTTGGTGAGCTGCCTTCCTGAATCGCTGCTGTCCATGTGCTGTCAATGCCTTTAGAAAGGGAATTTAAGGATTTTGAGCTAGCAACACTGAAGGAACGACGATACATTTGCAAATCAGGATGATGAGTGTCTAATGAGCGTTGTACTGGAATCATGCACCAATTCAGCATGTGACAGTTTGGAACATTGGGCTATGTAAGACATGAGAGGCATGTTGGGAGTGGAGACATTTAATGTTTAATTGACAAATGGGAGCAACAGTCCAGGGTCCAAGGCACCAGTTGGAGGTTTTCCTCAGGTCCAATTTAGAACAGAACATTCCTGGCCCGAAGGTAAAGAGGCTGAAACCAGAAGCTAAATATATTAATGTACTGAGGTCAAGTTTAGGTAGTCTTGTGACTGGACTCCATGTGTTCCTCAGGTTTGGGCTTATAATGGCAGAACACTAGGATTTGAATTTAAGAGTGTAATTAGTCTGTGCAGTAATCCAGGAAATGTAGGCATTTCTAGCTGAGGGTAGGGGGCAGAGCAGTGTTTGATCTTCCAGCCTGTGCAGGGAAGCATTTCTCGGTATTTTCAAATCAACCTGTTCAGAAATGTTGTTATATGCCCCGGGAGTAGGTGGGACATGAACTGGTGATTCCTGGCCCAGACGTATGGACACTATTGCACTGCATGAGCCCTATGATATATGGTCTTTACAGTATGTATGACAACAGCAACCACTTGAGTTTACATGGTTGGAAGTCACATGACACCAGGTTAAAAGTCCTACAAGTTTATTTAAAATCACAAGCTTTCATAACACTGCTCCTTCATCAGGTGATTTTCTAATCAACCTGTTCAGAGTTGTTGTGGCCCATCTCTGGAGCAGATGGGACTTGTACACAGGCCTCCTGGCTCAGAGGCATGACAAGAACCCTCTTGGAAGCATTTCTAATCTTGCTAACAATCATCTGCTGCAATACCAGCAACACTCCATTTTCAATTTCCCAACTCTGTTCAAATTCAAAAAATGGAAATCTTTAAGCTGTGTTCTGGGAGATTTGTCTGCAACCACTTTCGCAGAATTACATTCATTTGTATATCCTCCTCCATTTCCAATAGTCTTATAACCATTAGGCTTAATACGACACATATGTTTTGAACCTTGATTTTAATTGATAGTAGTGTCGAATATTTTGGTACGGAGGATGTTAAAGAGACATTGAGTCATACAGCACAGAAACAGACCTTTCGGTCCAACAGGTCCATGCCAATCATTATCCCAACCTAAACTAGTCCCACCTGCCTACGCTTGGCCCATATCCCTCCAAACATTTGTTATTCATGTACTTACCTAAATGTCTTTTAAATGCTGTAACTGTACCTACATCCACCATTTCCTCTGGAAATGAACCACTCTGTATGTAAAATAAAAGTGTCCCTCGTGTCTCTTTTAAATCTTCTTCCTCTCACCTTAAAAATATGCCCCCTAGTCTTGAAATCTCCCACTCTAGGGGGAAAAGACATTGCCATTCACCTTATCTATACCCTTCATGATTTTATAAACCTCTATAACGTCACTTCTCAACCTCCTAAGCCCCAGTGAAAAAAGCTCCAGCCTATCTAGTCTTTCCCCATAACTCAAACCCTTCATTCCCGGAAACATCCTGGTAAGGGGGTTAAAATTGTTTCAGAGATAGTAACCACTCTCTCTGGGACTCCCTTGTCCGCTCCACACTCCCCTCCAGCCCCACCACACCTGGCACTTTTCCCTGCAACCGCAGGAAGTGCTACACCTGCCCCTATACCTCCCCCCTCACCACCATCCTAGGCCCCAAGAAGACTTTCCACATCAAGCAGATGTTCACCTGCACATCTGCTAATGTGGTATACTGTATCTGCTGTTCCCATTGTGGCCTCCTCTACATCGGGGAAACCAAGTGGAGGCTTGGGGACCGCTTTGCGGAACACCTACACTCGGTTCGCACTAAACAACTGCACCTCCCAGTCGCGAACCATTTCAACTCCCTCTCCCATTCCTCAGACGACATGTCCATCCTGGGCCTCCTGCAGTGCCACAACGATGCCATTCGAAGGTTGCAGGAACAGCACCTCGTATTTCGCTTGGGAACCCTGCAGCCCAATGGTATCAATGTGGACTTCACAAGCTTCAAAATCTCTCCTCCCCCTACCGCATCCCAAAACCAGCCCAGCTTGTCCCCGCCTCCCTAACCTGTCCTTCCTCCCACCTATCCCTTCCTCCCACCTCAAGCCCCACCCCCATCTCCTACCTACTAACCTCATCCCGCCCCCTTGACCTGTCCGTCCTCCCTGGAGTGACCTATCCCCTTCCTAACTCCCCACCTACACTCACCTTTACTGGCTCCATCCCCGCCTCTTTGATCTGTCTGTCTCCTCTCCACCTATCTTCTCCTCTATCCATCTTCTATCTGCCTCCCCCTCTCTCCCTAATTATTTCAGAACCCCCTTCCCCTCCCCCATTTCTGAAGAAGGGTCTAGGCCCGAAACATCAGCTTTTCTGCTCCCCTGATGCTGCTTGGCCTGCTGTGTTCATCCAGCTCTACACCTTGTTATCTAACATCCTGGCAAATCTCTTCTGAACCCTCTCCAGCTTAATATAACAGATAAAAACCGAAAGAACTGCGGATGCTGTAAATCAGGAACAAAAACAAAGTTGCTGGAAAAGCTCAGCAGGTCTGGCAGCATCTGTGAAGGAAAAAACAGAGTTAACATTTCAGGTCCGGTGATCCTTCCTCAGAATTCATGGAACTGGACACAGTGCTCCAGAAGAGGCCTCACCAATGTCCTATACAACCTCAACATGATGTCCCAACTCCTGTACTCAAAGCTCTGAACAGTGAAGGCTAAACGCTTAACCATGCTATCCACATGTGATACAACCTTAAAGAATTATGTACCTGAACCCTTAGGTTTCTCTGTGAAGTTGTACTGCAATTTAATGGTAACATGCTCATGTGATCTGGTTGCTATGCAGAAAAAAGGCTCAAGTCAAGCCTTATTAGAAGTCATACATCAGCTTTGATGTCTGTACACAAGGGAAGGAGCAGACAACTTTGCTATGTACAGATTCAGAATCTCAGATTCTTTCAGACCAAAAAGGGAAGAAGACTCAAAACAATGCCAAGCAGAAGAAATGGACTGTTTTTGAGGTAACCATCAGGCAGAGGGTTAATGAGGACAGATTTGAAGAGACAAGAATTGTGAAGAGTTAAAGACCACAAAATCAATAGAGGGAACCTTGCAACACACAGTCTGTTTAATTGTGCTGAAAGAGTGAAGCGAAGGGGATTTTATGTAGAAGGATACAGGATAAGATTCTTCTTATAGAAGTCATATCGTAATTCAAAATGTTAACTCTGTTTTTCTCTCCACAGATGCTGCCAGACCTGCTGAGTTTCTCCAATATTCCATTATGTGTTTGTTTCAGATTTCCAACATGCACAGTTGCTTTTATTTGCTGAGCATTCACATTTTTTTGCATGGTTGCATGTCTGGGTCTTAGAGTTTACGCCTTTAGTTATATTTTTTCTGCATTCTTTGGCTCAAAAGATTTTGAGTTGTAATTTGCAAGAAGTGCCAGCTGATAATGACACAGTGAGGTTTATAGGGCACCTAGAAATTCAAGGAATGGTGGGAACACTGTGATCAATGAGATTTAAGTAAGAAACAGATGAACAGAAAATGTGAGTAAAATAGAATAAAATTAAAAAGTGAAATGAAGCAGGTGGGAGAAAAATCGGTTTAAAGAGAGGGAAACAAAGAGGCGAAAAAGAAAATTAGGCAAAAAATTAAAAGTATATTTTTAAAATCAGGAACATAGTTCCATGTGAAGGAATGAGAATTTACCAGCTAATTTGTTCAATTTCTGAGTCGGTGAGGATGATTGGCATTGCAGACTTACTTTCCTGTGGCGAATTTAACAGGCAAATATTATGCAAATCCAGCATATTGTTATCATAATACTATTCACGCAAAGCAAATAGTGAACCAGGGTAAACTGAGCTGTAGGCTCTGAAGATTTGCAATTCCAAGCATATCTCTTTATAACAGCATGCCTCATCAATATGCTGTTGTCTTTTCCATTAAGATCTTACTTATTAACTTATTTTTGGCTTATAAACTCAGACAATAAAATATTGTCTATCCACAGTGGTTTGGACAGCTGCTATTTAACGGGGCAGAGGACTGGCACTCTTTCTCACAGATCAATAGTAACTGAATTTTGTTTCTACAACATGAATGATAGAATTTTCTGCTGTCCCCTGCAATGGCTTCACATTCGTTTATCAATCCTGCAGGCACAAATTGCATACTCATAGGAGACAACATGGGCTGAATGTTTATGGGGTAAGATAGGAAAGTGGAGTTGAGGATTATCAGATCATCCCTAATCGCATTGAACAGATGGGCTGAATGGCCTACTTGTCCACCTATGTCATATGGAATCTTCTCTTATTTTGGCTTAGTGTCAATTTCTGGGAGTTTCATGGGGAGTTCCCTGCGCAAGCCATGGTGAATTTGCTCATGCAATGCCTCTGTTGCTTACCTCATTGATAACGCAGCCAGCCTCCATGGTGCTGTTCTCGCCCAATCCCATAGTCAGCAGAGGTGGAAATGCCCATCGGTGCCAGCACCTTCCCACATTTATGCCATGGGCACTTTATATGAACCCAAGTTATGCACCAGTTCAAATGCAGCAAGCCAGAAACTGCCCTTAATGTATTGCTGTATAATTACAAATGACAAAGCTGATATGGGCAAGCTGATGCGCGGCTTTGCTCACAGGGACCTGACAGTCTTGGTAGATGGGATAATGGAGAGGAAGATTATGGGGAGGCAATGGCCAAGTGGTATTATTGCCGGACTGTTAATCAGAGACCTAGATAACGTTTCGGGGACCCGGGTTCGAATCCCACCACGGCAGATGGTGGAATTTGAATTCAATAAAAATATCTGGAATTAAGAGTCTAATGATGACCATGAATCCATTGCCGATTGTCGGAAAAACCCATCTGGTTCACTAATGTCCTTTAAGGAAGGAAACTGCCATCCTTCCCTGGTCTGGCCTACATGACTCCAGACCCACAGCAATGTGGTTGACTCTTAACTGCCCTCTGGGCAATTAGGGATGGGCAATAAATGCTGCCTAGCCAGCGACGCCCTCATCCCGTGAATGAATAAAGAAAAAAAAGGCGGTCGTCTTTCCCCCTGAACTGACAAAGGAGACCACTGCACCAGATGCTGCCAGCCTTGGTCAGTGTGATATCTACGACCAAGAGGAACATGCAGCAGGTTAATGACCTTCTAGTAAGTGCCACCATCTTCTCTCTGATACCTCATACTCATTCTAACTCTGCTACTGCACCCACCTCCCACTATGGCTCTTACCTTAATCTTCCCTTAATGGCTCTCATCCAAACTATCAAAGCCTTATTGCACTTCCTAATCTAGGGAGAGGTGGTGATGTAATGGTAATGTCACTGGCCTAGTAATCCAGAACCCAAGGCTAATGTTATGGGACATGGGTTATGCTAGCCCAAAAACAACATTGTAAACACCCACCTGGTTCACTAATGGCCTTAAGGAAGGAGAGTTTCTGCTATTATATTGAAACAAGAGCTGGAGATTTGAAACAAACAAAAACAGAAATTGCTGGAGAAAGTCAACAGGTCTGGCAGCAACTATGGAGAGAAAAACAGATTCAATGCCTCCAGTTCAGTGACCCTTCATCAAATCTTCTGTCTTTACCTGGTCTGGCCTACATGTGACTGCAGTCCCACAGCAATGGGGCTGATTCTTAACCACCCGTTGGACAATCAGGGATGGGCAATAAATGCTGGCTTAGCCAATGACACCCATATCCTGCGAATGAATTTTTAAACAAAGTCACTTACTTGGGATACCTCATCTAAAACTAACAACTAACAGCCACTTTCATCTCACTCAATCCAACCCTTTGCCTCATTGCAGAAAACTCCTAACCATCAGGCTGAAAGGACCACAATGGGTAGTGGAGTGGATCATGTTCATCTCCTCACCCCGCATGAGAAAAGAACCTTTAAGCTTGTGGGAGAGGGTAGAGTTTGCTCATGTCCCAGCGACAACGTAAGCTTCACTGTGTTCTGCTGCTCTCCCATTACCACTACAATGCGCATGTTGTTCAGATGGTCAGGTTTCCACCCCCTGGCATTTCCTCCAATCTTCTGTGGGTACCAGCGGCAACCACACAGCCTCTGCCCACAGTTCCTCTTGGCATTAACTCTTCCTCTACCTTTGAGGAAGAAGCCACACATCCTTCAGAGGATGCACTGACATCTCTTTCTCCTGCTGTCTACACCAGCACAGATACTTTCACCTCAGTGACTACTTTAGCCAGATCAGGCTTGGGAGCATACACTGGGGAGTACATCACTGGCATATCTCTGTATCTGACTGAGGACACAGAAAACTGATGGACACCAGGTACTTGCTCAGCCTGAGGCTGAAGATGACCCTATGGAGTTGGCAATTAATAACTTCATGAAAATGCATAAACAGTGACACTTGGTGAATTAGATTGAAGATTGGAAGAGTCCACCAATATTCTCATTACATGTGTCAGGCTGTCTCCATGGATAGTCTGGTGTGGACAGCCGTTCTAACAGAAAACTCAGTGGCTGCAAGAATTGCACATAGTCCTGCAATTCCTTAGCCATTGTTGCTTAGCATCAACAACAAGGGGAAAGAGAGAGCTTGGCCTCATACTGGATGCTGCTTCCTCTCGAGGAGACAATGTGGTGCTAGCAGTCTCCTCTCAGGATGCTCCAGAGGTGACCAGACCCTCCATCTTGCTGAAGATTCCCAACATTGTGGAAATTGGAGTAGAGGAGGCTTAGTCTGGGCAGGACACACTCACCATGTCTGGACCGTGTAGCCACAAATGACCTTGAGATCATTTGCCCAAACTTTCAAGGTTAACAGACTCCAGCATAGGGGAGGTTCCTTCTACCCAGCTGTGGACCCCAGGGCTCTACCAAGACATTGTCAGAGAGTGCAAGGTAAAGAAAACCTGCTGAGGGCACATTTCATTGTAAATAGAAAACCATATACATAAATTGATTTTAAAACATCACCTGTTTGATCGACTATCATTTTAGCTATTGGATGAAGAATAAACGTCAGAATATGATCTTCTTTAGCGCCGTTTGATGTTAGAGCCCTGTCTGAAGGAGTGCTACTCTTTCCCAAATTGCCCATCAGAATATAACACTTTACCTTTCTTGAATGTGAGAGCAGAAGACACTGCAAAACCTTCAAATGGGGTTGTTAAGGTTAATTTTTATTTAAAAATCAGGAAAAATGAAGAAAGAATAAACAAAAAAAAACTGCATGTGTTTTTGGGACTAAACAAAAGCTGCTTGCAATTCAAGCAACAATAAAGTTACAGTCAATGGCTGATGTCTTCACTCAATTCAAATCTATTGGAAACAAACCAACAGATTGCTGGAGAAACTCAGCAGCTCTGGCAGCATCTGTGGAGAGAGAAACAGAGTTAATGTTTTGAGCCCAAAGATTCTTCTTTGGAACTGAATGGTGTTGGAAGGTAGTGTTTTTTACACTTCTGACAGAGGAAGAAAAAGTGTGAGGGGAATAGGTGATGTCAGGTTTCCACGCAAAAGACAAAGGGGTTGCTAATTGTGGTGAAAGAGAAACTGTGTAAATTGTAAACAGTATAACTGTGTAAATTAAAGTGTGAAAGGGAGACAATGGACCTTCTCTATTGAGAGCAAAGAAACCATATCACAAACAAGACAAGACCATATTTGGTAGGTGGAGGGAAAGAATAGATGAAAGTGGGGGAGAGACAATATTGAATTCTAGAGGCTATAAAGTGCCCATAAAGGTTGTGATGTTCTTCGAGCTTGTGTTGTGCCTCATTGGAACCTTGCAGCAAACCCAGGATAAAAATGTGAGCATGAAAGCAAGGAGGTGCTTTGAAATGTCAATAAGAGGGAAACCGCATTGTGAGCAGTGAATGCAGTAGACTGGATTGAAAGTGGTACAAGTAAGACTTTGCTTCATGTGGAAGGAGTGTTTGGGGCTTTGGTCAGTGATGAGGGAGATGATGGATGGACAAATGTAACACCTTCTGCAATTGCATGGGATGTTGCCATGGGGGAGTGAGAAAGTGTTAGTGGTGATGGAGGAATGCACCAGGCTGTCACAGGTGGAATGGTCCCTGTAGAATGCAGACAGTAGAATGGAGGGAAAGATAGGGCGGTAGTAGTGGAAATGATGGAGGATGACCCCTTGAATGTGGAGATTAGTGGGATGAAACCCTATTGTTGTTCTGGGAAAAAGGGGAAAGGGAGAGGGTGGAAGTGCCTTTCACTTGGTCTATCTTTTCCCTCTCCTTCTTTGAGGTCTCTGTTTCCAATTCTAGGAAACTTCAAATTTGTTTTTAATTTGATCACTGGGTGAATTGACGCCTCTCTTCTGCAACTAAGTCTGTGCCCAGGTGCCCTTGGAAGCCCTTGCCCCAGGAAGTGGTGTCCACCAACACCCTCAAAGCCTTTGGAGAGACGCAGGCACCGCAGGGTCTGGAGTGCATTATTACCCCCTCCAACACCATTTTAATTTAGTCCCCTCCCCTCTTCATAAGCTTCCTTTACTTTAGTTCTTGTTGCAATGCTTGTAAATTGTTAATTGTGTAGTTGTTTTAATTGGGTAATGTGGTGACGGGTTATTTAAACAAAGCTGGGTCCAACATTTAGGGAGAGGTGGGTTCAAGTCTGACCTTCTCCAGAGATGCACAACAATATTTCTGAACAGGGTAATTAGAAATCTAATCTAAATTAGAAACCTCCAATACTATTTTGATGTAATTTCCTCCCTTGTTTTCCCAGCTTTTTGAGTAGTGTTATTGTTTGACTGTCTCCTCTGTTTTGATTTTAGTCATTGACTGGGTAGTGGTTAATTTCATGGTAAATTTCTAAAAGAACTGAGTTCTTCAAACCTTTTAGAGAAAGGTGGGGCATGGAATAAATTATCTCTCCTACTAACCATTTAAATTCACTTCTCCCCTTTTTGATTTTTGTTGTTGGCATCCTGCCCCTGGTGGGGAGTGTTGGCAATTTGATAATTAGATGTTTTTCTTAATTTGATGGTGCATCTATTTTTAAAAAAAATGTCTTGCATCCCTGTTTGTAATTTGTTAATTGGGTTACTTGTTAATTTGGTGGTGTGTTTACTCATATAAAATAAAGGGCTGAGTCCAGTTGTCTTTGGAGAGGGAGCACATGGTGTTCAGCAGTACCCTTGAACCTGTGTTAGTTAGGTGGGATGAGATACAGTCTCTTCAACCCCCCACCCCACCCCACCCCACCCCACCATTTTGGTTAAGTCCCCCTTCTCTACTTACCCCCTGTTTTGAATGTTGGGTTTTTATCCTGCTGCAGGGTTTGCTATTTGTTAATTAGGTGATTCATTAATTGGATGGTTGGATTTATTTGTATAACATAAACTGAGTCCTTGGCCTTCACTTAATTTTTATCCACCAGCTGGCCACACCTTGGCATTTCTTTTTTGTGCGAGTGATCTGTACACAGGAGTCCATCCCCTTTCCATCAGGGATTTGGGATGCAGCAGTGAACCATGTGTAGATTGGTTGTTGGAGATTGCACCACCTCTTGGGTTACTTTTAAAAACCTTGTGTTGTTTTATTGGTTGTGCTTCAGGCCCACACTCTGATCTTTGGGCACAGGATACAGTGGGTGAGGGGTGCAGGCAGGTCAGAGGAACTCCTCATGAGTCTGGCCAAAGGAGCCATGAGTAAGTCCAGCAGGCCATGGAAAAGGTTGTAACTCCCAACCGCCTGCCTCCCTTCACAGTTATGTCTGCTCCTGGGTGTCCATGGAGAGGGAGCACACTGTGTTCAATGGAATCCTTTCAGTATAGGTGGTCACTACTGGGGCTGGGGTGCATTATCATTCCCTCAAATACGATTTTGATTTAGCCCCACCCTTGTTTATTTTCCCCTGTCTGGTATATTAGTTTTTGTTTTTTTTTTAATTTTGGTTCTTGTCACACTGCCCCTTGTGGACAGTGGTTTTTAATTTGGAGATTAGGTTTATTTTAAGAAAAAGAGTTGTGCCCTTCCCCAGTGGGGCCAGGGTCCAAAAGCAAAAGTTGGAAACCAGTGTTTGTGTTAAACTAGGTTTATAATAAAACCCTCACACATCGCTGAAAAGCTTTTGCTGTCTAATTCAACACCTGGATAAGTTTATTAACATCTGGACCAAGTAAAATTGCAGGGTCTTCCACTGGTTCACACAGAATTTCAGGTTACTGAGGCTACCTGCGTTCTAATGCGTCATCCCACTTTAGTATTCCTAAGCCCCCTTCAACTCTATTAAACTTCAGAGATAGTAGGAACTGCAGATGCTGGAGAATCCGAGACAACAAGGTGCAGGGCTGGATGAACACAGCAGGCCAAGCAGCATCATAGGAGCAGAAAGGCTGACGTTTCGGGCCTAGACCCTTCATCAGAAAAGGGGGAGGGG
>NC_063351.1:47246777-47272435 GCF_021869965.1 Rhincodon typus | reverse complement strand
GTGTTATCTCAGACTCCAGCATCGGCAGTTCTTACTGTCTCTGTACTATCTACAAGATGCACTGCAGAAATTTACCAAAGATCCGCAGACAGCACCTTCCAAACCCACGACCACTTCCATCTAGAAGGACAAGAGCAGCAGATATATGGGAACACCACCACCTCTAAGTTCCCCCTCCAAGTCGCTCACCATCCTGACTTGGAGATATATCACCGTTCCTTCACTGTCGCTGGGTCAAAATCCTGGAATTCTCTCCCGAATAGCATTGTGGTCCAACCCACATCTGGAGGACTGCAGTGGTTCAAGAAGGCAGCTCACTACCACCTTCTCAAGGGGCAACTAGGGATGGACAAGAAATGCTGGCCAGCCAGCGACGCCCACATCCCACAAATGAATGAAAAAAAACTGCAGCATGGCACAGGAACAAGATTGTGCATTGTAACAGCAAACATCTGGAAGGTCAGTGTCAGTCTTGTGGAGTCAGCAGAGGCTTTCTGTAAAGCGACAATCCAGTCCATGTTTGGCCTCACCAACATAGAACAGACTGCATTTTAATTTGTTTTCATAATTTTTTTAAACTTTGAAGTGATTTATTAAGAAATGACTACCTGGCTGGGCCATTTGATTGAGTATCAAGAGTCAACTGCTGAGTAGGGATAAATAAACAGGGTTTCCCTTCCTAGAAGAACACCAGTGAACAAATAGTGTTTTTAAAAATTATTTAATGTGTTCTACTTTATTTCATTTCACAACTTGCACACTGAATTTTGAACTCGGAGGCATCCATTATAACAACCCTTTGCTCAGCGAATGGCGTCTGTGAGGGGTTACAATTTACTGTCTGAGATTGCTACATTGCCACCACTCTGCCGTTTCATCTTTCACCATCATTGACTGGGTCAAGATGCTCATACAGACGCTTACTTTAAATATAAAAATTCTGGCCTGTAGATATCATCGGTGCTGTGACATCTGCTCAGCAACCAGTTGAAGGAACGTGACTCAGAAAACAAGCACAGTTGCATTTGCTTATGAGGCTTGCACTCTTTGCTATCACAATTCTCATGTCAAAGGCCGACTTTGCTGAGTGCCACTCGGTAAGAATCACAATAAATGAATCCTCTTTGGTTTGAAAATGTAGATCACCAATGACAAAAGTAGGTTAATACCCAGTTGGGACAAATAAAATGAGAAGATTAAAAACAAAATCATTGTCCATCTTCTATTTCCACTTACAGTTTAATGAAAGCTAATTTGACAGGCAGTCAAATCAAAAGGAACAAATTTTTGGCTCCCATCAACATCTGTGTTCCTCTGGCCTCAAACCATCAATTTCCTAGATGTCATTTCATGCCAAGTCTGATGAGGACTAAAGAGCAACGGGGCTAGGCTGAACAGGGGTAGAATGGGAGAAAAAGACATAGTTCAGACCTTTGTCTTCCATTTTACCTGGAGCTTACTTTCTTTCTCCCAATTTAACAATATTAACGAGACTGCTTCTTGTCTTTTTGACATTGCATTACATTGACATTACTTCTATCTTTTTGAACCTTTTCCTCTATCTGTGCCCCCTCTGCTGCCCAAAAACCCTTAGACACTTTGAAATAATCTTGCAAATCAACATCTGCCATACCATCCTTATTAAACTCCCTGCTTCTAGTTCCTACAAGATTTACTTCATTAAAAAAGCTGCAGCCACCTCACTCATGTTAAATCACCCCTTTCAACCTCCAATGCCCGCACATCCCAATGAGGAGACTATAGAATTCTCAACCTCACATTTAAGTCACTCACTCTCACCTCAGAGATCACCACATGCCATTGATGCACCCGCTGCTCGCAAACCCTTCTCTTTTGTGTCTTTTTCTCCCATTCTAATCCTCTTCAGCTTAGCTTTCTTGCTGTTTGGAGCTCTTCTACACAAAATATTTCGGGATGGATTTTTACCAGAGATTAAGTGTGAATTTTGTTGAGTTTCATGGATGGTTTCTCTCCAAAAGCACCAGCAAAACTTTTCATCCTATTCACTAAAACTCACCTCATTGACATCTCTGTGGCACCTCTCTCTCGTAAGGAAAGATATTACTTCATTGGAGGCAGTGCAGAGAAGGTTTACTAGGATGTGCCCTGGTATGGACGGATTTTCTCATGAGTGTAATTAACATTCCAGTACCCATCTTCAGACCTGATGGTAGCTACGAAAAAGATAGTTTTTATACAGAAATTGGGGTGAGGAAGGGGAAAAAATAAACGATAAATGGAGATAGAGCCCAAAGAGAGTGAAAAACAATTGGATGGACGAAAGAGTGGTTAAAGGTCAGTCTGTGGGAATGAATAGCTGCGAATGGGAACTATTAGTAGCTAACAGTGGATAGTGTGTGGTAGCAGCCCATATGATGACAAGAAATTTACTCTATTCGTTGGAGTTTAAAAGAACAAAATTGAAATATAGTGGATTCTTAAGGGGCTTGACAGGCTAAATACTACGAGGATGTTTCCCCTTATGGGAGAGTCTAGGACCTTGAGGCTGAGATTGATTAATTGATTCTTGATCAGTATGAGAATCAAGGGTTATGGGTAAAGGGCAGGAAAGTGGAGTTGAGGATTATCAGCTCAGCCATGATCTCATTGAATGGTGGAGCAGATTCAATGGGCCGAATGGCCTACTTCTGCCCCTATTCATATGGTCTGGACAGCTGTAGTAAGATAACCTGGAAAAAGGACTTGAGGAATGTAGTTGGATCGGACAATGATCCTACTGAGTGGTGGAGCAGGTTCAAGAGGCCGATCGGCCTACTCCTGTTCATACTTCTTACAGTCTTATGGCCACCATCTCCAGTGGGATGTTACCACCTGACACATATTCTCATCCCCTCCTTTGTCAGCCTTCCACAAGGACTGTTCCCATCAGGACACCCTGGTCCACTTCTCCTTCACTCCCAACATGTCCCCACAGCCTCATCGCACCTTCCCCTGCAGAAGGTTTAACACCTGACCATTTACTTCCTCCCTCCTCACCTTTCAAGGCCCCGCTAACCAGGTGAAGCAGCACTTTACTTGCACCTCACTCAATATAGTCTACTGTATTTGCTGCTCATAACGTGGTCTCCTGTACATTGGGGAAATGAAATGCAAACTGGGTGACTGCTTCACAACACCTATGTTCTGTCTGTCAAAAAGAAGGTTACCTTCCAGTTGCTTGCCATTTCAATACACCACCATGTTCTCGGGCCTACATCTCTGTCTCAGGCTTGCTGCAGTGCTCCATTGAAGCTCAGTGCAAGCTGGAAGAACAGCAACTCATTTTCCATTTGGGAACCCTACAGCCTTCTGGACATACAGAATTTAACAATTTTGTACCTTTCCACATGCTTTCCCCCACTCCCACACACCAGAACTTGACATCGCATGGACTACTGCCATATACTACCCATTGTCAGTCACTAATAGTCCCCATTAGCAGCTATTCATTTCTCCAGACTGACCTTTAACCACTCCTTTGTCTGTCCAACCGTTTTTCTCTCTCTTTGGACTCTATCTCCAATTATCATTTACTCTCCCCACTCTCTACCTTCTGTGTAAAGGCCATCCTTTTCCCAGCTGCCATCACATCTGAAGAAGGGTCACTGGACCTGAAACGTTAACTGTGATTTCTCTCCACAGATGCTGCCAGATCTGCTGAGATTTTCTAGCAATTTCTGTTTTTGTGTTGAATAAGTTCAGGTTGTTTTCTTTGGAGCAGCGAAGGCTGATGGGGACCTGATAGAGAGGTATCAGATCATGGGGACCATGGACAGGATACGTTGAAGTTAGCTGTTCCCCTTAGTCAAAGAGTTTCAATAACATGGGGACCTGAGGTGCAGTGATAGTGTTCCTACCTCTTCCAATCTTCTACAGATGTATGTCTGAACATTTTGGTACGGCAAATCAGGGCATGACTTATACAATTAATGGTAGGGGCTCTGGGGAGTATTGCCGAACAAAGGGACCTAGGGGTACAGGTACATAGTTCCTTGAAAGTGGAGTCACAAATAGACAGGATGGTGAAGCCGGCATATTGGCTTCACTTCATTGATCAGAACGTTGAGTATAGGAGTTGGGACGTCATGTTGCGGCTATACTGAACATTGGTGAAGCCACTTTTACAATGCTGTGTGCAATTCTGGTCGCCCATCTATAGGAAGGATATTGTTAAACTTGAGAGGGTACAGAAAAAATTTACAAGGATGTTGCCAGGACTGGAGAGTTTAAGTTACGGGGACAAACTTAATAGGCTGGAGCTTTAGAGCTGAGGTGTAACCTTAGAGGATTATAAAATCATGAGGGACATGGATAGGGTGAATAGCCAGGGTCTTTTTCCTACGGTGGGGGAGCCCAAAACTAGAGGGCACAGGTTTAAGGTGAGAGGGGAAAGATTTAAAAAGGACCAGAGAGGTAACTTTTTCATTCAGAGGGTGGAGCGTGTATGGAATGAGCTGCCAAAGGAAGTGGTGAAGGCAGGTACAATTACAATGTTGAAAAGGCACCTGGTTGGGTACATGAAGAGGAAAGAGTTTAGATGGTGATGTCTACTTGGTGTGGAGGAATTGGGCTGAAGGGTCTGTTTCCATGCTATGACTCTATTAACAGGTTGATTAGAAATATCTAACAAGGGGGCATGATTTTAAAATGAAAGGTAGGAGGTGTAGAGGGTTTTGGAAGAAAATCATTTACACCGAGTTGGTGTTGGGGGTATGGAATGCACTATTTGGGAAGTAGTTGAGGCAGGAAACCTCACAATCTTTATAAAGAACTTAATGACCACTTGAAGTGTCATAACATTATGACATTATAGGTGGCACAGTGGTTAGCACTGCTGCCTCACGGCGCCAGGGACCTGGGTTTGATTCCAGCCTTGGGCGACTGTCTGTGTGGAGTTTACACATTCTCCCCGTGTCTGCGTGGGTGTGCTCCAGTTTCCTCCCACAGTCCAAAGATGTGCAGCCTGGGTGGATTGGCCATGCTAAATTGCCTGTAGCGTTCAGGGAGGTGTAGATTAGGTGGGTTATTGGGGAATGGGTCTGGGTGGGATGCTCCGAGGTTTGGTGTGGACTTGTTGGGCTGAAGGGCCTGTTTCCACACTGTAGGGATTCTATGAACATTACACAGCTATGTGCCTAGTAAGATAAAATTAGACTAGTGTAGGTAGGTGTGTAATCTTTGGTTGATACAAACTTGATGGATCAAAGGGCCTCTTCTGTACTGTACAATTCTAAGGGAACCGAAATCTCTTCACTGTATCTTAAGTGTGGTCTGGCTGGTGGCATGGATAATTTTGGCAAGACTTCCCTATTTTTATACCCTATTCCCTTTGAGACTAGTGTACATGGCAGTGTCTTTTTGGTGGGACAGACTCAATAGGCCAAAGGGCACCTTCTGTACTGCATGATTTTAAGGGGATCAAAACTGGTCACTGTATCGTAGGCCCAAAAACAGAAATGGCTGGAGAAACTCAACAGGTCTGACAGCACCCATGGAGAGAAAGCAGAGTCAATCTTTCAGGTCCTGTGACCCTTCTTCAGAACTAAGTGTAGTTAGGAAAAGATTGGAATATATGCCGAAGACAGGTGGGGGTGGTGGGGAAAGGAGGAGTAAACAATAGGTGGAGATGGAGTCCAGCAGAGAGAGGACAGTAGTTGGACAAAGGAATGGATAATGGTGAGCTGGGGTGAAAGAAATGCTGCTAATGGGGACACTCATCCAAGTATCCCAGGTGTGGTCTGACTAGTAGCATGACTTCCCTTTTTTTAAGCCCATTCTCTTTGGTAGTAGTGCATTTTTGGTTTGTACAGAGGTGAAGAGCCAAAAGGCCTCTTCTGTACTGCATGATTTTAAGGCAACCAGCAAACTCATCACAGTATTCTACGTGTGATCTGACTAGTGCCATATATAATTTTCAGCAAGACTTCCCAATTTTGAAACCCTATTCCCATTCAGATTATTGTAGGTAGTAGTGCATTTTTGGTTGGTACAGACTTGATGAGTTGAAGGACCTCCTCTGTACTGCATGATTCTAAGGACACCAAAGGGCTCTTGTGGTACAGTGGTGGTGATCCTCCCTGTGAGCGAGGAGGCATGGATTTGAGTTTTAACTACTCCAGAGTTGTCATAACATCTCAGAACAGGTTGACTGAAAAATATACAAGGGGACCTATTATCGTAAGTATGGCTTAATTAATTTAAAAAAAACAAAGAATTGCAAATGCTGGAAGTAGAAGGAAATTCAGAAGAAGCCTGTTCTGAAGAAAGGTCACCAGACCCAAAACATTAACTCTCCACAAATGCTGCCAGACTTAAAGAGATAACAAGGTGTACAGCTGGATGAACACAGCAGGCCAAGCAGCATCAGAGGAGCAGGAAGGCTGACGTTTCGGGCCTAGACCCTTCTTCAGAAATGGGGGAGGGGAAGGGGGTTCTGAAATAAATAGTGAGAGAGTGGGAGGCGGATAGAAGATGGATAGAGGAGAAAATAGGTGGAGAGGAGACAGACAGGTCAAAGAGGCAGGGATGGAGCCAGTAAAGGTGAGTGTAGCTGGGGAGGTAGGGAGGAGATAGGTCAGTCCAGGGAGGGCGGACAGGTCAAAGGGGCGGGATGAGGTTAGTAGGTAGGAGATGGGGGTGGGGCTTGAGGTGGGAGGAGGGGATAGGTGGGAGGAAGGACAGGTTAGGGAAGCGGGGACGAGCTGGGCTGGTTTTGGGATACGGTAGGGGGAGGGGAGATTTTGAAGCTTGTGAAGTCCACATTGATACCATTGTGCTGCAGGGTTCCCAAGCGGAATATGAGTTGCTGTTCCTGCAACCTTTGGGTAGCATCATTGTGGCACTGCAGGAGGCCCAGGATGGACATGTTGTCTGAGGAATGGGAGGAGGGAGTTGAAATGGTTCGCGACTGGGAGGTGCAGTTGTTTAGTGCGAACCGAGCGCAGGTGTTCTGCAAAGTGGTCCCCAAGCCTCCGCTTGGTTTCCCCGATGTAAAGGAGGCCACAACGGGAACAGCGGATGCAGTATACCACATTAGAAGATGTGCAGGTGAATATCTGCTTGATGTGGAAATTCTTCGTGGGGCCTGGGATGGGGGTGAGGGGGGAGGTGTAGGGGCAGGTGTAGCACTTCCTGCGGTTGCAGGGTAAAGTGCCGGGTGTGGTGGGGCTGGAGAGGAGTGTGGAGCGGACAAGGGAGTCACGGAGAGAGTGGTCCCTCTGGAAAGCAGATAAGGGTGGGGAGGGAAAAATGTCTTTGGTGGTGGGGTCGGATTGCAGATGGCGGAAGTGTCGGAGGATGATGTGTTGGATCCGGAGGTTGGTGGGATGGTACGTGAGGATGAGGGAGATTCTGTTTTGGTTGTTATTGCGGGGAGGGGGTGTGAGGGATGAGTTGCGGGAAATGCGGGTGACACGGTCAAGGGCGTTCTCGACCACTGGGGGGGGGAAAACGTTGTGGTCCTTGAAAAACGAGAACATCTGAGAATGTACGGGAGTGGAATGCCTCATCCTGGGAGCAGATGCTGCAGAGGCAAAGGAATTGGGAATAGGGGATGGCATTTTTGCAGGAAGGTGGGTGGGAGGAGGTGTATTCTAGGTAGCTGTGGGAGTCGGTGGGCTTGAAATGGATATCAGTTTCTAGGTGGTTGCCAGAGATGGAGACAGAGAGGTCCAGGAAGGAGAGAGAGGTATTAGAGATGGTCCGGGTGAACTTAAGGTTGGGGTGGAAGGTGCTGGTGAAGTAGATGAACTGTTCAAGCTCCTCGTGGGAGCACGAGGCGGCGCTGATATAGTCATCTGCAGCTGCATCAGCATCTGCAGTTCCTACTATCTCTGCTGCCAGACTTGCTAAGTTTTTTCCCCCCCAAGCAATCTGGCTGCGTTTTATGGGCTAGCTAATGCCGTGTATAACTTAAGCGAAACATCTCCATTCCCTTTAGGACTGGTGTGGGTGGCAGTGTAATTGTTTTGTTGGCACAGACTGGAAGGGTCTCTTCTGTGCCGGTATGATTCCATTGGCTGTAAAGCACTTTGGGAAAGCCGGCGGTCGTGGAAACAAAAAGAAGGCAGATGCGCAAGTCTACCTGTGCTTCATACATAGCCATGCAATGATCACATTGCAAGTTGCAGGAGGGAGGCTCCCTGCTTGACTGGGGCAGGCAGGATGATGTAATGGCCCGGGGCGGCGCATGCGCAGTCGCCGGCGCCGCTGGGGGAAGGTTTTGGCGAAGAGTCCGCCATGGAGTCGTACGATGTGATCGCCAACCAGCCGGTGGTTATCGACAACGTGAGTGACCGAACCCTTCTTTCCTTCCTCATCACAGCCGCTCCCAGCGGTTAAAACAAAAGCACGGCGAAATCCCACCGCGGTGTGGGGAGGGTTTTTTTTAAATTAAATGTTCTCCCCGGTCAGGGACTGAGGGAAGGCTTCTCAACCGCCGGTCGCTGCCATGGCAGCAACCGCGCCCCAACTACCATTCATCAAAACTTAAAATCTTGCTGCCGGCTTTTACTCCTTTTTTCCCCCACCCTGGAGTCAAACTTCGGCCACCATTCGGCGCTGATTGTTACCGCGGGTTTGGCCTGGCCCCGGTTACTCAGACGGCTGTGTCCCAATCCTTATCCGTTAGCGCCAGGAGGAGCCTGAGGCCTAGCTCCCCGGCCTGGTTTTATAGGGCGGACTAGGCTCCGCCCCCACTGCCCTCCGCCGGGCGGATGCTGATTGGCCGGTGCGCGGTAGTGACGTCGCAACTCCCCGTCTGGTTGGCCCAGGCCGCTGTCGATCACGACCTGGGCGGACTGCTTCCGGTTTGTTGGATTTGGCTGGAAGCAAAACATTTGTCTGAAGTGGGGAGGCTGGTTAGTGGCGAGAATTGCCCCTTTTGACACTGAAGTCGGAAAGATCCAAAAGCAAAAGGAACGACTTGCATTTCTCTCGTGCCGTTTGGACGTTCCAAAACCCTTTACACCGTTGAAGCACTTTTTCTCAAGTTGAGAAATAAGGCAGCCAATTCTATTTATATAATAAAACAAAGAACCGTCGATGCGGAACGTAGAACCATACAGTGTGGAAGCAGGTCATTCGGCCCATCGTGTCTACACTGACCCTCTGAAGAGCAGCCCACCCAAATCCACATTATTCCTGTAACCCTGCATTTACTATGGCTAACCCACACAACCCTGGACACTATTGGCACTTTACCATGGCAAATTCACCTTATCTGCACATCTTTGGACTGTGGGAGGAAACCCATACTGACACAGGGAGAATGTGCAAACTCCATACAGACAGTCAACCGAGGCTGGAATTGAACCCAGGCCCTTGGTGCTGTGAGGCAGCAGTATTGACCACTGAGTCACCTTATCTGAAACATAAAATGAAATTACTGGAGATACTCAGGTCTGGCAGCATCTGTGCAGCATGTTTCCACAGATGCTGCCAGACCTGCTGACTTTCCCTGGCAATTTTTGTTTTGGAGCTAATTCTATTTAATTTGCTCATTGGATGTGAGTGTTGTTGGCTCAGCCAGTGTTTATTGCCCATCCCCTGATTGCCCAGAGGGCAGTATAGAGGCAGTAATATTGCCTGATGTCTGGATTCACATACAGACTAGACCAGGTCCAGGTGGCAGATTTTGCTGCCCTAATGGACATTAATGAATCAGATACAAAAACTGAAATTGCTGGAGAAACTCAGTTGGAGCAGTTCTGAAGGGCCACTGGACTCAAAATGTTACCTCTTTGCTCTTCACGGATGCTGTCAGACCTGCTGAGTTTCTCCAGTAATTTCTGTGTTTATTTTAGATTTCCAGCATCCACAGTTCTTATTTTATTTTAGTGAGTTTTTTTTTACAATGATTGACATGGTTACCATTAGACCAGACTTTCAATTCCTAGTGTTTTTTATTCAATTCAGATTTCACTATTTGCCCTGGTGGGCTTTGAACCCGTTATCCCAAGAACGTGAGTCTTGGATTTGGGAGTGCAAATGCAGTGACATTGACAATAAGACATAAAATGTAGGAGCAGAAGTAGGCCATTCAGCCCATTGAGTCTGCTGTGTAGTATGAGAGGTCCCACTGGGCCATTATACTAGTACCTCCCCTCAACAGGATTTCACATACTGCAATGTAATTATGATCAGTTTAATGGCAGCAGGTAGTATGGTTTTGTACAATTAATCCAGAGGTTCAGACTAGTTCTCCAAAGAGATGAGTTAAAATTCCATCATAGCTGCTGGGGAAGTTTTACTGCAATTAATCAATAAATACCATCACGGCTGTTGGAGAAGGTTTAGTTCAATTTAAAAATCTGAAATAGAAGGCATTTCTCTGCAATGATGATCATTGGACTACTGGATTATTGTAAAAATCTGGTTCATTAATGTCCTCTTTCGGGAAAGAAAACAGCTATCCTTACCTGGCCTGAGGGTTCATATGTGACTTCAGACCCTAGCAAATTGGTCCATTTTTAATTGCTCTCTGAAATAACTAGTCAAGTCACTGAATTATTCAAAGCCCTATGGTTGAAGAAGAATAATAGCCAATAGACCACCCAGCATCTGCTGAGGCAATGGAAACACCAAAGATACTCATGCTTAGAATTCAGAGAGCTGTCCCACAGACTAGGACAGCAACAGCCTGGGTGTACTGATATTCATCAGTCATAGCTTTCACCCAATGTCACAGATTCCTCCATCACAATACACACATAGTACCGACACACCAGCAATACAGTTGCACGCAGATGAAAGGATGTCACAGTAATACACCATAGGTTGTAGGAGTGGAATTTGGCTGATTGAGTCTGCTCTGCTATTCAATGAGATTTTGGCTGATCTGATAATCCTCAACTCAAATTTCCTGCCTTTCCCCCATATATCTTGATTAAAAATATGTCTTTCTCAGCCTTGAATTTTAATGACCCAACCTTGATAGCTCTCAGTGGTAAAGAATTGCTCAGATTCGCTACTGTATGAGAGGAAAATGTCCTTCTTATCTCTGTCTTTAATGGGTCACCCTTTACTCTCAGATTATGCCCGTTAGTCCTAGTCTCTCCCACAAGGGAAAACAACCTCTCAGTATCTACCCTGTCAAGCCCTCTAGGAATCTTCTGTATTTCAATAAGCGTTCTTCTCCTCTAGACTCTGATGAGTACAGGCTTGACCTACTCAATCTCTCATTAGAAAATCCCTCCATAAACCTAACGTGTCTTCTCTGGACTGCCTCCAAGGCTAGTATATCTTTCTTCAGAAAAAACTATTCACAGTATCCTAGATGTGGTCTGGCTAGTACCATGTATAATTTTAACAAGACATCCCAATTTTTAGACACCATTCACATTGAATTAAAGGCCAACGGTTACTCTGGTCATCCTCAGTATTTACGCTCAATCCCTTAAATGTCATTGCATTGTGGACAAGGTAACCTCCTGCTGATTACCACCTATATTCTTCCCATTGGATGAATCAAAGTTTCATGTTGGACACCATTTGGAAGAAGCATTGGCACAGCAAGGGCACACAATATTCTGGCTAAGGAACTTTAATGTCTGTCAGTGAGTAGCTTATTAACTTCAGTACTGACTAATGTTCCCTCTACATTGCACAGCTGTGCAGCTGGTTGGAGGTTTCGCACATGCAGTTGGTGTGCCAACACATTGGAGTGGCCAGCACAGAACTCCTGTAAAGGCTTCACATTGAGGGAATGTGCCATTGTGTTGTTTAACAGTACCACTGTACTAAATGGGATACATTCAGAATCAATCCAGCTGCTGGAAAGTGGGCAACCATGTGCTGTGGGCCATTGGTAGTAGCATAATTGTGTTTAACCATAATCTGTAACCTCATAGTCTGCCAAGAAGTTTGCTTTTTGGTTATCATTGAGCCAGGGCAGCAACTTTGGCTCAGTGAGGAATGTAGGACTGTGCCAGGAGCAGGTGGTAATGCTATTGAATGTCAAGGGAAGGTGCTTAGACTGTCTTTTTGGAGATGACAGTTGTGTAGCTCCTGTCTGATTCTGATGTTAATTCCCACTTATCAACCAAGCTTCATACCCGTTCTCAACATTGTTGTATGCTACATGTGAATTTTAGTTTTTTTTAAACTCAAGATGAGAATGTCACTGTATCAATATTTGTGAGTATCTTACATGCCTGCTGAGATTTGATTGAAAATACATCTTGCAGCAGCGTATTTTCATTTAATTTCATAGTAAATGTGTAGATTCTCTGTATGAAACTGACATTTTCATTTTAATATTGGAGGTGGTCTTCTCCTGCAGTCACATCCATTAGGAATTGAGTGGATACTGACCTTTCAGAAAGGACCTTTACAGCCTTCATAGGGAAAAGATTTTCATGGCATAATGATACCAGAATTTAAACATAGACATTAAAATTTAAAAAGTGCTAGATTTCTACTTAGTTTTTATTGGCTATTGTTATGAAGCCCCCAGTTACACATTACTCTATCCTGTAATGGGACACTTTATTATCTCAGTCCCAGTCCAAATCTTCTTCCCTCCCAATGCATTCCCAGTTTCTAATCTCATGATTCACTTGCAGTGTAGGGTTATTCTGGAGATTCCTTCCACTAGTTACCTCTTGCTTGATTTCTGTTTTACGAATTACAGTCAACATTTACTCTCTTTCACCCAGTTTAAACTAAAGTGCTAGAGGGAGATGTTAAACTGAGTGAAGGGATAAAAGTGGTCGAATTTAGGGTAAAAATTTAAAATGGGACCATGGTACAAAAAAGATATAAAAATGTTAAAAGGGAAAATCTAAAAGTATTATGTCTGTAACACAGAGCTTTCGCAATTAGGGAGACAAATTAATAGCTCAAATAGTTGCAAATGGTATGATATGATTAGAATTACAGAAACATGGCTATGAAGTGATCAAGGCTGCGAACTAAATATCCATGGGTATTCAATCTTTCGGAAGCACAGGCAATAAGTAAAAGGAGGAAAGGAGGTTGAGCAGCATTGTTAATGAAAGATTAAATCAATGCAATGATTAGAAAGGCTCAGAAAGTCTTTCTTTCTTCAAAATGGTGGCGGTGGTGTACACATCCAATCTCTTGTGCCCAGGGCTTCTCCACTCTGTCCGTTTTTCTTTTATTTTCTTTCCTTTTTTCTTGTCTCTTTTTCCTCCTTTTCTCATTTTTTGGTGGAAGGCGGGAGGAAATTGGCTTCATAGAATCATACAGAACAGAAGCAGACACTTCGGTCCAACTTATCCTGCTGATGAGACATCCCAATCTGACCTAGTCCCATTTGCCAGCATTTGGCCCATATCCCACTAAATTCTTCCTATTCATGTACCCATCCAGGTGCCTTTTAAATGTTGTAGTTGAACCTGTCTCCACCACTTCCTCTGGCAGCTTGTTCCATACACGCACCACTATCTGCTTGAAAAAAATTACCCTTCAAGTCCTTTTTAAATCTTTTTTCTCTCACCTTAAACCTATGTCCTCTAGTTTTGGACTCCCCCCACCCTAGGAAAAAGACCATGGCATTTTACCTTATCCATGCCCCTCATGATTTTATAAACCTCCATAAGGTCAGCCTCTGAAACTCCAGAGAAAAAAGGCCCAGCCTATCCAGCCTCTCCCTATAACGCAAACGCTTGTAAATCCTTTCTGCACCCTCTTAAGTTTAACAACATCCATCCTATAGAAGGGCAACCAGAATTGTACACAGTATTCCAAAAATGGCCTCACTAATGTCCTGTAAAGCCACAGCATGACACCCCAACTCCTATACTTAGCATATATGACCAATGAAAGTAAGCGTGTCAAACACATTCTTCATCACTCTGTCTACTGTGACTTCATTTTCCAGAAACTATGCACCTGCACCCTGAGGTCTCTTTGTTTGGCAACACTGCCCAGTGCTCCATCATTAAAAGTATAAGTGCTGCCTTGATTTGCCTTACCAAAATGCAACATCTCACATTTATCTAAATTAAACTCCATCTGCCACTCCTCAGCCCATTGGCCCATCTGATCAAGGTTCAGTTATACTCTCAGATAATCTTCTTCACTGTCCACTGCACTTATTTTGGTGTCATCGACAAACTTAGTTACCATACCTGCTATATTCACATCCAAATTATTTTCCTAAATGACAAACAGCAGTGGATCCACCATTGATTCTTGAGGCACACCGCTGGTCACAGACCTCCATTCTGAAAAACAGCTGTCTGCCACCACCCTCTGCTTCCTACCTTCCAGCCAATTTTATATCCAATTGGCTAGCTCCCCCGGATCCCATGTGATCTAACCTTACTAACCAGTCCATCATGTGGGACCTTGTTGAATTCTTTGCTGAAGTCCATATGGACAATGTCTACTGCTCTGTCTTCATCAATCTTCTTGTCACCTTTTCATCGGTGTCCAGAGTGTGATGGCATCTGGGGAGCCCTGAGCGGGACTCTGACAGACAGCAATGAGGCAGTGAGCCTGGAGCATAACTCTGGTGGCAGCGTCGAAGAGGTGGCTTGTGGAGGGGCAAGCATGAGGACCCAGTAACAGCAGAGCCGACGTTGTTGAAGTGGAGGATGGATGTTTTGGGTGGCTGCTGCGGCAGTAATGTCAGTTTCTTGTTGCCATTGCGGCCGCGTCCGGTGGTGGTCAGCCTTGGTGTCGTTGATGTCAAGGGTCGGCCCAGAATTCCTTCAGGTGGTTTTTGTGATGTCTTCCTTCCCGGGATCAGTGTCCAGCGATGAAACTGTTCCTTTGAGCAGCTATTCTATTCTAGATGTAGAATCAGTCTGGGTGGAGCTAAGAAGCAACAAGGGGCAGAAAAATTAGTAGGAGTTTGCTATAAGCTTCCAACAGGAATGGGAAGGTAGAAGATGGCATTAAACAAGAAATTCAGAGTGTTTGCAACAGTGGTGCTATAGTAATTGTGGGTGACTTTAGTCTACATGCTGACTGGGCAAATCACAATAGCGGCAGTACTGTGGTGGATGAGTTCCTGTAGTGCACTCAAGATGAATTTTTAGACAAGTAAGTTGAGGAACCAACTAGAGATCATGCTATTCTTGATTTGTTTTGTGCAAAATGAAGGCATTAATTAATAATCTTGTTGTGAAAGGTCCTTAGGAGAAAAGTGACCATTACCTGATCGAATTCTTGAATTGGGATGGAAGTGAAGTAGTCAATCTGAAACAAGAATCCTAAATGTAAATAAAGAAACTACAAAAATATGAAGGGTTATTTGGCTATGATAGGTTGGGTAACTTTGTTAAAAGGCCTGGTGTTGAATAGGCAATGTCTTATATTTAATAAACAAGTGCATTCATTGCAACAGTTATACATTCCTTTTGGACAAAAGAACACAACAGGAAAAGTGACTTTACCATGGCTAACAAAAATTAAGCATAATACTAGATCCAAAAAAAAGTCATCTAAATTTGCTAGAAAAAAGTAGTAAGCCTAAGGATGTAACAACAGTTAAGTATTCAGTTAAGGAGAACCAAGAGACATTATCAGAGTAAACTTCGAACTTTAAGAGCTTTTCTAAGTAAGAAAGAAGAAAAAGATCAGTGAAAACAAAGGTAGGCACCTTATGTTCTGAAATGGGAGAATTTATAATGGAGAACAAAGAAATGGCAGAGTAATTTAACAGCTCCTTTAGTTCTGTTTTGACAAAAGAGATAAGTAACTTCCCAGAAAGACAAGGGGGAGAAAGGGTCCATTGGGAAGGAGGAACTGAAGGAAATTAGTATTAGTAAAAAGCTTGCTGGAAAAATCAGTGGGACTGAAACTAATAAATCCTCAGAGCCTCATCCCAGTATACATTAGGAGGTGGTATGGCGGTTGTAGATATGCTGGTTGTAATCTCCTGTAGAATGTGGAACAACCTCAGCAGGTTAGAGGGTGCAAAATGTAACATTACTATTTTTAAAAAAAAAGGAGGGAGAAAATGGGAAATTACAGGTTAAGCCTAATATCAGTAGCAGGAAGAATACAGTGTCTATTCTAAATGATGTGAAACAGATATTTAGAAAATACCAGTGGGATTAGACAAAATCAGCATGGATTTATGAAAGGAAAATCAGATTTGACAAATCTGCTGGAGATTTTTTTAGCACATAACTAGTAGAATAGATAAAGGAGAACCAGTAAAGTATTTGATAAAGTTCCACAAGAGGTTACTGTGCAAAATCAAACCACATAATATTCTGGTAATATACAGACATGGATTGAAAACTGGTTAGCAGATAGGAAACAGAAGGTAGGAATAAATAAGTCTTTTTAGAATGGAAGGCAGTAGCTAGTGGCATGTTGCAGAGATCAGTGCGTAGGCCCAACTGTTTACAACGTATACTAGTGATTAAGATGAGGGAATCAAATGTAATATTTCTAAGTTTTCTGATGACACAAACTAGGTAGAATTGTGAGTGGTGAGGAGGTAATAAAAAGGTTTCAAGATGATTCAGAAAGTTGTGTAAGTGGGCAAGCACATGGCAGATGCAGTATAATGACATTACTCTGTAAGCCAATAATACAAAATCTTGTAATGGACTCTTCCATCCTCAAAGCTTAACTCAATGTCAACTTTTTAAAAAAAAATTATTCATGGGATGTGGGTGCAGCTGGCTAAGCTGGTATTTATTACCCATCCCTCGATGCCCTTGAGAATGTGGTGGTGAGCTGTCTTCTTCAGCCACTGCAACCATTTGATAGAAGTATATCCAAAATGCCTTTAGGGAGGGAGTTCCAGGAATTTGATCCGGCAATGCAGAAGGAGTGGCGATATATATCCAACTCAGTCCGGTGAGTAGCTTGGAAGGGAACATGTATGTGATGGTGTGTATTTGCTGCCCATGTCCTTCTGGATAGTAGTGGCTGTGGATTTGGAAGATGCTGTTAAAGGAGTCGTTGTGAATTTCTGCAATACACTTTGCAGGTGGTACACATTACTGAGCATCCATGGTGGATGGAGTGAATGTCTGTGGTTGTAGTGCCAATTAAGTGGATTGCTTTGTCTTGGATGGGGCCAGACATCTTGAGTGCTATTACAGCTACCTTCATCTGGGCAAGTGAAGAGTATTCCATCACTTTCCTGACTTGTGCTTTGTAGATGGTGGACAAGCTTTGAGGATTTGGGAAGTGAGTTACTCACTGCAGGATTTCCAGCATCTCACTTGCTGTTGTAGACACAGTATTAGTGTGGCCAGTTCAGTTTCTGGTCAGTGGTAGCCCCTACATGTTAATAGTGTGTGATTCAGTAATAATGATGCCATTGGATGTCAAAGGGTGGTGATTACATTCTGTTTTGTTGGCTACAGTCATCATCTGCCACTTGTGTAATACAAATGTTACTTGCCACTTGCAGACTAAGTCTGGATATTGTCCAGGTCTTACTGCATTTGATCATGGAATGTTCTAGTAACTGAGGAGTGGTACATGGTGCTGAACCTAGTGCAATCATCAGTGAACATCCAAACTTTTGACCTTATTATGGAAAGAGTGCCATTGATGAAGCAGCTGAAGATGATTAAATCTAGGACACTCCCCTGAGGAAATTTTACAGATATATTCTGGAGCTGAGATGACCGAGTTCAAATAACCACAACCATTTTCCTTTGTGTCACGTATGACTCCACCAGTGGAAAGTTTCCCCCTGATTCCCATTGCTAGTTTTGCTAGTGCTCCTTGATGCCATACTTGATCAAATGTAGCCTTGATGTCAAGGACAGTCAGTCTCACCTGACCTCTGGAATTGAAATGTTTTGTCAATGTTTGATCCAAGGCTGAAATCAGGAGCTGAGTGACCGTAGCTGACCCCAAACTAGTTGTCAGTGAGCTGGTTATTACTAAGCAAGCGGCTGCTTGGTGGCACTGTTCATGGCCCCTTCAATCACTTTCCTGATGACCAAATGTAGACTGATGGAGCAGTAGTTAACTAGGTTGGATTTGTTCTGAGATAACAAGGTATAGAGCTGGATGAACATAGCAGGCCAAGCAGCATTGGAGGACCAGGAAAGCTGACGTTTCGGGCCTAGACCCTTCTTCAGAAATTCGGGATCCACAACCTGAACTCACAATTCTACTCGGCTTTATTGGACACTAAAAACCTAGCTTTTCTGCTCCTCTGATGCTGCTTGGCCTGCTGTGTTCATCCAGCTCTACACCTTGTTATCTCAGATTCTCCAGCATGTGCAGTTCCTACTATCTCTGGATTTGTTCTGAATTTTGTGTAACTTTAACTCTAACCTGGGCAATTTTCCACATTGTTGGGTAAACGCCAGGGTCGTAGCAATACTGGAACAGCTTGGCTAGCACAAATCTTCAGGGCTATAGCCAAAGTGTTGTCAGAGCCTAAGCCTTTGCAGTATCCAGTCCCTGCAGCCATTTCGTGATATCATGTGGAATGAATTGAATTGGCTGAAGACTGGCTTCAGTGATGCTGGGATCTGTGGAGCATACTGAGATGGATCATTCACTCAGCACTTGTGGCTGAAGATTGTTGCAAATAATTCAGCCTTATCTTTTGCGCTGATGTGCGGGTCTCCTTCATCATTGAGAATGTGGACATTTGTAGAACCTCCACCTTCAGTGAATTGTTTAATTGTCCACCACTGTTCACAGCTGGATGTGGCAAAGCTGCAGAGCTTAGACCTGATCTGTTGATTGTGAAATCACCTAGCTGTGTCTACCATTTGCTGCTTATGCTGTTTGGCATGTAAGTAGACTGTTTTTAACTTCACCAGGTTAACACCTCAATTTTAGGTATGCCTTGTACTGCTCCACCATGACTTGGACTTTTCATCCAGGTAGAGATGCTAATTAGCTAACCTATCAGCTCCCAACTCCATTCTAACTTGGAATTTAGTGGACAGTTTAAAGAATAACCATTTCTAAAATCTGATATTCCTACCTGTGAGACCTGGAGACTAACAATCTGGAAACTAACAAAGGCAGCACAAATGCGGTTGCCATTGTCTAGAGGTGTACCTTGCACCTTTGTTCCAAATCAACAATTTGGACAATTTTAACAGTCATGCTATTATCAGGCAGAATCAGAGATTAAACAGATATCCCAAAATATAATCTTATAAACTTTGCATTTGTGACATTATGGATGTAAGATATATGAGCAGGAGTGAGATATCCAGTTCCTTGAGCCTTTGCCATGAGTAAAGATCATGGCTCACCTTTGGCCACAACTCCGTTTCCTTCTCACTGAAATCTCCATAATCCCTGATTCTGCTAGAATCCAAAAATTTATCTCAGTCTTGAAAGCATCTACAGCTTTCCAGGGTGGAAAAGTCTAAAAATCCCAATCCTCTGAGTGAAGTGAATTTCTCTTCATCTCAGTCCTAAATATCTGATTCTATCCTGAGATAATGACCGTTTTTAGACTCTTCAGCCAAGGGAAATTGCCTCTCAGCATCTATCCTATAAGAATCTTGTAGATTTTAAAGACCACACTTCTTATTCTCTTAAATTGTGAGGGATATGAAGAGAAACTAGAAGTGTAAGAGAAGAAATTTTTTCACATGGCACTCCTATACATGCTACGTATGCTTCTCAGGGCAGGCATTGTTATGGACTGGATGGCTTCTGCTGTGTTCTTCAGTTGCATTGATTAAGAATACTGCATACGTAGCTTGTGATGTCCTCGGTATCTGGGAAATGAGTTTGTTTAGTGCTGCGAACTACATAAACAAATTTCTCCCCTATAGCATGAGATTATATATCTCTAATGAGATAGCTAGTGCCAGCACAAACTCAAATGAATGAATGGCCTTCTGTGCTAAAATGTCATCATATATTTGACTAATTATGTTTCATGTAGAACATGTAGTGAACTCTTAAGGTAGATCCTATTGTTCAGCTAGAACAACTAAGCTACAATGCAATCGATTGTGTCTGTAATTGTACCAAACTTCCCTTAGGGAACAGGGTTAGGCTGTAGTTTGAGAGATGTATGGAGTGGATTTTTGTGCCCCACCTACAATTAATTGCTGATATTAGTGGGATATAAAGAATGTTGTTTTCCTGTTTGAAATTGCTAAATATACTTCATTTGGTAGCAAAATTGTAATATCAGCACTTCTTTTGCTGATAATGCCAGGTGAGCAGTTCTTTGAAATAATGCTTTGTATTATCACCCAAAAATATCGGTATTAATCTTTTACATTATGTTCAGCATTCCCAAACAAAAACAGTAGGAGTATACTTAAGAGGGAAATCAGGAGAGCAAAAAGGGACATGAGATAGCTTTGGCAAGTAGGGTTAAGGAGAATCCAGAGGGATGCTACAAATACATTAAGGACAAAAGGGTAACTAGGGAGAGAATAGGGCCCCTTGGAGATCGGCAAGGCCGCCTATGTGTGGAACTGCATGAGATGAGGGAGATACTAAATGAGTATTTTGCATCATTGTTTACTGTAGAGAAAGACATAGAACGTGGGGAAGTAAATAGCAACATCTTGAAAAATATCCATATTACAGAGGAGACACTGCTGGACATCTAAAACGCATAAAGGTGAATAAATCCCTGGGACCTGATCAGGTGTACCCTAGAAGCTAGGGAAGTGATTGCTGGGCCCCTTGCAGAGATACTTGTATCATTGATAGGCACAGGTGAGGTGCCGGAAAACTGGAGGTTGGTTCCACTATTTAAAAAAGATGTAGGGAGAAGCTAGGGAGCTATAGACCGGTGAGCCTGACATTGGTGGTAGGTAAGTTGTTGGAGGAAATTCTGAGGGACAGGATTTACATGTATTTAGAAAGGCAAGGACTGATTAGGGAAAGTCAACATGGCTTTGTGCATGGGAAATCATGTCTCACTAACTTAATTGAGTTTTTTGAGTAACGAAGAGGATTGATGAGGGCAGAGCAGTGGATGTGATCATTGTGGACTTCAGTAAGGCGTTTGACAAGGTTCCTCATGGTAGACCGGTTAGCAAGTTTAAATCACATGGAACACAGTGAGAACTAGCCATTTGGATGTGGAACTGGCTCGAAGGTAGAAGACAGAGGATGGTGGTGGAGAGTTGCTTTTCAGACTGGAGGCCTGTAACCAGTGGTGTGCCACAAGGATTGGTGCTGGGTCCACTGCTTTTTGTCATTTATATACATGGTTTGGATGTGAACACAGGAGATATGGTTAGTAAGTTTGCAGATGACAGTGGACAGTGAAAGAAGGTTACCTCAGAGTACAACAAAATCTTGATCAGTTGGGCCAATGGCCAAGGAGTGGCAGATTGAGTTTAATTTAGATAAATGTGAGGTGCTGCATTTTGGAAATGCAAATCAGGGCAGGACTTGTACACTTAATGGTAAGGTCCTGGGGAGTGTTGCTGAACAAAGAGACCTTGGCGTGCAGTTTCATAGTTCCTTGAAAGTGGAGTCACAGGTAGATAAGACAGTGAAGAAGGCATTTAGTATGCATGCATTTATTGGTCAGTGCATTCAGAATAGGAATTGGGAGGTCATGTTGCAGCTGTACAGGACATTGGATAGGCCACTTTTGGAATAGTGTGTGCAATTCTGGTCTCCCTGCTAAAGGAAGCATGTTGTGAAACTTGAAAGGGTTCAGAAAAGATTTACAAGGATGTTGCCAGGGTTGGAGGGTTTGAGCAATAGGGAGAGGCTGAATAGGCTGGGGCTATTTTCCCTGGAGTGTCGGAGGCTAAGGGGTGACCTTCTAAAGGTTTATAAAATCATGAGGGGCATGGATAGGATAAATAGCCAAGGTTTTTTCCCTAGTGTGGGGAATAAAAAACTAGAGGGCATTGGTTTAAGGTGAGATGGGAAAGATTTAAAAGGGTCCTAAGGGGCAAGTTTTCACGCAGAGGTGGTGCATGTATAGTATGAGCTGCCAGAGGAAGTGGTGGAGGCTGGTACAATTCCAACATTTAAAAGGCATCTGGATGGGTATATGGATAGGAAGGGTTTAGAGGGATATGGGCCAAATGATGGCAAATGGGACTAGATTTGTTTAGGATATCTGGTCAGCATGGACGAGTTGGACCAGAGGTCTGTTTTCGTGCTGTACATCTCTATGACTAATATGTTTTCCTTAAATTTTGAAGACCTTTTTGCACCAGTGTCATTTTTTCCAGTCTTATGCCAATAATTTCTTTGAATGAGATTGATCATTTGTGGTCTACTTCATGTTCAGCGCTCATACCTGCTTAAATCTGGATTGTGGCTGCTCAAAAACATTTTGCTTAGAACCCTTGAGAACTGTGAGCTGACCAACAGTCACCCAGCATCTACCTCCAAATTCATTAACACCAGATAACAGGAACGTTTAGAGAGACTGTCAGTGTTTATTATTCCTTTCACAAAATTTGAAGAATACTGGCCTCATTGCCACTTCTACAAAACATTTTTTGAAATGTAATCAATAACGTCAAACAGTTGCAATGATTGTGACAACAAGGCTCTTTCTGATCAAGGGGTTCAAGTGTTTTCCTTACATTACTTCAAACACACTCAATCAGTTTGTTTTGTAATCACCAGTATTACGTAGGAAACTGTAGTGGCTAATTGTGATCAGCAAAGCTCCAAAAACAGCAAATGGGATGGATATGTTTTTGGTGATGTTTGCTGATGGAGGATTGCTGCCTAACACCAGGGATGTTTTGTTCCTTTTAGAGCAGTAATATAGGATTCTATGTATTTTCCATATCAGTATCAGTTTAATATATCATTATCATGGTAACACCTCCAACATGATAATATAATCTGGATTATATGCTATGGATTGGTTGGATGGGAATGCTTCAACACATAACCTTCTGACTCACATTAAACTGTCAATCTTAGTTTCATGGTAATAGTCTTCTGAGTTAGAAAAGTGGTTTCAAACAATACTTCAGAACTTGAACACATAATTCAGGCCAGTGCAGCACTGAGGGAGTGTTGCAGAATAGGAGGTGCTATCTTTTGAATGTTAAACTGAAGTTAATATGCCATCATTGGTAGATGATAAGATCTTATGGTACTATTTGATGAAGAACACAGAGGTTTCCTGTGCCTTAGCCAACATTTATTCCTCAACTGACATCATGAAAACAGACAATCTTGTCATTAACCTCATTAGTCTCAAGTGTTTATATGATTTGACTGGTACATTTCCCTGCAGTACAATAGTGACTATACCTCAAGGGCGCTTCATTGGCTGTGAACCAGCACTATGAAAACTGCTACTTAAACCGTTTCCTTCCAGAAAACTGCATTGAAAAAACATACAGCCAGCTGTGATGCGGAGTGACTCTTGGGAGAAGAGAGAGTCCTGGGGCTTCAGTTTATGCCCCAGTGGAAGTGAGCATGAAAGCAAGTGCTATGGAAATCACTTTATCAGCCAAGTGTGGTGGTGGGGGGCAGTGCTTCGGGCTGGCTTTGAGCTGCAGACTGCTCCACGAAGGGGTTTCCTCCACAATGATGACCTGGCTTTTGAACTTCTTAAATCTAAAAGTTAAAAGAAAATGAGTGAAGAAAGGATGCCTCCATCTTGAAACTGCACCTCCCTTAACTGAAAAGATACTGTTACTTCAGTGCTGGAGGACCTTCTATTAGTCCTTCAACTTCAAGAGTCCTTCCTTTGTCCTTAATTAGGTGACAAGCCCATCCTCTGGCTATTAATCGGCCAATCGTTTCTTTCATGGTGTGAGCTTCTGACCCTCATTTGATCTCGATATCAGAGTCTTGAAGCTGTGAGGAAAATCCTACCCCTGGTTTGAGCTACCTTATCTGATTTAAGCAAGAGAGCAGTTAGTTTGTGAAAATTGGCCAAAGAACCCTGTTGCTGAGAGGCAAATCTACTATAATGCTTCTTATTTCTATTTCCTGATGCTTTCTTGTTAACTAATCTATCAGCGTTGTATAAAGACAAGATCGGCTTGCCCCTGATGTCCCTGCAGTCAAATAGCGTTCTGACAACCGTGTGGTGGCTGAGGCCTATGTTGGGTTTGGAAGAAATACCAAATCATACATCAGCAATATTGCGAAAGAAAAAGGAGGAGGGAGCTGGAGGAAGAAATAAACGAGAAATTAATGTCACATGATTGAAGTCCTACTGTAGAATTGGTGGGAACAGGCGTGGTAGCAACAAATCTTGATAGAAACATGAATGGCAGGCGAATAGAATGATAGAAACAGCGTGTGGGCAATAACTTGCGGGTCTAAAAAAGCAATTAGGAATCGGCACAGACTTGGTGGGCCGCAGTGCCTGTTCCTGTGCTGTTTTGTATTGTATTATTGAATATTACCTTTTTTTGGGAATAGTTCTATTTTGTCCTTTCATTTTACTCCTTGGTGCATTGGTTGATGTTGATTGGATAAGTAATTGCCAAAAAATATTTAAACTCCAACTTCATATTTGTACTCTATAACGTAACCAGCAAGTCTGTTAATTTTCTTTTTCCTTATCTGTCACATCCTGAGAATAAGTGTATTCTCCCAATTTTAATTTTTCCTCATTTACTTTCCATTTAAAAAAAAACTAACCAACTGCTGTTGATGTTGAAATAGTACAGAATCTTATTTTGGTTGGGATTGGAGTATTGTACAGTTTTGACACACACATAGACACACACACCCCATTGTAGGTAGATTGTGAACCAGTAGAAATAGGTGCAGTATTAGTGAAATCTTACTGCCGTTGTCTATAAGCAGAGGTCAGGACTATTTTTGGATCCTGACTCCAATGCGTTAGGTGTTCCTGTCACCTGTAATGTTCTAGATGTTTTTGAATCAGCCTATTCAGAGGTCTTATTGCATGCCTCTGGAACAGATGGGATTTGAACCTGGGCCTCCTGCTCAAATTTAGGGACACTACCACTGCACCAGAAGAACTGGTTAAAGGTACGAACTTGAGATATTTTCCTATTACCCTGTTCAGAAATGTTATTGCACACCTCCAAAGCATGTGCAACTTGAACCTGAGCTTCCTGACTCTAAGGTAGGGACACTACCTGGATTAACAAGCTGTCTTCAGGGTTGGCAATTCTGAATGCTAGTATAGACGCGAAGGCAAGCCAGAACTCCTAGAAGCACTAGGAGAGGTGAGCGCACAGCTCTAGGTTCTTCAAGGCATTGCATTCTCTGAAGGTTTTTAAATGCTTCAAAATAAGCTATTGCAATAGCTGCACAGTCATCATTGTGGAGGGGCAGATCTCTGGCATCCTCAGCTTTGAAGCCCACCGTCAGGAAGCTGCCTCTATGCATCTGCTCCAGTTTGGCTTTAGTAGGAGTGGAGCCTTCAGCAATCTGAAGGATCCCCAAGGATTTTTGAAATATTCACCTCAGGACATATCATGCGTTCCTTCCTTGAATGATCATGCCAGAAGTGGAAGAGACTAGAATCAGCTACCCATCCAGCAGTGGCAGGTAGCTAACTGTCCACTAACTACATGCAAATTGGTATCACTGAGAAGATTCTGTTTTAGGATGTTCACTGGGGTGAGTTGGGAGAAGAGTCATCAAACATTTTGGTTTCCTCACCGGTGGTAGTGAAAGGATAAGAAATTATCTGACACAGATTTTCAAGATTTTACTTTGAATTGTAAATATAAATAATTTAGAACTAAGAAACAGTCCATTTGGCTGTTAAATATTTGACCTGATAGAGTATTTTAAAAATATTTTTGATGTGTTATGATACA
>NC_063351.1:47207486-47246277 GCF_021869965.1 Rhincodon typus | reverse complement strand
CTGGATGAACACAGCAGGCCAAGCAGCATCATAGGAGCTCCTATGATGCTGCTTGGCCTGCTGTGTTCATCCAGCCCTGCACCTTGCTGTCTCGGATTCTCCAGCATCTGCAGTCCCTACTAACTCTTGTGATTCTGCCTTTTCTCACCCTAGGGTGCTGACCCATGTCACGGAACGATTTAATGGGTGCCAAACCTTGTGCATGAGATTGTCTCTTTATTTAAAAGCTGGGGCACTGACTCTTAGCAGATTACATATGGCTGAGCTTGTTTCTGTTCTTTTCAAATAACTGTGGTCATATCTCATCTCTTCCAGGAAAGACTGGCAGGATCGGGAACTTGGGTAATGAGTACAGTAGCCAAAAAAACATTGAGACTCCACCTAATCCTCTGTTCTCCCTTTACCCCATCATTAGTAGTTGTGAATTCAGCCACTGTGTCCCACACTCTGGAATTCCCTTTCTGAATGCCTTTGTGTTTTAAAGTTCTCCAAAACACCAACCTTTCGGATCACTTATTAATCCATCTTTCGTTCAGTATTTATGGCACTGTACAGAAACATGACTGTTTCTCCATGTCAGTGTGTGAAAGTTAGAAACAAACACAGAAATTGCTGGGGAAGCTCAGCAGTATCTGTGGGGAGAAATCAGAGTTAACATATCAGGTCCAGTGATCTCAGTTCTGAGGAAGGGTCATTGGACCTGAAACATTAAGTCGATTTCTCTCCTGAGCTTTTCCAGCAATTTCTGTTTTTGTTTCTGATTTACAGCATCCACAGTTCTTTTGTTTTTTTTAATGCAAGTAAGTTATTGTCATGACCTCAACTCCTTCTACCCTGACCCCAATATTTTCTGTCTCCACGATTAAATGTTTATTTGACCCCCTCCCCTCACAAACCTTCTGCCCTCTCCTACTCTGCTGGAAGTATTGACTTCTTGCAGTTATGCTCCAATATCATTAATCAAGTCAGTAGCCCAGCACCGTTTTGTATCCATCTCGGCAGAGATATCCTATCTTCAGCAAACGCACAAATTCATCATGTCAAACCCAGGTCACTAATTGGGAGCAGGAACTTTACAGCCCTATGTTAGGAAAAAAAAAGAGTTAAGATCTATTGTAATGTTCCTTTCGTTATCCCAGCTAAGATGAGAACAGGTTAGGGCCTTAACTTGGTCTTTCTTTGCTTAGCGCAGCTTGTCAGCTCTCAGGATAAACTTGTTCAGCCACTGAAGGAGTATAACCTTTACAAACTGATATCTGGGACAAATAGGTGATCTTCCACCCTCTAATCTGTCTTTCCTTGACAACTTGCCTTGTCTTCTGTTTGATTATACTACAGTGGTCATTGCTCCTTTAGGTTCACTAGATTGATTCCAGAGATGAGGGGTTTATCTTATGAGGAGAGATTGAGCAGTTTAGGCCTACACTCTTTGGAGTTTAGAAGGATGAGATGAGGTCTAATTGGAGGTTAAGATGTTAAAGGGGATTAACAAATTAGATGTAGAGAGAATGCCCCACATGACGAAACAATCTAAAACAAGAGGCCATAGATTTAAGATCAGGGGTGGCAGATTCAAAGCAAGAGGAATTTCCTCTCTCAAAGGGTCATCAATCTGTGGAATTCACGCAGATGCTGGAACATGGAGTAAATTTAAGGAGAAGATAGGCAGATTTTTAATTAGTGATGGGGTTGAAAGGTTATGGACAGCAAGCAGGAAAGTGGAGTTAAGGTTGAGATCAGCCATGATTGCATCAAATGGCAAAGGGGCTGAATGGCCTCCTCCTGTTCCTGGTTCTTATGTTCTCCTCTAGATTTTCCTCCTTTGGTCCTTTGAAGGAGTTGGGGGTAACCATGGAAGGGAGGTCTGTACTGTTTTTAAGTCAGTCTTTGTTCTAAGGCTTGATTGTCCCAGTCCCCTCAGTGTTGAACCAGTAGGTTGTCCTACTCTGCTCTATTCCACCAATAATCTGGATGTAGGTGTGATAAAGTAATTCCATACTCTTTACTCACACTATGTACATGAATACATTTTAGGACAGAGTTGTTGATATTCCTCTCAGTCTCCATCTTAGACTCTCGTTTCAGAATGCTCTGTGTAGGTCAAGTCTACACTATCACTGACTGGTTCACATTAACCCCTTACTCCACACAAAGGTCCTACATTTTCTTTTTCCTCCCTCAGTGGTTAATATGCTGACATCAAGAATAAAGTTACAGAACCTGCTTTTCTACTTTCTTACCCAGAAGCTTAAAAGCTAAAATCTTTCCCAGTCTTGCATTGCTCAAACAACCCTCAGGCTTTCAAAGTATCACCAAAACACTGGTGGCGGGGCCAGGATTTTTATTGCCCTTGAGAAGGTGGTGATGAGCTGCCTTCTTGAACCACTGCAGTCCACATGCTACAGGTTGACCCACAATGCCTTAGGGAGGGAAGTAATGACAGTGAAATTGTCAGTGTTCATTGCTCAAACTGACAGCAACTTTGGGGGTTTGCACATGAACAGTTAAACACAGAAATCCAAAGTCACTAATTCTGTGCTACCTACAGGATGCACTGCTGAAATTCTCCCAAGTGCAACCAATTAGAAATCACTGAACTGTCTTAAATTTACAATCTTACGTTTTTAGACTCTACATAAAAATATTTGAGGAAGTTACATTCCGTTGCATGAGGTGTAAATATTTTTTGTATGGGCACTCTAAGTTCGTACTTGCTGAAGGGGCTCACTGGGACTGAAAAAATGTTATATTTGCTGAATATTAAAGGTGTCCGAAGTGAGAACAAATTCCACATTGGAAAAAAGAAGGCATTTCCATTATTTAAAAGTTTCCTTATGATTTGTTTTAACTTCTATCATATGTCCTAAACATGTACATCACCAAGGTTCTTCAGTAGATTTATAGCTCGGGTTGTGAATGCTGTGATTGGTTCACTTGCCGAGCTGGTTCATTAGTTTGCAGACATTTCATTATGAAACGAACCAACCACAGCATGTACATCACTATCTCTGAAGTTTGAAATTAAAAGTGAAAGGATTACCCGAAACGTCAGCTTTCCTGCTCCTCTGATGCTGCTTGGCCTGCTGTGTTCATCCAGCTCTACACCTTGGTATCTCAGATTCTCCAGCATCTGCAGTTCCTACTATATCTGACCTTTACTTCCTGTTTTGCTAACTGTGAGAATTCTATAAGGTTATTGGCTACCTTCCCTGCTTGACTACATCACAGCTGCCTGGAAATCTTTCCATTTTCACACTAGATTCAAACTGGCTTTCAAAAAGAGGGAAGTCCACTTCACAGGGAACACTAGGTCCTTGTCATCAGAAAATTCAGCTGTTAACTCTTGATTTATCACATCAGTGAAACTATTCTAACAGCCTCGTCATAAGTACAGTAGAGAGGGCACCATTTCCTGACAGTGGAAATTCAAGCTTGATACAAAATAAGGACTTACTGTTGTCTCATCATTGGAATGTTCACACAGTTAGCAGCTGCCACGGCAACAAAAGGGACCCAGCGTGCCAATAAAGGGGGAGCTTTCTGGGAAAGAAAATCAAAATAAAACACATGCACAAAATTCATCATCAGTTGTCTAAGAAAACATTCAGTTCATTTCTCTGTGTTCCAAGGAAATGTCATTGACCTCAAATGTTAATGCTGTTTTCCTCTCACAGGTGTTGTCTCACCTGTTGAGAGTTTTCAGCACTTTCTGCTTTTATTTCAGATTTCCAGCAGCTACAGTCGTTTACATTTTTCAAATAATCTGAAACTTCCAACACAGCTTGAGCACAGAGGGCTTTTTACACCAATAAAGGGTTAGCGAGCCAATCAACTTATGATTATCCTTCTGTATATAGTTGTTCTGTCACTAGTTTCTAGAAGGTACTTCTCAAAATAAAGAATCACTACATAATTTTACTTGGCCCCAGTTTCGAACTGCAGGATTGCAGCACCGAAGCCTGGAATAGACCACACACATCACCTCAGCCCAATATCACCTGCATTTCTGGTATTATTCAGCCAACTTCATATCCATCTCCAAGTTTAATGCACTGTTTTGAATTTGCATGGATGACATTCATATAGAACACAAATATGTTGTTAAAATACCAGGGGGAAATTATGAAACTAACTTAGCAGGTCATTTTCTGCAGCTACGCCTCTATAATTTTGATAATGACTGATGCAAAACGAGTTATCTGGCTTTGTTTTCATCAGCTTGCTGGTTGTCAATGTCATTAATTACATTTGTAGAATCTCTTACGATTGTTGGTAAACTACTTGTGAGTTCACCAGTAAACCATTTAATATACTAACCAGGTTTGGTTTATCCTCAATTCCAATCGTGTTAATGTTCTTGTCTGGGCCATAGAATACTCCAGTATAAGAGGAGGCCATATTCTCTGTTCTTTGGGTGAACTCTTCAAATAATTTCAATCCCTAATCTTTCTCCCACAGCCCTGCAAGTCTAGTATTTATCTAATTATCTTCCGACTTTTACTCATTGAATCTGCTTCCACCAGCTTTGCAGACAAAGAATGCTGGATCATAACTCATTGTAAAACATGCTTCGTCACCATCTTTCAGTTGGTTGTAATTTTATTAAAACTGTGGTTAGTGCAAAGTCCCCTTCAATGCCATTTTTATTTTTTTTTTGGAAGTTCCTTTAGTCTTTCTACTTGTTTTCCTCACTTTGTTCTTAATGGGTTTTGTAGAATTTGCTCTGCAGAATTTGTTTTGCCTGCTTATTTCTCTTTTCAGGTCATTTTTCTTTTATCTTTTCCTGGCGCTAACTAATTCTTGCTCTGTACTTAGCTGGCATGCCGAGTACAATGTCCTTGAATGAATTCCATTTGTTATCAACTGAAGTTCTCCTCAGTATTACCGCACCCACCCCATCAATATCACTATGTTCTTCCTCCGTTGCCTTGAAGTGGGCCTTTCATCTTAAAAAGAAAAGCTTTGCTTTTATATTTCTCAATGCTTGGTTTTTGTGTGGCTGGAATTTAGTTACTGTCCTTTGTGGGTATTCGTCATTGCTGGATAAATACTGATTCTTATCAATTAGATTTTTCTATTGCTTTTGAGAAGAATTCAAATCAATTGGAATGCAAGTTTTAACTTTCTTTGTAGACTGCAAGGCTCAATAATTGCTAGAGCTAATAGCTCTTTTATTTATTCCTGCCATGTGGGCGTCACTGGCTACAGTAACATCTATTGTGCATCCTTACTTGCCCTGGAGAAGCTGGTGGTGAGCTGCCTTATTGAACCACTGCAGTCCATTTGGTGTCAATACATACATAAATAAATGCTTTTAGGGAAGGAGTTCTGGGAGATTTTGTTTTGTATTTGTACATGCAATATAGGCATCACTGGCTAGGCCGGCATCTATTACCCACCCATAATTGCGGTGGCTTCAATGTCCATCTTAGCCCATGAGAAAAGGGAAGAAAGATGAATCAATTAATTAGCAAGTGAACTATGTAGGAGCCACTTAGCTACATTGTCCACTTGGTTTTGTAGAGCACTGCAGCAGGGAAGAGGAAGAGGGATGAGAAAATAATAAAAGTAATATTAATTTAGTAAATTCTTTTGGCAGATTTCTGTGAAAGTTGCTCTTGAACCAGAAGTGAGAATTGGGGTAGCAACCGAAGGCTATCCATTTCCCATTTTACCATCTGTGCCCCATTGTGAAAGTAGCTAGACTCAATGTCAAGGGTCCCAGGAGGAATCCAACTCCAAAACATTACTGTAGAAATTGTGCCAGTTGTGGGCTACAATAGGTTTGGCAAGACCCGGGAAGGAAGAGAAGATATGGGACTAGATTAATTTAGGATATCTGGTCGGCATGGACGAGTTGGACCGAAGGTCTGTTTCTGTGCTGTACAGCTCTGTAAGCTACAAGTACTTAAAACTTCAAGGAAATCTCTTCAGACAGGAGTTCTGCGATGTACCTTTGTGTATAGATTCAGTCCAACTGCAGTTGCTAGGGCAGTGCTGGTTGCCGTCAAATACGCTACTCCTATTTGTCTAAACAAAGAAAAGGGAGAGAAAGTTTTTCTTTTAAAAAACTGTCATAATCTTTTATGATCTATACTCATTTTTTCATTTCCTGGAGTAGTTTTGCTTTATCCCTGGTTAACCATTTAACATACAATCTTCAGGACTGCTTTTCCTTGTGCTCTAGTCCGACCAGGTGCACGCAAGTGCACACCACCTGAACACAGTAGCATTTCCAGAATTAAATGATCGCAATAGGCCAGAGTTGCATAGCACAGGCCCGTATCTAGCACGACCTTCAGCTTCATAGCTCAGAACCCTTCTCAGACCCTCCACTGTGAAAAAGACCCAAGGTTTCATTCTAAGTCTTCCTCCAAAACAGTGCAATGTCAGTACAATGCTGCATGGGGCACAGAAAAATAAGCATTTCTTGTGTGTAAAGCAAAAGCAAATCTGTTGTATAAGTTCAAAGTAGAAAGAAATTCCTATTACATGGAACTAGATTGAATAATAAAAAAAACTTGGTACTTTAATTCTGGTCATTTCTGATTTTCTGCTGATATTGTTATCCCTCTGGGTGCCTTGACTGGTTACGGTAGGGGTACATGGTAGCAATTACTCAGAGAAACTCTTTACTATGAAGAGGAATCATAAAAGAGCCAGGTTTCTCACCTTTGATCAATAAGCATCAAAAAAAAAAATTCACTTTCTAGAAATTTCCAGCAGAGGAGGCCATTAAACACATCTTGTTTGTGATGACTCTTTGCAAGAGCTTTTCAATATGACTGAGCCCCTCCCCTTTCCCCATAGCCTGCAATTGCCTCCATCTCTTATCCAATTCCCTCTGAAAGATTACTATTGAAACACCTTCTGTCAAACTTTCAGGCCGTGCATTCCAGATCGTAACAATTTGCTGTAAATACATTTTTCTCATCTCCCTGCTGGCCCTTTCACCAATTACCTTCCTCCAGTGTCCTCTGGTTACTGTGGGTCTACCTGCCAGTAGAACAGATTTTCCAAATGTACTCTGTCAAAACTCCACCTTATTTTCGATCACCTTTACCCTGAACATGGGCAGCAGTGGATTAAATTTGCCTTTGACACAGCCAAAGAACAAGTTGCTTTAAGCTGTCTAGACTCATGCAGAGGATGGATAACCGAGAGAGGAAACTGGGGCTTGATTTTCATTCGGGGGTCTTTTCTGGGTCCCAACCCCACTTTTAAAATGCAGCTCTCTATTTCAATGAGCTTTCGGAAATGGTTCATGCCCAATTTATGGCCAAGGAAGGAGAATGCACTGAAATCAGCACTTCAGGTTGGTTTGCTGCATCTCACACAATCACCAGACTTCACTCCTCAGGCGCTGAGGGCAGCATTTCAGGAACTTCATCGGTTTTAAGGACAATGTGATTGCTGGTGCATTACTATCCCTGTCAAACTTCAAAACCAGCACGTGGGGCTAGGGTATAGAAACTCTGCCCAATCTGATAACTGGCACACAGGAACGAGGACCAGTGTCTGCACAGCATGAAATGACACACAGAGAAATGGCATACAATCTGGCAACGTCAACAAGAAGAGTAATTGTGTCTTCACTTCAGCCAGCCAATCCCCGGCTCACAGCTCGACTGTTGCCAATAAGTCACAACCAATCACAGCCAAAGTCAGATGGCAACATTGGTGGCCGATTGATTTCCAGTTGGATTTCCCAGTTGTTTTGGCTCCTCACATTGCAGACCAGCTACTCCCAGAAGGTCACTTGGCTGCTCAGCTGGTTTGCGATGTAGAGCGACACTACAGCGCGGGTTCAATTCTTGTACCAGCTGAGGTTACCATGAAGGCCCCACCTTCTCAACCTCTTCCCCTCACTTGAGGTGTGGTGACCTTCAGGTTGAACCGCCACCAGTCGTTTCTCCCTCATGAGACGGTAGCCCCATGGTTCTCTGGGACTGTGGTAACTTTACCTTCTTACCGAGGAGCTTAACAGGCAGTTAATTGAAAGTGAGAAGTTTGCCAGCTAACACCACCGTGCCATCTCTCCCCCAATCCAACCGTGATTGCACACTTTGAAAACAACAATGCATTCCAGAGGATTCAGAAGACTATGACTCTGTCTGGATGCAATTTTCAAAAATGTGCTTGAACCCCCCCGACCTCCCCATTTGATTGGGAAATCAAGCCCCTACTGTCTACACCTCCTCATGTCAATAGCAGTCAAGGTCAAAAAGAAGGAGAAGAAAAAAAAAGCCCTTTTCATTTGATAAAGAACACACACAGCTGCACTGTAAACACCAAATAGCTCCAGTAACAGTGGCACAAAACTTCCCATTTTCCTGATTAAAATCAGCTGGTTTTTTGACACTGTTGGTAACTGAATGGACAAAGGAAGCAGAGACGGTGACATTTTCAATCGAAAATACTTACTTTGTAGTAATTGGCGAAGCTGCGTTCCTATTGGTATAATTGACCAAGGCATTAAATGACTGGTTCACCCACTGCCAAAACACCACTGCTGGAACTGTCCTGAAAGGAATGAGGGAAAAACAGTACTGGGTCACAGTACTCACAGCAGTGTCAGAGACATATCATACAAATAACCCACACGTATACATCCTCAATCTCTGCAATGTGATTTTATACAGAGCACATTGACAAATCTTAAACATCTTAACACAGGGATTTGTGCAATATCGAAGGACAGCTTGGCTCAGTACTGGCTGCCCTGTTGCTTTCAGATCAGAAGTCTACGGTTGAAGATTTGGACCCAGATACCTGCAATATCTTAAAAGGTGGCACACCGGGGGTTGTTGTTCAAGATTAAGTCTTATGGGACACAGGATAACATATTAGCTTTGGTTTATGATTTGTTAATGGTCTGGAAACCAAGTAGGAATAAACAGATCATTTTTTTGAGATGACATGGAATAATTAGTGAATGTTGACAAGAATCAGTACTTGGACCTCAACCACTTACAATCTATACCCATTACTTAGATGAGGCCACCAAGTATTATATACCCAGACTGAGTGATGATACAGGGCTGAATGAAGCTGTCAGAAGAACATAAAAGTGTTGAGTATGGATGTGGATTGCTTTAATGATTGGGCAAGAAGGTGGCAGATGGAATATTGAGTAGAATCTACTCCCTTCTTCAGTGATGTGACTGGAAGGGGTTGGGGTAGGGTAGGTGAGACCTCATCTTTCTGTTTACATCCTGATTAAATCCAGGGTCTGCAGCCTGTGGTCAGTCTTCCAGTCACACCACCAGTTGAGGCCTTTAGGTGGATAATTAATGACCATTTAAGGACTTATCCCTCTGCCACTGGCATTACTCAGTTGTAGGTGGGTCTGTCATCACTAGGACCGCATGATGAGTGAACACACACAGTCTGTTCGCTGTGTGTGTGTGTGAGTGTGTGTGTGTGTGTGTGTGTGAAGGAGAGAGAGAGAGCAAGAGAGAGTGAGAGTGAGAGACAGTGAGAGCGAGAAGTAGGTGGGGGGTGCAGTCTAAAAGATTCCTCTGTCAAAGTCATGCAGGGCCTGAGCAAGGAAAACTGCATCAGGAAGGTGCTGCAATGAAACCACTTTTCTGCCCTTACTGCTGACTGCCCCCTCCTCCCAAAGAAATCCACTCACGCAGCAAAATTACACGTCTCTGAACCGCCTCCCGCCATTACTTACCTGCCTCACTCTGCTACCTTCGACACCTCCCCCCACCCCTCCCAGTGGATGTACTTCCTGCGGTGACCACAGCTTCCACAGGGGTACTGCTGACAGGTGGTACCCCACCCACATTTCTCAACCTCCACATCCATTCATATTCCAGCAGGCTTTCACCAAAAAGGTGGTAGCACTTCTATAACATTCCACTCATAATGTGTGGAGATGTGTTAAGAAGATCATAATTATGTAGTTTCTTTTTGAATGGGACAGCCCAGTAAGTAGTAAAATTCAGAAGAATGTTGGTGCCCTTTGAAACTAATCACAGAGAGTTAACATACATAACATACAGGAAGACAAAAGGTATGTCTGCTAACTATTGCAACAGGGTTGCAGTATAAGACTGAGGAAGCCTTGCCCCAATTGTATGGGACTTTGGTGTGATGACACCTAGAATGCTTATTTCCTAATCTCAAGAAGGATATATTTGCCTTAGAAAGAATGCAAGATGGTTTCACTAGACTGATTCCTGGGATGAGAGGGTTGTCCCTTGAGGACAGATTGAGTACAATGGGCCCATTCTCCCTGGAATTTAGAGTAATAAGAGATGATATTAATGTGACATATATATTTCAGAACTCCAGAGGGCAGATACTGAGAGGCTAGCTGATGAGACTAGATCTGGGGTAGAACAGGATAAGGGGTCCACCACTTAGGTTCGAGATGAAGCTACATTTCTTCACTCTGAGGTTATGAATCTCAGGAATTTCTCTACCTCAGAGGGATGTGGATGCTCAGTTGGTAAGTATATTCCAGACTGAGTTTGATAGATTTTTGTGCAATAAGGGAATTATAGGAATACAACAAGAATGTGGAGTTGAGGTCAAAGTCGAGACACAATCTTATTGATCAAGGGACATTATAGCCTTCTTCTGCTGCTATTTCCTCTTACTGAAAAGTGCTTCAAGTGCAATGAAGGACTCTGAAGTGGACTGAAATAGAGTGGTTGTTTCTAAGTAGGCAAATACATTAATAGTTTTGCGAACAAAGCACACACAACCTGCAGTGAGACGAATAACCTCTTAACGTTATTTTTTGGTGAAGTTAGTCTGAGAGAGACTGATAAACCTTATTTATTCAGCATCACTCACATTGTCAGGATCCCCCAAAGTACTTCGCAGAAGTGAAGCGTTTTTTAATTGTAGTCACTGTTGCTATCGGAAAGAAGCGCAGTAGCCAATTTACACACAGCAGGTCCCAGAAGCAGTATTGAGATAAATGATCAGGTAATCTGTCCTAGTGATTGTCTGAACATCAAATATTGCTTGGAACAGTGGGGAGAATGCCCAGTTGTTTCATAGTGTCATGGAATCTTTTGCAAACCACCTCTTTCCAAAAGTGTACAAAATAAATGGGAACAATCTACAGGAAAGGCACAGGATTAGGAGCTTAAAGCTTGCCTGGGAAATAGCCCCACTCTGTGACCACAGTATAAAACAGTGGTGAAAAAGGCAGTTGCTGGTATTTATAGATTGATGCATAAAGTTTGAGCTAAAGAAAAAAAAAGCAAGCTTGCATTTGTGCAGAACCATTCACAACTTCAGGCTTTTAATGACATATTTTTGAAGTGTCACTTCTGTTGTTGGTGTACGGAAAGGACTATTCCACTATCCACCTTGGCTTGTCTTGGAGGGAAGAGCAAAGGGCAACCAAGTTGATAAATATTGTTAAGTATCAGTGCAGTGAGGAAAATACAAGAGAGATTCACACCGGACAAAGAGGGTATCTTGCTACTGTGTCTAAGATCCTGACAAAATGTTTACTTAATGTGAGGTTTTAAGGGATGGGAATGCAATTCAAGCATAGACAAGATGAAGCAAATACAATTGAATATTAATAGAGGTGAAATTCAGGTTTAAGTAAATGATGATGAATTTTGGTCCGGAAGTAGATATTTTTAATCAACTTGTTCAGATGCGTTACAACACACCTCCGGAATGGATAGGACTTGACCTCAGGCCACCTAGCTCAGTGGTACGCAGACTACCACTGCACCACAATATCCCCATTGGGCAGGATGTATCATGGTTTCGGAATCTGGATTGCCCATCTTGGAATGGGCAAAATTGCCATCATCTTTGCAGTGAGACAACAAAATACAACACATTCTAAGTGGATGACCATGCTAACACCAATATCATCTGGTGATACAAAATATTTATGATCTCCTGATACCTAAGCTTTGTAGCCAGTGAAGATATCTTAGAGATTTTCCTCAAAATGACAATATTTTGGTCAGAATTAGCTTTACTAGTGAATGGAACGGTTGGTGCAGGAGGCAGAGTTCTAATTGTACTGTAGTCCCAACAATTTCAGAAGAAAACAAAGTAATAAAACACTTTAATTGCAGTGGGATGGAGGTGGTGGGAATGGAAGGGGTGGGTGAGTAAGGGCAAAAGCATTTTTACATGCTAAAGGCATTAGGAGAGCAGTAAGGGTGTAAGTTATTTAATTGTACTGGCCTTACAGATAGGAAGCTCACAAATTCAGCTCTGAATCTGCACTGAAATTGCCCGAGTCTTAAATTTGTCTTATTCCCTCTAAAGCTTAGAGCAATACATTTCATGTTACACCAAACCGCTTCTTGTATAATTTTCTTTTTTATTCTTTCATGGAGCATAAGCGTCACTGGCAAGGCCAGTATGTATTGTCCATCCTAATTACCTTCGAATTGAGTGGCTTAGCTGGCAATTTCAGAGATTCATACATGGGCCAGACTGGGTAAGGTTGACAGATTTCCTTCCCATTAACGAACCAGTTGGATTTAAGACAAATCACTCCAATTCCAGAAATATTAGTTGAATTTAAATTCCACCAGGTACGATGGTGGAATTTGAACCTGGGTCCCCAGAACACTAGGCCTGGCCTTCTGGATTACCAATCCAGTGACATTAGCACCATGCCACCTTCCCTTCTGAAACAATGCAATTATTTTCCATTTATTGATGCCAAAGCTCTTCTCCAAACTTTTTCTCTTCCAGAATAAACTTTTCCAATGCCCTTCCCAACTCATCCAAACATTGATCTCAGCAACTATCGTACAGAGCTTTGCTTGCCCATCACTGCTACCTTTACCAACCTCAAGTATCTCTTGTTACAACCAAGGCTTGAGGAATACACCACTGCACTAACCCTACTAGTGCATGGGTCACAACATGAAATAAAAATATATTTCCCAATTACTGACATGGTTAATTAAGTACTTGTTTGTGTCAGATATTAAATAAAAAGGTCTATTAACCAGGTTTATTTAATAAATGCAATTATTGATTTATTATCAAATCAAAACTTATTCAATGAAGATGCAATAACTGGTGAAGAAACAATATGGAATTATAAATTATCATCCCTCCAAATAACACAAAACATACATACAAGTACAGACAGTTAGGAAAGCAGCAAAAAGATGGATTTTTCTTTCCAGGGATTTACTTCTGGCCATTAGGGTTATTCTTGAAGGCAAAATGAATACAGCACTTCGAGTCACTTTCATGCACAATGGTTTCTGGAGCCTTGTAGACATAGCTAACTCAGAAAATACAAAATTGAGAAGTTCCTTTAATCACTCTCTCAGAAGAGCAAATTGGTTTGACGCTGAACTCAACAGGAGCTTTTTCTCCCCAGACATAGGAGAGATCAGCTGGGCAGCCCTTTCTCACTGAGTTCTTGTTCCCAACTCATTTCACATACCAAAGCACTTTCCATCCAGTCACTGTTCGAACAGCCCCAGCAAAGATCTGCAGTAGAACTAGCAGTTAGAGAGTCATATGACATGAAAACAGACCCTTTGTTCCAACATGCCGACAAAGTTTCCAAACTAAAGTAGTCACATCTGCTTGCATTTGGCCCATATCCCTCCAAATCTTTCCTAATCATGTACTTATCCAAACGCCTTTCAAACATTGTAACTGTACCTGTTCCTCTGTCAGTTCATTTCACATACTAACCACTGTCTGTGTCAAAAATTTGCCCCCTCACCTTAAAAATATGCCTCCTAGTTTTGAACTCTCCCACCTTGGGGAAAAGACCTTTGCTATTCACCTTATCTATGTCCTCATGAGTTTATAAACCTCTAGAAGGTCACTGCTCAACCTCCTACGCTCCAGTGAAAAAAGTCCCAACCTATCCAGCCTATTTTTATAACCCATTCCTGGCAACATCCTGCTAAGTCTTTTCTGAAACCTCTCCAGTTTAATAATATTCTTCATATAATAGCAACCAGGACTGCACACAGTACTCCAGGAGAGGCCTTTCCAATGTCTTGTACAACATTAACGTGACATCCCAACTCCTATACTCAAAGGTCTGGCAATGAAGGCAAGCGTGCTAGATGCTTTCTTAATGACCTTGTCTACCTGTGACGCAAATTTCAAAGAACTATGTACCTACCAGTCGTGTGATTTCTACAAAGTCTTGTTAAATAAAACTCCAAAGCCCACAGTGGCTTTTCACTGACCTCTTCTAAAGAAACCACTCCAGGTATTTCCCCAAATCTAGAAATCAATGATTTCTGTTTTCTCACAATCCTTCAAAGCTTAAGCTCTCCAGGAAATACTGAATATGAAGTGTCTTCATTATGCTGATCATCCCTGTTGAAAATAAAACCTTCTTACTCACGTGCAAACCCTTTCCCCAGCCTCATCCCAATCCATGACCTTTTATCCTCTGACGCTGACCTTTTGGATGTCCCACATTCCCATTCCATCCATGCCAGCATCAATGATAGAGCCTTCAGGTGGGTAGCTCTTACCCTCTGGATCACACTCCTCTTCGCTAAGTGGGCTGGTCAAAGCCTTTGCTGCCAACATTAATCATCACAACAGTTTTCAGGAATTTAATTTTATACAATTCGACATAAAGTGCTCCAACAAGGTGGGTTCAGTTTTTTTTTTAAGCTAATAGCAAGACTGGATGTCGAACTCTCCCAGTGCCAAGTGGGTGAATTAACAGGAGGAGCTGCGTTCAAACTATTCAAAATTCATGTCATACCGAAGTCCATTGTCATCAATCAGACACAAAAAGCAAACTTGAGAAAATTCTACAAGGGCAAAAAGTATAAACCTTTGGATTTGTGACCCAAGAAGACCGTTGCAATGCATCATCGACTAAAGAAATATGAGGAGAGCTTCAAGACCAAGAAACAGCAAACGAAAGAGCATCTCTACCCCATGTACAAATTCACTATAAAAGCGTAAATGTTCAGTCACAGAAGATATTCAATTTAAGAAAAGAATTTAAAAAAGACTGAAATAGCCTAAATCATTCAATGATTTAATTCTTATCTTAGTACATTATAGGCTCTGACTTTACAACCCCTTGAAAAGAAAGTACAACCTGCCCTGTGGAAACACGAGCTTCGAGTCAAAAACCTTGTGCTGATGTACAGTGCAAATCAAACATAGAGACAAGAATAACCACAAACAATGATGCTCAGGGACGAATTTTGCCAGCTCACATTAACATACAAGGTGAACACCTTTCAGAATTTATCAGTATTTTCATTGCCTTCTTTATTTGAAACCAATTCTTTCTTAAAAAAATAAGAAAATGGAGGTCCAGATGAATGAATTAGTCCATGAAAGAAACTTTGGTCAAAGGGGGCCATTCACACATTATACCTGAGCTAATGCCAGTCCCTACCACTAGAGCCTGGGGTGTGACTTCAAAGTGCAGGCAATACATTTTTATTTGTGTTCACGGGGAATGAGTTCAAATTTCTGAATTCTCCCTATTCAAGTTCAAGCAGAAATCAGACAGGGTGTATCATAGGTGACCAATCCATCTGTAATCCATGTCTAAGCTGATAGAATGTTATCACTTATTGCAAGGAAATTGAATACTATTGTAAGAAGGTTACGTTTCAATTATACTGGACATTGGCGAGACCAGATCTGGAGTACAGTGGACAGTATTGGTCACCTTATTTAAAGGAAGGATGTGAAGGCATTGTAAACAGTTTGAAGAAAGTTTACCAAAAGTTGATAAACCCCACTGGGGTTTAGAAAGATTAAGAGGAAACTTGACTGAAATATATATCCTGTTGGAATTTGACAGGGTGGACATGGAAAAGATGTTTACTGTTGTTGGAGAACCTAGAACTAGGGGTCATTGTTCAAAAACAAGGTGTTGCCCATTTAATACACAGACGAGGAGAAATGTTTTCTCTCAAAGGATTGACAGACTTTGGAACTTTCTTTCTCACAAAGCGGTAGATAAATCCTTGATAAGAGAGGAGTAAAGGGGAAAGCAGAATAATCAGATTAGCCATGACTTTATTAGAAAGTGGCAGAGGCTTGAGGGGCTGAATAGCCTCCTCTAGTTCCTAATTTGTATGTTCATACGTATCCTGTCAAAGTTGGATCACACCCCCATTAATTCACATTTGTTTGCTTATTCTGTGGCAACAGAGCTAAAGAGAGTGAAGAAAATTTTGTTGCACAGGTGGACATGGATTCTACAGGAACTTTCAATGGAAATTTAACATGTACTTGAAATGCTTCATACACCATCGATACAAAACCCATATCTGGAGTCCCTAAATATCACTGCTTGCGGTCATTATTTCTAATCTTGTCTCTGATGTTGACTCATGCTATAAATCAATGTAGTTCTGTGCCAGAAATGTTCTGATTCAAAGTTCTGTCTTTCCATATTTGTCTTGCATTTGTCCTTGCAAGTACATACCTTAGGAAGGACATACTGGCCTTGGAGTGAATGCAGTATAGATTTACAGAACGATGCCTTAAGGATTTGACTATAAGGGGAGATTAAACAAACTGGGATTGCAATATTCCCTGAAATTTAAAGGATTAATGAGTAATTTGATTGAAGTTTTCAAGATATTAAGAGGATGAGATCAAGAAGATACTATTTCTACAACCAAGGAGTCCAGGATTAAGGGGCATTGCCCAAAAATTAGAGTTTAGATCATCTGAAAGATTGGGAAACACCACCTCATTCAAATTTTGGCAGACATTTGGAACTCTGTTCCACAAGTAGCAATTGATGCCAGATCAACAGTTAATTTTATATCTATGACCGACAGATTTTTGTTAAGCAAAGGTATTAAGGATACAAAGCAAATGGGGATATATGAAATTGGATCATATCTGAGCCGTGATCTCATTGAAATGGTGAAATAGGGTTCACAGGCTAAATGGTCCTTTTCCATTAGTACAAAAAGGGGCAAAAATATAGCACTATGAGGAAAAATCAGAAAGAGGAACCAATGGATGACTCTTTCCAAGAGCCAGCAAGCCATATGGTGGCTTGAATAGCCTCAATGTGCCATTCAAGTCCAATATTCTGTTGAGTGAACATCGAGATTGAGACAGAGCTGGCTTAAACAATCAAATAAAAGCACAGGACTGCGGATGCTGATGATTGTCAGTGTATTAAACCCAAAAAGGTTAACTCTGTTTCTCTCCACAGATGCTGCCAGACCCGCTGAATTTCTCCAGCAATTTGGTGTTTGTTTCGGATTTCCTGCATCTGCAATATTCTGCTTGGGTGTTTAATTTACTGCCACTTCCCTTCCAGGAATTCTGCTCTTCTCTCTGATGAGATTTCAGTTTTAATCTTTGAGTTTGCTCACCTTCATTGTTTTTGGATTCCTTCCTAGTGTTTGACAAAGTGTTTACCAGAACATGCTTTCACAGCCACATCTCATAGTTCGGTTCCTATTTATACTACAGTTCTGACTTCGACACTAATTCCAAACAAACTCATTTTTAGCGTCCAAGACCTAGGTCTTGGCTTCTCCTTCACCGCCTCTCCACCTCTGTAATTGGATCCTCGACTTCCTGACCTATAGACTGCAGTCAGTAAGAATAGGCGACAACACCTCCTCCACCATAATGCTCAACACCAGTACCCCACAGGACTGCGTACTCAGCCCCCTGTTATACTCCTTATACACTCACGGCTGTGTGGCCAAATTCCGCCTCAACTCCATTTACAAGTTTGCTGACGACACCACCGTTATAGGTCAGATCTCGAACAACAATGAGACAGAATACAGGAAAGAGATCGAGTGCTGAACGGCATGGTGTAAAGACAACAATCTCTCCATCAACATCAGCAAAATGAAGGAGCTGGTCATTGACTTGAGGAAGCAGAGTGGAGGGCACACTGCTGTCTGCATCAATGGTGCTGAGGAAATGGTCAACAGCGTCAAGTTCCTGGAAGTGAGGACTACAGAGTCACAAACGCAGCCCAGTCCATCATGTAAACCAGCCTTCCATCCATTGGCTCCATCTATGCTTCCTGCTATCTCAGGAAGGCAAACAATAAAATCAAGGACCCCTCCCACCCCAGATATACTCTCTTCCACCCTCTTCCGTCAAGCAGAAGACATAAAAATCTGAATACATATATGAACAGGTTCAAGAACAGCTTCTTCCCCGCTGTTACCAGTTTTTTGAAAAGACCACTCAAATTGTTAATGTTGATCTCTCTCCCTCTGCACCTTCTCTGTGGCTGTAACACTGTATTCTGCACTCTGTTCTGCTATCCTAATGCACTTTGTATGGTATGCTCTGCCTGTACTGCACACAAAATATTTTTCACTATATCTCAGTATGTGACAACAATAAATCATCTCAAACTCAAATTCTTTCCTCAGTGACTATCTCCAGCTCTGCCTTACTCCACACAGATTCCAACTGAAGTCCCATCCTTTGTTTCAAACCGACTCAGGATCAGCAGTATGTCGGGATGTACAATGCTCCTCAGAAAGCTGCTTCCACCACATCCTGAGATCCACATTCAGTGCCCTGCTCTGCCACATGTACACTCTCCACCTCTCTCTCTCTCCATCAGCACTGCCTCACACTTTCACAAAGCTGTCTCGACCCCAGTTCCATTTCACAGTCTGACTCATTTGACACTTTAATAAGCCATTTTTTTTTTATTCCTTTCAGGTGATAAGGAGCAGTAGCTCCAAAGATTCGAGGTCACTAGTACCCTTCTGGATCCTCCCTCCCTCCCTCCTCTCTAACCCCATCTCTTGTCAGAGTATTTACCATACCATCCGACCTTTTTCTGATGCTTAGCAATTAGTGCTCAGCAAAGGATTTTGTTTTATCCAGTTATGTCCCCACCTCAAAGAATTTCTGGCCCACCACAATGCTGAACTCTTCTTCTGTCGTCTTCACATCTGTACCCATTTCTTTGGACAGGAGTATTCTCCCAACCACACACCCCTTCACCAGTCTTCAATATTCCCTCTGGCCTTTGATTTATTCATTGAGAACTGCCAAATTGACAACAGCTGCCTTAAATTCTCTGCTGTCTTCACCCAATCTAACGTATCTCCCTCTGAACTTACTGCACTCCGTTCCCTTCAGTTCCACCCCGATCTTGTTATCAAACCTGCCAATAACAGTGGTGTGGTTCTTGTCTGGCATACTGACTTCTACTGGCAGAAGTTGAACACCAACTCTCAGATACTTCTTCCTGTCTCCCCCTGGATCATGACCACACCACTGAACATCAAAGGCTGATGTTTACAGGACCATCACTGACCTCATCGCCTTTACAGCTTGCCCCTCCTCCTCAGTCCCCCAAAGCTTTCACAACATCCACAATCAGGACTGCCTTGGCAGACCCATCGGTTCAGCCTGTTCCTGCCCTAATGAACGTATTTCACAGAATCACAGAGAGGTCACAGAATCACAGAGAGGTTACAATGCAGAAAGAGGCCATTTGGCCCACTGTGCCTGCCTATCTTGATTCTATTTCTTGCCCCCCCTTGTTCAGTTTCTTTCCACTTACATTCGTCCAGACCTGATGGGCTTCTCCACTATTTTCTGTACAATTCAATTAACATACAGCCCTCCTTGTACAGTGTAAGCTGACCAGACACCAACTCCTACTGTCACTAGTTTTGAAAGTGTGGAAGAAAAATTTTACATCACGAAGGTAGATGGGAATTTAGGCCAAGACAGAAATTACATCGCAAGGGTAGATGGGAATTTAGGCCAAGACAGAAAGGGCAGACATGGAAGAAACTGATGGCATAGAGAAAGAATTTTTAATTAGTTTAGCATATGGGGTTTTAATGAGCTGAGCAGAAGTCGGAGGTAGTTACTCAGACTGCGTTATCCCTATGTGCATGTTATCTTAGCTAGAGCTAGAGGAGGATCTCTTGATATATTGTCACTATACCAAGGTTTTAGGATGAATTAGAGATGTCCCTCGTATCCCCGTGGGGCCTAGTTACTGATAAGCTAGAGTTCAATCAAACCGTATACCACTCCCCATGCTAGCTGCATGCCGAAGGTCATTTGAAAAAGTAATTATTGAGGTATCTGTAAAACAGCATTCCTGTTATCTCGAGCAGTGTCAGTTTTTCTTTAAACTTACCATGAGTGAATCAACAAACACGAGATGTCACGGGAACATCCTGCTCTGAAGTTAATTGTATAAATGAGATTGTTGTACACTGTGTTAGCAGAGTCGGGTGCCAGTGGAGATTGACACTCACTCTCCTTGGTACCAAGTAAGAAAATAAACTGCTTCGAACGGGAGCTGGAGTCAAGTCTCATTATTAGTTAAGTAGAGATAATAAAAATTTCTACAACAGAAAGGCAACTTCTGAAATCAACATCTTTGAGGAAGAACAATAGCCAGTGATTTTGCAGCAGGCAATAAGACAGAACTGTTCATCGTTACATGGTGCTAGAAGACAAGTGAATCTAAAAAGGAATGGAACATTTTCATTCTCAACATTTGCTGGAGACAGTGAGCATTAAAGTGAATTAACATAATGAATGTTGTAAATTGACTGGAGCAGGAAGACATGAATCAGACGTTCTGAGATCATGTATCTTCAGCTCTTGTCAATTAACTGTGCACCTACGCATGTGTATGATGTCACAGCAGAACTGATCATGCACAGAACCAGCACAGCAGCCACTTTTGCATTGGGAACATCAATCAGTTTTCAATTAATTGAGTGTGAGATGGAAACTGAATGAAGATCTCAGAAAACTCTCAGATCATGATATAGATTATTTTCTTATCAACCTGTTCAAACCTCTGGAGCAGGTAGGACCTGAATCTTTGTATCACACATTCCATTCAGTTGGGAGTATTGTGTCCACACGTGGGTGCCACATTATGGGAAAAGTGCGAAAACATTGGACAGAGAGTGCAGAAGCGATTTGCAAGAATGGTTGCAGGAGTGGGAAACCTCAGTGATGAGGACAGATCGAAGACTGTACTCCTAGAGAGAAGGCGGCTAAGAGGAGATCCTGATAGAGGTTTTCAACATCATGAGCAGAGTGGATAGAATAGAAGAGAAGAAGCTACTCCCACAAAAGAAGCAAGGATGATGTAAGAAAACTTTTCCATATCTGGAGTAGATAGGGTATAAATTGCACTACCTGGAAATATGGTGGAAGCAAGCTCAATTGAGGCATTCAAGAGGGTACTGGATGATTAGTTAAAAAGATAGTGTGTGCAAGGGTATGGGGAAAGGACAGGAGATTGGCCCTAGGTAACAGAACCAGAATAGACACAATGGGCCAAACAGCCTCCTCTGCACTGTAGCAAATCTAAGATTCTGGATCTCCTGGCTCAGAGGTGGGAACACTACCACCGATACAGACTCAGTAGTTTGAACCCATAAATCAACTATTAGATTATCTTAATAGAGAGGAGAACCAGCTGTAGATCCCTGGATCAGTACCACATTTTAGGAATGAAAACAATAAAATGCTGGAAATACAACAAGAGAGAGAAACCCAGCAGTAATTTTTAACCAGTCCACACAAGGCAAGACAAAGGTAGTAGCATGAAGCAGAGGTAATGGGACTGGTGAAACTGTAGGGTGTCACAGCAAACTGGCTCCCTCCCATAATTCAGGAATGTTATTGACAGCAGGAACTGGATGGACAGGCTGTCTGAAATGAGGAGGGGTGAAGTGGTTCATTTAAAAATATGAAGCCACTATTTACCAGGCTGTTGGCATTTTGCTGAGAGGGGTTTGATGACCTTTCAGACCCCTGCAGCCACACTGATCTCACCTAAGGGGTTTCTCCTCCAGCAATCCGCCTCAGAACCTCTGAAGTAATCTCGAGTTTTGAGTGCGATGGGATGCGAGTAGTTCCAGAGTGGTCACTCCTCCTGTGGTGCTGTTGAGGCTGTGGGTCATCTGATTGGGTTAGCAGCTCTTGGGGGTGGGTAGCTTTCCTGAGTAGGCTTACTGACTTACTGAACTGCTGCCTGTGGAATTAGGAGGGAATTGGACAATCCATCTGTGCCTGCTGCAAACACACATTTCCAGCCAACATCGGGACCTTGGTAAAAATCCTGCCCGATATATCAGCTCTGCGACATTCTCCCAGAACCTTTCATCAGTTCTGAAGAAAGTCACGGACCTGAAGCATTAACTCCGTTTCTTTCTCCACTAATGCTACCAGACCTGCTGAACATTTCTAGTGTTTTCTCTTTTCAGTTCAGATAAGCAGCACTTTTCTGGAGACAAAGCAGAGCTAACAGTTTGGGTCCAGTGATCCTTCTTCAGAAGAAAGGATAACTCTGCTTTCTCTTTCACAGATGCTGCCAGTCCTATTGACCTTTTCCAGCAATTGCTGCTTCCAATTCCCAGCATCTTTATTGGTCTTTATTTGCCTTTATTGGTCAGTACGTTGAGGACAGGAGTTGGGATGTATGGGACATTGGGTTAGGCCACTTTTAGAATACTGTATTCAGTCCTGGTCTCCCAGCTATAGGAAAATTATTAAACTTACTAAATCTTGTAAACAGATTTTACAAGGATGTTGCCGGAATTGGAGGGTTTAAGCTCCAGAGAGAGGCTGAATAGGCTGGAGCTATTTTCCTGGAGTGACTCAGGCCGAGGGGTGACCTTATAGAGATTTATTAAATCATGAGGAGCATTGATAGGGTAAATAGACAAGATATTTTCCCCGGGGTGGGGGAGTCCAAAACTAGAAGGCATTGGTTTAAGGTAAGAGGGGAAAGATTTAAAAGGGGCCTAAAGGGCAACATTTTCATGCAGTGGGTGGTGCATGTATGGAATGAGCTGCCAGAGGAATTGGTGGAGGCCGATACAATTACAACATTTAAAAGGAATCTGGATGGGTATATGAATAGGAAGGGTTTAGAGGGATATGGGCCACATGCTGGCAAATGGGACTATATTAATTTACAATATCTGGTCAGCATGGACTAGGGTCTGTTTCCATGCTGTATATCTCTATGGCTCTATCTGCAGTTATTTTGATCAGTACTTTTTGTTTAATTCATTCACGGGATGTGGGCATCTTTAATGGGGCCACAATTTATAGCGCATCCCCAATTTCCCCTTGAATGGAGTGTCTTGCTCATTTCAGAGGGTAGGCAAGTGTGTGCATCCAAAATCACATATAAGACAGACTGGCTAAAGACGTCAAATTTTCTTCCCAAAAAGGGGCTTGACAGGGTAAATGCTGAGAGGATGTTTCCCATTATGGGAGATTCTAGGACCAGAGGGCATAGTCTCAGAATAAAGGGGCGAATTTAAGACTGAGATGAGGAGGAATTTCTTGGGTTGAAGGTTGAGGTTGAGAGTCTTTGGAACTCCTTGCCACAGACAACTGTGGGGGCAGAGTGCTTGTGTATATTTAAGGCTGAGGTAGATAGATTCCTGATCATTCGGGGAATCAAAGATTATGGGGAAAGGGCAGGGACGTGGCAAACCCAGAAAGAATTCGATATATTTCGATGATGACCTAATGGTCAAAATGTAACCACTGCCTATTGTTAGGAGTGGGCGTGTGGAATGTTGGATCAGCCATGAGCCTACTGAATCGTGAAGTATACTCAGTGGGCAGAATGGCCTACTCTTGCTCTTCTAGTCTTATGGTCTTATCCATGCAGATCCAATGCACTTTTGTATTACATTTTAGGATCCTGTTTTTGGAGTGTTATTTCCGAAACTAGAGATTTCCCAAAATCTCTGTGCTCCTCCAATTCTGCCATTTTATCTATTCCCTGATTCCCATCACTCCGTCATCTGTGGCCATGGACTCAGCTGCCCGAGTCCCAAGTTCTGGAAGTCCCTCCCTAAACCTCTCTGCCTTTCTCTGTCCTCTCCATTCAGACCTGTCTGGTCTAGTGACCATTCATGTGCTTGATGGCTTGATCTCAAATTCAGTTTCATAAAATTCCCACAAAGCACTTTGAGGGGAATTTACCATGTTGGAGGTGCTACACGAATGCAGGTTTCTGTTGTTGTAGTCATCGGGATTTTCCTGAACACGGGAAAAGGCCACTTCCATAGCCCCATTCCTATCTACATTATGATTTAAGATTTTAATTAAGCGACCTTGGCACAACTCTGGGGGAGGTAGGACTCAAACCGGGTTTTTCTAATTCCTTCTGATTTATTTTTACCCTCAATGAACATTACTAAAAACAGATTGTTGGTGCATTATCACATTGTTTTCGCGGGAGAATGTTGTATATACTTTGGCTGTTACATTTCCTACATAGCAACTGTGCCTACATTTCAAGTGTACTTCACTGGCTGCAGAGCACTTAGTACAGGTGTCCTGAGATTGTGAAAATTGTTTGATAAATTCAAGTTCTATTTTTCTTTCCTGGTACTCAGATTTGAATTATCGTGGTCTGTATGGCTTAGCTGTATAGCGTAGCTAATCCAATGGATCACAATAAGCCTTTAACCAAATTTTATGGTGGTACCTGTAAAACTGCAGCATGAAGCCAGTGATAGCCATTCCACCAGGGACCTGAAATGACATTCGCCCAATTAAATTCATCCTTTCTCCACTGTCTGGGTGAAATGCAGAGTCGTACAGTTTCTTCGCATAGTGTAACTGCTCCTCTGTCGTACCTGGAGGCACAGACCCTGCTCTGGAAAATAAAACAAAGAAGAGAGTCAAATATTCTCTTCCTCCAGATTTGTCTCTTTTCTGGTGTCCGTGTTGTTTATTCATTCATAAGATGTGGGCACTGCTCGCTAGGCCAGTGATACCCTGAAGGTTGTGTGGGTGAGCTGTTTGTAGTGTCAGTACCCAGTTTCCCGTCTTCATTTTGTAGTTTTTTTTTAAATTCCTTAATGGAATATGGGCATTGCTGGCAGGGCCAGCATTTATTGCCCATTCATAATTGTCCCTAGAACTGACTGGCTTGCCATGCTATATCAAAAGGGCAACTAAGAGTCAACTGCATCACAGAGTCTGGAGGTGTGTAGGCCAGGCCAGGTAAGGATGGCAGATTTCCTTCCTTAAAGGATATTAAAGAAACCAGATGGGTTTTTACAACAATTGATAATAATGGTTACCATTAGGCCAGCTTTCAATTTGAGATTTTAATTGATTTCAAGTGTCACCATCTGCCATGGTGGGGTTTGAACGCACATCCTGAGAGTATTAGTTTGGGGTCTCTGAATCGAAAGTCCAATGACAATACCAAATGCCTCTCCCACTTTGCTACATCCAGTGCCTTCAGCCTATTTCCTGATGTCACAGAGTGAATCAAATTGAAGACTGTGATGCTGGGGACTTCAGGATGAGACGCCCACAGGCTGAAGAAAAATGTGAATTCTTCAGTCCTGTCTTTTGCAATGAAGTGCTGGACTCCCCCATTGTTCCACAATACGGATTCTTATGGAGCCTCCACCTCCTGTTAGTTGTTTAATCATCCACTACCATTCATGATTGGGACATGACAGGACTGCAACACTTAGATCAGATGGTTTGGGGATCATTTAGCCCTGCCTATTACATACTGTTTCTTTGGACACTTCATTTTTAGATATGCTGGGTGCAAGCCCTCATTCACTCTTCAATGAGCCAGGGTTGAACTTCTGGCTTGACGGCAGAGTGGGGTATGCCGTTACATGAGGTTACGGCTTATGGTAAGATCAAAATCAGTGCCCAATTTTGAGTTGCTAGATCTGTTTGAAGTCCGTCCTCTCTAACATATTGGTGGTGCTACAGGGCATGATGGAGGATACCCTCAATATGAAGATGGGACTTTGTACCCTGCTGGTTTTCAGAACAGTACGCAAGACCTGATTAGCTTAACAGAACTGCAGCTAACGTGTGGGACTAAAAGAGCGGTGGGCCCCATTATGTAGTAATATTCGCTATGATTCAACAACAGTGTATGTGGTGGGTTTACACCTCAACACCAGGTGTCACCTTTCTCACACAAAGCACAACCAACAGGTGAGGAAGCATCATTTCCAAGTCAATCACAGTTAATTGCAAGGTTCCGACTGAAGCATTAACATGCCTTTTCTACTCCAGATGCTCACTAACCCACTGTGCATTCTGTAGTTTTAATTTCAGGTTTGCAGTTTTAATGAGTACTTTTATACTTTTATGTCTAGAACATTTCAGTAATGGTCATTATCTGTTTTTGGACCATTTTATTTCACATTATAGCCTCTGCTACTTATCTGGGATGGATTCGGATGTGCTTTCACTGGTGTTAATGTCTGTTTTCCATTTGCTGGTATCAACACTAAGCACTTCTGATGCCTTTGATATCCTGTAATTGTGTTTGGCGTTATTAAAATTTAGTCTTTCAGCTTTTTCATTTATTTTCTGGGTAGCGTGGGAAACAAGAGAGAGCAATTATGTTGAAGGAATGGGTAGGATGACTAGGTCAAGATGACAACTGCAAATAAAGAGCAATGTGATTCAACAATATTTTCCTTTTCTGAGGTTTGTGGAAAACAGTAAATGCTGTTCCAAAACTGGAAGAAATGTTTGAAATGTGATCCTGGGAAATCATGGGTCTGTTTACTCAGTATTCATACTCTGACAAATATTGCAGTCTATAATTTAGATTGGACTGACTGGAAATATGGAGGAGGCAGGTTCAGTTGAGACATTCAAGAGGGGTGCTGACTGATTATTTGGATAGAAATGGCAGGAGATGGGCCAAATGGTCTTCTTATGTGCAGTAATAAATCTGTGTTCTTGTGAATTAGCACATTTAACAGGAATTAATGTGATAACTCTGTAGATATACAGACGACGGAATATAGTTAACAAAAACAGAAAGTGCTGGAAAAGCTCAACAAGTTGTTGCAGTTATAAAGGGCCTTGGTGAGACCACACCGAGAATATTGTGTGCAGTTTTGGTCTCCTTTTCTGAGGAAGGATGCTCTTGCTCTCGAGAGAGTGCAGTGAAGGTTTACCAGGCTGATTCCGGGGGTGGCGGGTCTGACGTATGAGGAGAGATTGACTGCGTTGGGATTGTTTTCGCTGGAGTTCAGGCGAATGAGGGGGGGATCTCATAGAGACTTATAAAATTCTAACAGAACCACACAGGGTAGATGTAGGGAGGATGTTCCTGATGGTGGGTGTGTCCAGAACCAGGGATCACAGTATGAGGATTCAGGGTAGACCATTTAGGATGGAGATGAGGAGCCATTTCTTCACCCAAAGAGTGGTGAGCCTGTGGATTGGATGTCAAATGACTAACTGGATGCTTCCAGTGTTTTCTATTTTTACTTCATTGGATTTAGAGCACTTTGGGATGACCTGGGGTCAAGGTGGGTACTACATAAACATAGAGTCATACACCACGGAAAAAGACCCTTCAGTCTTACCAATCCATGCTGAACAAGTTTCCCAAACTAAATTAGTCCCATTTGCCTGCATTTGGCCTATATTCCTCTAAACCTTTCCTATTCATGTACTTAGCCAAATGTCTTTTAAATGTTCTAACATTGTTTGCAACTACCACTTCCTCGGGCAGATCATTCCACACACGAATTATCCTCTGGAACGTCCAGCTATTTTTCTTTATTCAGTTGTGGTGATGATATTTCCGTAAATCCCAAAGGTAAACATGTCACCTCACTATGAAAATCAGAAAATGTCATTTTTTTAAAATGCATTTTTGTGGGATGTGGGTATCACTGGCTGGCCAGCATTTCTTGCCCATCCCTAGCATTTCTTGCCCATCACCATAAAGATCAGAAAATGCCAGCTCCTCTGCATTCTTGCCCCTCTGTTGGTCAATTGCCAATTCAAACAAACTGACCAGCGATGGACCCATGTTCTTATACTGAAACAACCTGATGAAATGATTAAATTACATACCTGAAACTGTCAACCAGATCCTTGGCTTTGTCGAGGGTTGCATTTGACATTAACACTGTGCGAGGATCTGTGATGTTGAAAAAGTGCTTAAGCCTGCCCACAAAAGTTGTCTGATCCCAACGAGGTGCATCAATGTTAAATTTAGTGAGATCCACTGTACTTTCTGACATCTTGGCACTTTCAAACCTGGAAGACAAATTGTGTTTTCTTCTAAAATGCCTCATCATAAATGTACCCTACGTCCATTAGTTAAATGTGATACAGATCCTATCAGATTAATATGACAAAGTATTGATCTGTTCTGAGGAAATGTTCATGAAACACTAGGTGGGTCACAGATGTTTGTACTGGTTAATTGACATTATGAACTTTCAATCTCCATAAATTTTGGATTGGAACGGATGAGAATCACAGAATCCCTACAGTGCAGATAGAGGCCATTCTACTCATCGAGTCTATACCAACCCTCCGAGGAGCAACCCACCCAGACCCACACCCGCCTTATGCCCCTAACCCCACTTTAAATATGGCTAATCCACTTAGCGTAGACATCTTTGGACTGTGGGAGGAAACTGGAGCACCCAGTGGAAACCCACGCAGACATGAGGAGAACATGCAAACTCCACACAGACAGTCACCCAAAGGCTGGAATCGAACCTGGGACCCTGGTGCTTTGAGGCAGCAGAGCTAACCACTGAACCACCGTGCTGCCCCAGGTGGGCTGGGGCAGGTATAAAGGATATCACAACTGATTGCTTACACTGAGCTTCACCGCATACACCTCAAGAAACAAATAGCCTGTCAATAATCAATAACTAATTTTACAATGTACACCATCGGATGAAAGTTAAGGACTTATTTATATAGTACCTTCCACAAACTCATGATGTCCTAAGTACTCTACAGCCAAAGTGCTATTGAATTGTAGTCACTTGTTCGAAATGCAGCAACCAATTTCCATACAATAACACTGTTGTATCGGACAGATAATCAAAGTGTTCTTTTTCAAAAACATCATGTTGGTTTTAAAGATAAATATTGCCCACAACACTGGGGAGAACTCCCTTGGTCTTACTTTCTCTCCAAGTCACAAAAAGAAGTTTCTCCCAGGTCTTTGTGGGTTTGTGCACTCAGGTGTCTGTCCAATTCCCATAGGAAGCTGTTCTATATCTACCCCCATAACTCCAGCAGTGATCAAGAACTCATCATGTAGTTAAGTCTATTCACAAACTTTACTCTGTCAACTTGTGCATTGGTGCGCCAACACAAATAAACAAGTTACCAAAGATCAATCTCAGAAAAATTACAGTGGGCACAGACCACAGTGCAAGTACATTTTTATCCTTCCCTCCACGTTCAGCTGATAACTATACCGTGCTCGCTGAGAACAAACAGCAAGCCTAGTCAGTGAAAGAAGGGACAGAAACACCCTGCATCAGTTATCAATCCTCCCACTAATGGATCACCAGTCACTGAAAAAGACACACCTTTGTTGAAACATTTCACCTTGCATTCATCAGGAAATCCATCATGCAAGAGATACCAAGAAAAATGGAAAACAACATTTGTATTGTATGGGCAGTGCATTCTGATCAGTGGAGGCATTCCCATGGTGAATCTCTTGGTCAGGTGACAGCTGACAGATAACTGCCAAGCTTTGTTTAAGTTTTAAACCAGGCAGGTTGACTTTGATTGGTCAAGCCATGGGAATTGGACCAGAGGATAGCTGTTACCTGTGTTTGTGTATGGATAGGTGCAACACATGCATGTGTTCTTTCTGCCTGCAATGAATAAGCTCCTGTGTATCACTATGTTGTTTCCAGTGCATGGCTGTGCACCACTGTGCAAACCCAAGTGACACTCCCAGCAATGTCACTTGTAGCACATTCAGGATCACTTGGCCAGGGTAATACTTGGTTGTAGGCAGCATGTCACAAAACCCAGTGGATCACATTCCTTCAGCTGTTCACAACAGGTAATGTACTGACAAAATAAGAACCGAAAGTGCTTTAGATGCTGTAAATCAGAAACAAAACCAGAAATTGCTGAAAAAGCTCAGCAGGTCTGGCATCTTTTGTGGAGAGAAATCGGAGTTAACATTTCGGGCCAAGTGACCTTCCTCAGAACTGACCATAAGCAAACAGTTCAACTCGGACAAGGTAAACACAGTAGCCCAAGCCAAGTAAAGACATGCACGGGAATTCCTAGAGGCATGGTTCTCCATCTGTAATTCAATCAACAAACATATAGAATTGGACCCCATATACAAACCCATACAGATCAAAGCCGGAAATGACCTACTCACCATAACGGACCGGACAGTATAAATTCCCAGCGGAGTGGAATAACATCATTTCATCGGAGGCTCCACTGTTTATGTCACCTAGCACGGTGATGAAACGTCTGAACGAGAACAAGCCAGGTCGGCAAGCAAGTCAACAACCTCAAGGACCCATTTATCCTGACCTTCTGCTTTCTGTCAGCCAGCTAACCCTCTATCCAAGCCAATACTCTAAACTTGTTGGGATCTAACCTCTGGAACAGTCTTTTATGTAGCACCTTGTCAAATGCCTTCTGGCCATCTAAATTTACTATGTCCACCGGATCCCCATTATCCACTTTGCTGGTTACATCCTCAAAGAACTCCAGCAAGTTTGTCAAGCACAACTTGCCCTTCATGAAACCATGATGATACCGAATTGACCTTGGTGAGGAAGGGCAACTTTTCCATGCAGAAGGACTGGTTTCCATGATGTATGACTCTATAACTCCAAAACCTAACCCTAATTGTCAGTCGTCACCTAACTGATGCGCTACCCATAGCAACGCTTCTACCAATCAGAATGCACTTGCCAACTAATCAGAACTCTGTTCTCATGCAGATTAAATGTTGTTTTCACTTTATTTTGGTATTTCTTATGGATTGTCCTTAGTACAAGACAAAAAGCTTTGCAAAATTATGTATTTTTCAGCAAAATTCAAGTCTATACTACGAGACAATTATTACGACCAATCATTATATTGACTGGGAAAAGGAGTTCTGCTTTTACATTTCATCCTTTTAATCATAATTTCTATTTGCTTAGCAACATGAACGACAATTTAAAGGCAGCATCTGCCACTTCCAGTTTGGGGTTAGTGATGGATGAAGGATCCTCAATCGAATCCTAATAATGCTCCAACTAAATAATTCTGCTTCCACACCACGCCACCCCCCACCCCACTCCCCACAAAGCCCATGCAATACTAATGTTTCCCTTTCTCGCAATAATGATTCTTAGTCTCTCAAAGAAATTGCCAATTTTATTGGTAAAATAAATTACTGCAGGTGTTAGCTGTGGATTCATTGTAATGAGAAAAAGGTTAACTTTGCTCTGTCACCTAACTGAAGTCTTTAGTATGCATGGGTTCACGCTGATTTTGAGTCCCACATGAAGAGAAAGGTCATCAATCTCTCCACATTTCTATTGTGGAGTGCACTAGCATATTGTGATTAAAGAAAATCCCACAAAATAGAAGTAAGATGCAATCAAAGTAATGGACCAAGTAATTTCTAAAATATTGCAACATTTAGGACTCTTGTTTCCCAAAGATATATTCTGAGGATACATGTAATGTTATACTGAGGAGACAATATGATCCTCCAAACCATTTCCTTAATTTTCCTGAAACTTTTGCCAGGCTAGAGTTACAAGTGCTGAGTCGGCAAGTTGATAGGTCAGATTGGAACTGGATTCTGTCCAAAACCAACCTCAAAGAACTCTCAATGTCTAAGACCTCAAGAATGTACAAGAAACATTTGCAACTTGATACCAGAAATGCAGGGCACTTTTTCTTTAACAAAACCACCAGAGGGTGGTATGAATCTGGAACTCACTGCCTGTAAGGGTTCAAGAGGCAGAAACTTTCATAACATTTTAGAATTATTTAGATGCGCACTTGCGATGCCAAGGGATACAAGACTGTGGGCCAAGTGCTAGAAGATTGCACTGGAATAGTTAGGTAGCTGTTTTTAACTGGCATGGGCTCGATGGGCTGAAGGGCCTATTATGCTTTGACCCCTATGATTCTATGAAATTTCTTTTTTTTTGGGACGTGGGTGTATCTGGCAAGGTCAGCATTTGTTGCCAATCTCTGATTTCCCTTGAAATGAATGGCTTGGTTCAGCCATTTCAGAGGACAGTTAAAAGTCAACCACTTTACTGTGGGTCTGGAGTCATATGTAGGCCAGATCAGCTGATTTCCTTCCCTAAATGGACATTAGGGAATCAGCGGGGTTTTTACTACAGTTGACAACAGTTTCACGATCACCTTTAGACTAGGATTTAATTCCGCAATTTAATTAATTCAAATTTCATGATCTGCCATGATGAGATTCAAACCCAGCTTCCCGGAGCATTAGCTTCAGTCTCTCGCTTAGCAATCCAGTGGCATTATCCCTGAGTCATACCTTACCCATGTGAAAGGACAAAGAGATTCTGTCTCTTTTCTCTTGAAAAGAGAAGGCTAACATGGTGACCTGAAAGAGGTATTTAAACTGAGCAGACCAGAATGAATATTGTCACAGGGGGTGAGCAAAACTAGCGACCATTCAATATAAGATCATCAGCAAGAAATAAAATAAGGAATTATAGAAGACATGTACTTACCAGAGAGAGAGGTGAGAATGTGTAAGGGAGTGGTTTAGCCAATTCTCCATATGATTTAAAGAGAAGGTAGGCCATCATCTGAAGTAAGAGGGAATAGAGAGCTATGCTGATACCATAGGATGATGAAAAACAAAAGGAGATCTGAGTGTAACATAAACGCTAATGAATGATTGGCTCAGTTCTGTGCTAAATCTCCTACACAGTCAATTCAAGCAAGTTTTTCAGTGGGAACAATTGGAGAATCATCAATCACTAACTGAATGACATTGTAACCACTATGTATAAAGACCAGCTCTGCTGCACCTATTGGTCGAGATTAGGAATCCCTTTACAAACAGACTAGAAGCAGGGAACTTGGTTTAAATATAAAAGGGCCTCCTATTTAAGATGGAGACGAGGAAAATGTTTTTCTTTCAGGGCATCGCACATCTGAGGAAGTCTCCTCTCCAGACAGTGGCGGAGGCAGATTCACAGGATAGGTTTAAAATGGAGACAGGGAGAATCTGGATTAACAAGTAAATCAAAAGATATCAGGGGTGGACAGGAAAGTGGGGTTGAGATTACAATCAAATCAACAAGGATTTCACTGAATGGCAGAGCAGTTCAAGATGTCTAAAGGCTCACTCTTGCTCAAATTTCCGTGTGTTCATAGAGGAACACAGGAACAAAAGTAGGCCATTCAGCTCCTCGAGTCTATTCTGTCATTCAATCATATTGTATTCTGGATAAGGATGCTGTAAGGAGCTTATGTCAAACTGTCTTTGTTCCTGTTACTCAATACCACACAATTAAGGTAATTCATGCACCACTGAGGCATAAGAGATCTGTGCAAATGCATTTTCAAAACAGCTATGTGCGAATGTCATTTCTACCTCACCAAAGTGTTGCTGACTCCATGAAACCCTTATCTGTTGAATATATTTTCTGCTTCACATTGATGAGAATAAAGCTTTCCTTACTTCCACAAAAAGTACTGCCCTAATAAAGCTCATGACAGTTTATTCTGGCTGTAAAGAGGAGGCAAATAATAAAGTGATCTGTGCTAAATAATTTAGAACTTTATTGTCTGTCAAAATTGAATTCTTAGAACTGACTGGCATAGATTTTCAATGTAAAATCTAACAACTGGTTTCTGCAGCAGTAATAAAGGCAAAACTGTCAGCATTCACCATCACTACTTCTCTGGAATTGATAGCAACTTCTGGAGCCTGCACATGAGCAGTTAAATGCAGAAATCCAGATGCTGCTATCAGTGATTCTACATTCCCGCATTAATACAGTATAGTCAGCAAAAGCGAAATAGCAAATTCTTTTACCAAGACAGCAGAATAAGAATGTGTAACTTGCTACCACTATAAGTGGCTGAATTAAACAGCATAGATGCATTTAAAGGAAGATGACATAAGCATGGGCGGCAGGATGGAACATCAAGTTATACTGATAGCGTTAGATTAGGCTGTTGAAGCTTCCCTCAGACTGCAATCAAATTGAAGTCACTGGAGTGATGACAAATGCCCTTGCAGACCAGCAATTTCATAGTAAAAACCTTTAAAAAGTTACACATTATTGAAATGAGGCATTACTGGACTTCTAAGAGTCACTAAGTTTATAATAACGGCTAAAAGTTTACTGATGCTGAAAGAAAATGTTATTAAACTTCAAATTACTGTAATGAGATAAGAAAGTTGCACAATATTTTTAAAGTTTCTGATATTTTATCTTTTACATTAATCCTATGCATACATGTCAAATCATTTACTTTTCTATCTGTAAAATTTAAAATTGAAAGCGAACAGTTGTTTACAGGCTGTTTTATTGCCTTGAGAATACTTCAGTGTGATTGGTTACTTATCCTGCTTGATGACTATCACTTTTGCTGCACACGTGGACATCCTAGTGAGATGATGGCACATTCAAACTGACGCTGGGAAAAAGGAAATCTGGATCTTTGAAGGCAGTTTTCTTTGAGATCAGCAGCAAGCATTGCTGCTTCATATGTGACCATAAAAGCCAAGCCATTCTTGTACAGCACTTTACATTTAATGCTGCTTCAATTCCTTCAGTTTCTGGCCTGTCAGGCAAAGCAAAGCAATGCATTGGGAAACAGATCTATCTTTATCCTTACAGTAAATTAAAAGGAATATTAAAATTACAGATAATTTTGAATAATAGAATTGTGCATTTCTTCCACACTAACGCATTTCCAGAGTAGGGTAGCTTCAGAATTCTTAATATTAGCCGTGCTGAAATGAGCTAGCTGTACAAGGGATGGCCAACCACTCCATACAGGGTTGCTAAGGGCAGGTTTTAACAGGATTTAGTTCCAGCCAAGTGTTTAGTAACATTGTCCTAATATGAGTTTCATTTGTGCCTTATATGCAAGCCAATGTTGCATTCCAATTCCCATCACCCCACTATTAATGGCCAAGCCTCTGCGGCTCTCTGCCTGGAATTCTATCCTTAAATATCTCCATGCTCTACAAGGCATAAATCAGGAATGTGATGGAATACTCTCCATTTGTCTGGAACGGTGAGGCTCCAAATAACACTGAAGGAGCATGACACCATCCAGGTCAAAGCAGCCTGCCTGATTGGCACCACATTAACAAACATTCACTCCCTCCACCACCGACGCTCAGTAGCAGCAGCGTGTCCTATCTACAAGATGCACTGCAGAAATTCACCAAAGATCCTCAGACAGCACCTTCCAAACCCACGACCACGTCCATCCAGAAGGACAAGAGTAGCAGATACACGGGAACACCACCACGTGCAAGTTCCCCTCCAAGCCACTCTCCAAACTTGGAAATATAACACCTTTCTTTCAGTGTAGCTGAATTAAAATCCTGGAACTCACTCCCTAACAGTATTGTGGGTCCACCTATATCAAATGGACTGCAGTGGTTCTGCAGGGCAGCTCACCACCAACTTCTCAAGGGCAGCTAAAGATGGGCAATAAATGCTGGCCAGCCACCAAAGCCTACATCCAGTGAGTGAAAGAGGAAAGAAAACAAAAACAAGCTACTGTGTATTTGTATAGACTTCCAGTGGAATGTTTGCATGACGTAGGTCAGGGTCAATAAGGTGCAGAAATTTAATTCTGAAAAATACCATCAATTCCATGAGATAAAATATTGCCGTTGAAGTATAACAGATGGCTGGTATCAAGTTGCACCGACAGTAACTCAACTGAGCAGTTCTGATTGTCAGATAAATAGTTTATGAACATTAGTGGAGATTAAAATGTTTTGTCCGAGACTGAGATACTAACAACTATTTGTTAGACTTCGTACTTTTGGATAGTCCACTTTGGAATTTTTAAAATTGATTATTTATGTAGCAAACAGTATGTGCTGCATGAGCTATCGGTCAAAGGCAACCATGCTTAACAAATAAATGCTGAGCTCAATCTGAATTTTTGATGAACATAGTTACATCATGAACTCTCCTTTCAGTTGGATGTGTAACTTTAGAACCAAAAGTGCCTGCTATAGCTCACTTATTAGGAAATCCTGATGTAGGCTCAGGTCCACTTTGCAGAGTTAAGCACATAATCCTGATTGAAGCTTTGCTACAGTAGTACGCATCTATCAAGTGGGTCATTAAACTGATTCCTCAACTGCTTGTGAAAGATCCCATGGAAACATTTGGAGAAGAGGGAATTGACTTAGTGCCCTAGACAACATTCATCACTTAAATATTAATGATAAACGGAGAACTGAATCTCAAGTTTTTCTGGCTAAGTGTCAGTTTCATAAAGTTTCTTGGATTTCTTGGATTTCTTGCAATATCTTTACAAGCTCATCTCATTAAGTACCAAACATGTGGCAGTCCTCTCACCCTATTCTAACTCCGTCTTACCACTCGCCAATCCCAGAAGAACTTGCCACTCACTGGATATCTATCAAAAGACCAGGATCCCTGGCATCCTGTCACTTTTAAAAGGCTGCTGTGCACCCCAAAGAGCACTGGCATTCCAAAGCTCCACTGATCGGAGACAGATGTACACTTACAAGATGTTAGAGAAGAAGAAAATGTCCCCATGATTCTCTGACATGGACCTGGTGGGCCTGGTGGATGGGGTGGTCTAGAACAGGACCGGCTGAGGAAGCCACGCCATCAAATCCTGCTAGCTCTGGGGTTGCCACGATGGTCAATGTGATGGTTGACAATTAGGGTTAGGGTTTGGAGTCATAGTGTCATACAGCATGGAAACAGGCCCTTCAGCCCAACCAGTCCATGCTGAACAGAATCCCAAACCAGACTAATCCCACCTGCCTGCTCCTGGCCCATATCCTAGTCCAAACTTTCCCTCTTCATGTACTTATCCAAACGTCTTTTAAATGTTACAATTGCACCCACATCCACCAGTTCCTCAGGCAGTTCATTCCACATGTGAACCACCCTCTGTGTAAAAAGATCTTCCCCTCAAGTCTTTTTTTAAAATTTTCTGCTCTTGCTTTATGACTCTATGACTACACATTTCAAACAATTTGTACATACAGGACAGTAACTACCATCTACACAATGTGTTCCTTCGTGACTATTAAAGATAAATGTTGTCAAGCATAAAAATGTGTGATTTTTCTCCAAAAAGTTCTCTGTCAGACCTGTCTAAATTCTTCCTGACATTCACGTTGCTACTAATTGTGCTGGAAGATAGGGCATGAACTAAGACTGCATATTGAGGCAAACAATCAATGATATGTAAAACTCAATACTTCATCCCAAACATGGGAGATGTTTTGCTACAAGTTGTCATAGCAAAAGGTCCTTACCACCCTAAAGACGAATGATGAATACTGGCAAGAAGCAATTTTCTGAATGCCGGTTGGGAGGTATAAAGGTTGGGCATGCCCTTTGATATTAACAGTGCTCTGGGATGGTGTCAATGTAGACAGCACAAGATAGTAGTGATCTTGCCAGAGTGGAAGCTATCATGGATAATCAGTGGAGATGGAATGGAAGATGCCGACAGAAGCCACAATCAAAATTGAGTGCAGTGAGACTGCGAGGGCTCGCCAAATGAACCTGAAGCTGAACAGGAGGAAACACAATTGAAGATGACTGAAGTCAAGTATATGGGTCATCTATTGGGAGTTAAAGAACTTCATCTTGATACTGATAAGCTAACAGTTGTCATAGTGATGCAGAAATTAACAGATATGAAAGTACAACAATTTGTTGGATTTTTGCTTTGCTCCCTAGCAATGTTAGCAAACCTCTATGCAAGCTGACTGCAAAGGAAACATGGTGACACTGGAGGATAGAACAAGAAGCCACTTTGATTCGCATCAAACAACTAGTGACAACAGGGCCAGTGTTGAGTTACTACAATGTCAGTGATGAAGTCACCCTGCAGTGTGATGCCAGTGGGATAGAGCTTGGAGCAATCCTCATGTAGTAAGGACAACTTAATTTGCATTCAGGGCATTACTGCAAACTGAATTGCATTCCCTCAAGCCAGAGACTCTAAGAAAGAACAGGCGCCAGAAGAACATGCAAAACAATTTGCATACATACCATTAAAAGATCCAAAAAATTTGAAGACTGTGAATTAAATACCTGTGCTGAGACACATGAATATGGTACAGACCAAAACAAAGGGATAATTTCTCTATATGTCATGTAAATTGGGTAACCTGCATTTGCAAATTATAGTTCATTAAGTTTCTTTTTGTCTTTTAAGAAGGTCATTTGGAGAAAAGCATTTGTACCCTGTATACTGACTCGCAGTGGCCATCTAACCTCAGTTTAGAGAAAGAAGTAACAAGGCGTAGAGCTGGATGAACACAGCAGGCCAAGCAGCATCATAGGAGGGAAGGCTGACGTTTCGGGCCCAGACCCTTCATCAGAAATGGGGGAGGGGAAGGGGGTTCTGAAATAAATAGGGAGACAGGGGGAGACGGATAGAAGATGGATAGAGGAGAAGATATGTGGAGAGGAAACAGACAGGTCAAAGAGGCAGGGATGGATCCAGTAAAGGTGAGTGTAGGTGGGGAGGTAGGGAGGAGATAGGTCAGTCCAGGGAGGACGGACAGGTCAAGGGGGTGGGATGAGGTTAGTAGATAGGCTTGAGGTGGGAGGAGGGGATAGGTGGGAGGAAAAACAGGTTAGGGAGGCAGGGACAAGCTGGGCTGGGTTTGGGATGCGGTAGAGGGAGGGGAGATTATGAAGTTTGTGAAATCCACGTTGATACCATTGGGCTGCAGAGTTCCCAAGCGGAATATGAGTTGCTGTTCCTGCAACCTGCGATAGGGTTAGGGTTAGGGTTAGGGTTGCGAGCCGAAGGTTGCAGGAACAGCAACTCATATTCCGCTTGGGAACCCTGC
>NC_063351.1:47170856-47207386 GCF_021869965.1 Rhincodon typus | reverse complement strand
CTCTGTTTCCTCTCCACCTATCTTCTCCTCTATCCATCTTCTATCCGCCTCCCCCTCTCTCCCTATTTATTTCAGAACCCCCTTCCCCTCCCCTCCCCCATTTCTGATGAAGGGTCTAGGCCTGTAACGTCAGCCTTCCTACTCGGCCTGCTGTGTTCATCCAGCTCTACACCTTGTTATCTCAGATTCTCCAGCATCTGCAGTTCCTACTATCTCTCAGAGAAAGAAGTCTTGCATATGGAACATGGGGTTTCTTGACACTTAACGTCAGAGTCATGTCACTGTGAACAATTAGAACTTGTTCAAAGTAGAAAGTGCTTTGGATTCATAACAACAAAACAAAAACTATTGTAACCAGTGCAGCATGTGTGAATGTGATGCAATATCTCACCAGTCTACCTTCATTAAATACGTTCCCATAAAGCTAAAAAAATGCAACATCTGCCATCAAACTCTTGAGTACGCTAACAGCCATATGTAAACAAAAACTGAACTTCAAAGGACTTATTGCTTATTGCTTATTGCTTATTTAGTAATCATTGATTAACTACTACTTAGTTTGGAAATTGAACACTGACCATTCATATATTATTTCAGTTCTGAGGAAGGGTCACCGGACCCGAAACGTTAACTTGTTTTTCTTTCACAGAAGCTGCCATACCTGCTGGGCTTTTCCAGCAACTTTGTTTTTGCTCCCAAGTACCACATTCACTTTGAAGCACTTTGAAACATCCGAGGTCGTGAAAGGCACCACAGAAATGCAAATCTTCAATCCGACAAGTGGCAAATAATTGCTGTACGAGTCGAAAACCCATTTAGAATCTCCAATCGCTAATTTGCCGCTTTTAGGTCAAGCGATCATGATTGGAAGTTGCACTCATACAGTGACTGAACGTTGCAATGAGCGGGGACTGAGGAACAGCAAGTGAGGGTCAGCTCTGGGTGACACGAGTACAAAGTGGGGCAACCGGGGAATGACAGCTCCTGAGGGGGTGGGAAACCCGAACGCGGCTGCGAGCATTGCGAGCGGGTGAAATAAAGCAGGGAGCAAAGAAAGGAAAAGACTGCGACAAAGTTACGAACGTACCTGGAGAGTTACTGTATCTTTTATTTGTTACATTGAGGCCCATCGGGCGGAGAAAACAAAGTATCAATTTGACTGTTTCCCTCCTCCGGCGGCGGCCTCGCGTCCAATCAACGCACGCGGAGGTCGCCTCCTCCTTCCCTCCACGAACCCACCCCAAAACCAGGGACGTCACCCGGCGGCGCGCACCTTTCTGTGACGTAAATCGCAGGCTCGGCATTTCCCTGTGAAGTCGGAAGACGAGAGGGAATGGAAATTGATGTGGAGGCGGGGGATGAGGGGCGCGTCATCGGGAGGCGGGGCGAGGGTGGATCACATGGTCGGAACTCCGGCGTGTTGACAGCGTGATGACAAGTTGCGCCGGCGTTGCTACGTACTGACGTCGCCGCCCCTAGTTACCCCGTCGCTCTGAGGAGGACAAGATGGTGAGTTGGGGGGGGGGAACGGAGGGGCAAACCGGGCGCGGAGGGGATTAAACGCCGGCGGTATTTGTCTCCCGGTTGGAGGAGGTTTTGTTTATTTCCCCTATACCCTCTCGGAGGCCTCGAGCCCCAGCTCCCGGTCCTGAGGTGAGCGGTTGCTGTGACGCCATGGCCAGCAGAGCTCAGGCTGTGGGGAGAGTGTGTATGGAGCCAGGCCCGGGGATTAGCTGTGCCTTCGCTGAGGGGAGGGGACCGGTTGCACCGTAATCCCACGGCCCGCTACATACGGGCGCAGCCTGGCTCCCTCTGCTCCTTCCACCGCTTCCTTCACCCCTCTCATTTTGTTTTTGCAGGACCGGTGTTGGCTCTTATTTTTGATGGAGCCCAAAGCGCCAGTGTGGTGGCGGGTGAAAGTTTTGAAAGTCAGGGAATAGTCGTCCTCCCACGGCCCCTTCCCACTCACATACACAGCCCCCAAGTCTCGGGCAGCCCCCTCTCTGTGGCACCCCCGTACAAGAGGTTCCCGGTCTGTACGCTTCCCCCCCCCCCACCCCGTAGACCCCCCCGTGTGCTTCGTCTGGGTTCCCCCCCCCAAGCATCCCCTCCGTGTTTCTGCCCCTGCCCCATTTGTCTCCAAATCCAAACCCGAAACCCCCCACCCTCCCCCCGCCAGTCAGAATAGTGAATTACAACTAAATTTCTCCAGTTAGGCTTATCAACTCATTCAGAACCAAGATCTTTCAATTTCTTCAAGGCATGTGAATTAAATGTGATCCTTATTGCTGTCCCTGAGTTGAATAAATAGGTGGAATCGTGATAAGATGGATTCCAATGAGTTTGTTGTTAAATGTGACCTTTTTTTGGTTGTGGTGTTCCCCTTCAAGTATTAAAGTTATATTTTAGGTTTGTACATCTTAACATGCTATACAATTACTTATTTCCAAGTTTGATGACTTGATGTGTAGTCATACACAACATCCAGTTTGTGTACAGAATGTGCCCACAAATATCAACATGGTGATTTTGTTTCTTAATTTTAGATGGTTTTGATTTGAGAGGGGGAATATTGGTCATAATACTAGAATAACTAACTACTTTTTCAACTGCTGGAGCTGAGCCATTAGTGGGTTTAGTGACTCATCTAAAGGACAGTACTTGCTTTGTATCTAGATAATTTTTTTGAAAGTACATTTTACAGAATCAAAGGTGTAACTTTAAAGTGAGATCTTAATGATTGTTGGTTGGGTTTTTTTATTTGCTTTTGTTTGTAATTGTCAATATGTCACAACTAAATAGGGCACCTCAAGATCTACAGGATGGTGATGAAAATCTAGATAAGACAGCTGTTAAATCAGTGATATCATTCAGAACAGAAGTATACTGATGATTCAACAAAGAGTACAGAAAATAATTGTCAGGCTATAAAGAGAGGGCAGGGGAGTGGGGCCAGCTGAATTGCCCTTCCAAAGGCTAACATAGACATGATGAGCCAGCTGACCATTTCTATGCTGTAGTTATTTCATAAGTATATAGTGTGAAATCTTTTCTGGTAACTGTTACCTCAGATTTAGCCTTCATATCTTTCCTTTAAATTCAGTTTGGGGAAATACAATGCGCTGTTGCTAAACTATGGTAGCTAGTTAAATCTTTGTTCCTATGTTATCTTTATTTCCAGTTATAATTATCAAGCTTGCATTTAGGATTATCAAATTATTTGCTTGTCAGTGTGAGTTGATTTAGAAAATAGGGTGTTCCCTCTGAAATAAGCTGTAAAATTAGTCAGAGGTCTACAGCATGGAAAAAGGCCCTTGGCCACTTAAATCTGTGCCAGTTAAAAACAAGCACCTAATTATTCTAATCCTATTTTCCAGCACTTGACCCATAACCTTGTATGCCTTAGCATCACAAGTGCATATTTAAATGCTTAAATGTTATGATGTTTTTTACTCTACCACCCCTACAGACGGAGTTCCAGATTCACTCTGGGTGTAAACAAGGTTTCCTCACATACCCTGTAAGTCTCCTGTTCCTTACTTTTAATCTCTGTCCCTGGTCATTGATCTCTCCTCCAAAGCAGGAAAAGTTCTTCCTGTCAACCATATTTATGCCCCTCATAATTTTATAGATCTCAATCGTGCACACCCCTCCCCACCCTAGTCTCCTCTGCTCCGAGAAAAACAACCCCAGTCTGTCCAATCTCTCTCTTCATAGCTAAAACTCTCCAGCCTAGGTAACATCCTGGTAAATCTCGTCTGAACCCTCTCCAGTGCTGTCGCATCCCTCTTACAATGTGGATTCCAGAACTGCATACAATACTCTCAATCTGGCCTAACCAACTTTTTATACAGTTCCAGTATTATCTCTCTGCTCTTAAAATCCATGACTTGGCTAATAAAAGCCAGTGTGCCACGTATCTTCTCAACTATTGTTGCTCCTGTTCTGATGCCTTAAGGGACCTGTGGACATGCACACCAAGGTTCCTTTGATACTTCGTGCTTCTCAGGATCCTACCTCTCTTTATGTACTCACTTGTCTTGATAGTCCTGCCCAAGTACATCACCTCATACTTATCCGGATTGAATTCCATTTGCCATTGGTCAGTCCATCTGACCAGGCTGTCTCTACTCCACCTGTGATCTCAAGCTATCTCAATGTTCACCATCTCACCAATTTTCACATCATCTGCAAACTTACTGATTAACCTTTGTACGTTCAAGCCTAAAAATCGTTTATATGCACTACAAACAGCAAGTGGCCAAACACTGATCACTACGGAACTCCACTTGACACGCTTCACTTGTGACTTCCAGTCACACAAATACTCCACTACTGTCACCTGCTTCCTGCTGCTCATCTAATTCTGGATCCAATTAGCTAAATCTCCTTGGATTCTTTGGCCTCTTATTTTCGCTATCAGTCTCCCATGCTGGACCTTGCCAAAAGCCTTGCTGAAGTCCAAGTAGACTGCGTCAAATGCACTGCCCTCATCTACACAACTAATCACCTATTCAAAAATTCTTCGTTGGTCAAATATGACCTTCCCTTAACACAACCATGCTGACTTTCCTGATTAAATCTCGCCTCTCTAAGTGTCGATTAATTCTGTCCCTCAAAATTGCTTCCAGTAGTTTCCCCACCACTGGGGTAAACTGACTGACCTGTAATTTCCTGGTTTATTTAAGGAGGATTAGTCAGGGTAAGCACAGGAAGGATGTTCCCAATGACTGGAACCAGCAGTGAAAGTTTAAGGATACAGTTTAGGCCATTAAGGACTGAGATGAGAAATTTCTTCACCCCGAGAGTGATGGCCCTGTGGAATTCTCTATCACAAAAACATTAGCAGCCAAAACATTAAGTTTTCAAGAAGCAGATAGATGTCATTCTTGGGGCTAAATGCATCAAAAGTATGGGGAAAGAAAGGGAACAGGTACTGATTGGATGATCATCCATGATAATATTGACTCGCAGAGCAAGCCGAGAGGGCCAAATGGCTTCCTCCTATTTTCTGTGTTTCTATGCTGGTTATAATAGCTACTGTATTTAAATTTCATATTAATTAATTTTCACGAGAGAGAGAAGGTAGTTTGTCTGCCATAGAGAAGCGATTTTAACAATTGTCATCCTCAGAACTTTGAAGAGATATGGCACTGCAGCAAGTATCTTTTATAGGATAGGAATTTGAATAATTAGCTGTTGTGAAATGATAGGAGTATCACAGTGTTGTACACAATATATTGTTCAGCAGCTGAGGTTGAACTAAGGTTAAGTTAGTAATCTTTTCAAAGTCATTTACTGTGAAGTATTTAGAATCGATTCTAGAAAACTCCTCTTTTCATTATAGTTATATGACATTTTACTGTGTGGTGAAAGTAGCATTTATTACCCATTCCTAATTATCCAGAGGAAATGGTGGGGGTCTTTCACATTGAATAATTGCATTGTCATGGTGCTTGCTCACAGGGTTAAATTGGAATTCCAAGATTATGATCCAGTACTGATAAAAGATTAGCAGTGTAAATCCTAGTAAGATGATGTGTGGTTCAGAGACAGTGGTGTTCCTATGGCACCATTGCATTTATTGACACAGTAGTCCACACCATGCCCCTTTAACACATCTTATGCACCTGTGTGGACTACAGCTAAATATCAGTTTCTCACTTTCAAATATCTAGCAATAGCCAGAGGCTCGTCTGAAATAAGTTCTTTTCCCACCCCTTCGCAACTGTCTCCAGAATCTCCTGGGAAACTATCCTTGGTTCTAAAAACCAAAAGAACTGCAGATGCTGTAAATCAGGAACAAAAACAAAGTTGCTGGAACAGCTCAGCAGGTCTGGCAGCATCTATGGAGGAGAAAACAGAGTTAATGTTTCGGGTCCAGTGACCCTTCCTCAGAACTTGGCTTCTCCTATTTTCATCTGCATTCTGCTCTTCAGTGACATCATCTAAAACACACTGCCGAGTTCCATGTGTTTGCTGACAGCACACGTATTACCTCACTGCCACTTCTCTCAATTCCTCTACAGTCTCTAAGATGAAAAGCCTACACTTATCAGGGCATTTTACACTCGGGTTGATTGGTTAAGTCAGAAAATGCCTCTTGCCTATTTTGTTGAGTTGAAACAGACAGTGAGTGCACATGTTCTTTTTGTTTGCCAAGAACCAAGCATTGTGCATTAATAGATATGGTGTTAGATTCACATTAGTGCACCACACTACAATCTCAAACTACAATTATACATTGGTTGTCAGTGTAATTTGTTATATTATCCATTAGTATTATCCAGCTAATGTCCAATTGCAAAATCACATCTAGTGTTGGGCACTGCACGATTTGCAAGTGCAGGCTGGTTACATTGTTCAGTACCTTGCTTGTGAATAACCAAAACAGTATGCCGTTTGAGAAGGCTAGGGACGTATGGCCTATATATCTGATGTCATACTGGCACTGATATTCATACACCAAGTGACTCACTTCAGTGAGAGATAAAATGTCTTTGAAACCAGCCTGTTAGTGTTGAGCACCACGCACGTTGCTTAAAATTTTCAGGTACTTTACTCTTCCGTGGCAGTCTGAAGTAGACTAGGTGCTTTTCAAGACCAAGAATAACCACCAAAACTAACATCAGTTTCCATGTTCTGTACCATCAAATGACTAGCCTTTTATTAGATAATGGGGAGGTGATGGCCTAGTAGTATTATCACTGGACTGTTAATCCAGAGACCCAGATAGTGTTCTGGGAACCCAGGTTCAAATCCCACCATGGCAGATGGTGGAATTTGAATTCAATAAAAATATCTGGAATTAAGAATCTAATGATGACCATGAATCTATTGTTGATTGTCGGAAAAAAACCCATCTGGTTCACTAATGTTCTTTAGAGAAGGAAACTGCCATCCTGACTTGATCTGGCCTACATGTGACTGCAGACCCTCAGCAATGTGGCTGACTCTGAACTGCCCTCTGGGCAATTAGGGACAGGAAATAAACGCTGCCTGGCCAGCAACGCCCTCATTCTGTTAATAAATTTTAAAAAAACAATCAAAATGACCTTGTTCTTACTAATCGATGTCACAGACATGATTTCTTCCATGAAGCTTCTGTGTGTTACTATCATACTGACGTAAGTTTAATTGGCAATGGATCTGGTAGTCTCCTGGCCAGGTATTAATTCTTCATCGTTTATCATTTCTATTATAATAACTGCTTGGTTCTGGATTTCATCACAGTCTTAATTCAGACATGGGCATAGGAGATGAATGCCAGAGAGATGTGTAGATAGATGCCTTTGATACGGCACCAGATCACCAAGAATGGTGCCAATAGTGCAGTTGAATTTGACATTTCTATTTAAGCAAGCATGTTATTTAAAATAATTGCTAGCTTCAATAAAACATTCTACTGTTTGACCAACAGAAGCAAAAGTACATGATTGAAATAGATTCCCTGTTGTAAGAACATATCACTGTATTTGGCTGGACAGTTGATGTTGATGATGCTAGAAAGATTAGGTACACATCAGTAAAACCTATAGCAATGAATGAAAGCTAATATTTAATCTACAGTTCACCTCTTTTTCTATGGGATCAATTGGTTACAGAAAATTGCAGGGACTATTGTTTGTTTTTTTTGAAAAAACAGTTCATTTAGATGTCTAAAGTTGCAGATTGCGGCAAACTATAAACAATATGTATTGAAGGATCTGTAGAAACTCGAATAACGTTACACAGTTCAGTTCAGATAAATATAAAGTGATGAAATTTGACAAAATTAGACAGTTTAGTTCAGATAAATATAAAGTGATGAAATTTGACAAAAGGAAGGATGTGGAAGATGTTCTTATTAGGAATGTGCTGGAAGCATTGGAACAGGCAAGTGCTTTTAGAATATTAGTGTTCAACATTGTCCACTGTCCTTATGGTACTGACAGCATCGGGCACGTTCTCTGGTTGTGGTCTGTTCTGTATTTCAGAAATGATGTAATTGGATAACACTCCCAAAAGACCAATATTTAATATTAGAAGTTAGAGGGTTTAGCTCTGAAGACATTGTGCCTTTGAGCCTTCTCTAATGGGAAAAAAAAGGAAAAAGTTGACAAATTAAGGTTGGGAAATGATACGATAAGTTTAAAGCAAATTATTCTCCTGATCGGTATTCCATAAAATAATAAAAATAATAAAAACTAAATTGGCTGAAATCCCTTAAGCGAAATGATGCTAAGTGTAGGGAACAAACTGTCAGTTGAACAAGAAACTTCTGGATGTTTATAACAGCAAGCTCCTGACAAATAAAAAAGATTTATTTTATGAATGGCATCTCAAAGAAAAGAAATGGGATAGTAATCTGACCATTGTGCCTGTCTACCCAGTAGTCTACCTCAAATAGAAAACAGAGTGATAGGCTTAGTAATCTGCTGTAAGTTGTAGAGTTGCGTTCTGGATCCCGTTCTTCTGGGAAGTGAAGGAGGAACACTTTTACAAATGAAATTGGGTGAGACAGCTATTGCATTTGAATCTTGAAACCAAATCTTTGCAATGATTATCTGTTACCTTTGGTTGTTAAGTAGTTACCATGAGACCAAGTGTTTTGAAGAAGTGTATCTTGAATGATGCATAGCACACTTACTGTATTTTAAGTAGATGGGAGAATGTGGATAATGGAACTTGGGGAGTAGTGCTGCACAGGAATATACAGGAATATTTTGAACTTTTCCAATTGCTTCTTCCCTGTGAAAATTTGAAGGACAGGTCATAACTTCTTCTCCTGTGAAATGGATAGATTTAAAGAAAACCAAGAATGGGAAAATGTAGGATCCTTCCCAGGCAGGTGAGAATGTGCCAAAATCGATTCTGATGCTTAAAATTGGTTGTGCCTGCTATATTTGTTTAAACCAAGAGAGCCACAAAATTTCAGGACACCAACTGGTCATAGTGTGTAGGAAGATTACATTAGGCTGAATGGCCTCTGTAGTATATCTAATCAGTGTCAGCTTATGCTCCACTCAAACTGCCTTCCATCTTTCCTTATCAAACTCTGTGATTCATAATTCTCTATTCTCCCTCATGTGATTAGCTACCTTCCACTGACTGCTTCTATACTATTCATCTCAATTGCTCCCTGTGATTGTTCTCACCACCCTTTGTGTAATTAAGTTGAAAATTGCTGATAATGTAAATCAGAAAACAGCAATGACACTGAACTATAGCTGTAAAAACTTGACAATTTGAGTGGCAGGAAAGAGTAGAGAGATGAGGTATCTTTGGAAAAATGAGTTGGAGTAGGAGACACTGGAATAAGTCTTGATTTTTTAAATGCCAGTGAGGTGAAAATAGAATGGCATTTGACAGCTTAGCATTTAGCATAATTCCATCTCATGTTGGAGAGTGCATGCAAGTGTAGATGCACTGTAATATGGACAATTACTTTTTCTACTGCCATTTGATGTCACACTATACCAAGTTGCGAAATCAAGAATCTTGTTCATATTCTTCACAACACCTAGGTATATATGCCACTGGTGTAAAGAGCAGAAAGCTGGGTTTACCTATATGTGCGGGTAAGGGTGACTACTTTTTCTTATTCTTAGGGTCTTCTATCAATCTTGCGAAAATTGAAGAGCGCCCCTGATCAGGAGGTTAGAATTCTCCTTTTGGGTTTGGACAATGCAGGGAAAACAACGTTACTTAAACAGCTAGCTTCGGAAGACATCAGTCACATCACACCCACACAGGTAATGTTTGTCATACGTGGTGATTTTAAATTTCAAGGCTCTAATTTCCATGTAACTGCATGTTGCAATGGTTTAGATTCTGATTTTCATCTGAGACTGGAGTTAAAATACAACCCAGACTGATGAGAAGAAAATCCTGTCTGTCTCAGTGGAAGGGTCACGTGTAATCAATTTTGGCCACCTCTATCTAGTTCTCCAGGCATAGGTTTAGGACAGGAGATTGCCCCTAATTCAGTGATAGAATGGCAGTCTCACCAGGGAAGCCTACGGATGGCAGATGTGGGAATATGGTCATTTAAATCTGTGACAAAATGCCTAATTGCTCTAAAATTATACAGATTTTGCTGATCGTAGGATAGAATATAGAGAGTTTTAGTTGTGAACTAACCACGTTTATTCGTCCTGAGTATACAGAACACTGACAAACGTTTCCAAAAAAGAAAATATTATCTTCCTTTGCCTTTAATGTGTAAAATATCTTCTGGAAAGGCATCAAAATAGTAATTTGAAGTTAGTGTATCTGTCATGTAAATGCAGCTTTAAGTACTACTGACCTCTATACTTAAATATTCAAAACTATGTGACATCTTTGTGGTCAAGAAAGACTCATGAGGCTGCAGAAATTACGGTGGATTTGGTTTGCTCCTGCAATTTTCTCGTATGATGTGTTTATGATGTTGGCTGTGCCTGGAAGCACCAGAACAATTGTCCTATGAACATCATTAGATAATAGTTAATGTTCCCTCTAGGCTGTGTACACTTATCAGCATGCTGACGCATTACCAGAAGCTACAGCTGCATATGGACCTCAGAGGTCTTCCCTGTGGAAAAAAAAATTGCAGGGAATGTTGATCAAGGTGCCTGCATGGTTGATTAATTTCTACTGGATTGACTGCCATTTATCTTTACTGTTTCTGCTTGTCAATTCAAAGAGATGAAATTTTAATATTAAAGTTGGTGTTGCACAGTATTTCAATTAAGGTGCTGTCTTATTTGAATTAAGAGAAATACACATTCTTTTTCTAGCCCTTTCGCCTCGCACCCTGTCCCCACTGTTTCTGTTGAGCAATATTGCTGTTTTGTGTTAGATACCATTTAAGAAGCTGAAAATTATTGGTCCTCCCACCAGCAGATGACTGACACTGTACCATTGTGATTTATTCCATGGACCCCATTGATTTGTATAGCCATACTCAAAAGATTACTTTTTTTCTCATCTTGAGTTGAAGCAGCAAGTCTGGTTGACTATTGTGTGTTTTTAGAAAGCAGTTATTTAGTAACCAATTAGATTATTTAAAGCTTAAAACTAGCAATTAAAACCAGTATTTTAAAACTTAAATGAGTTACTCAGATTTGGAGATCTGATTCTTTTAGAAGCTTACAATTTTAAAATGTACTCAACTAAACCTCCATCTTAGGTTAGTTCAATTGCGCATAAAGCCACAATTCTAATTTAAACCAAATACTAACTACATCATGTCAACTGCATGTGATAAAATTTCTTTTGCAACCCCCAGCTTAATTCTAAGATGTGCATCCATACTGTAGTTATTCTTGTAACATGAGGTGAATCCTATATAGTCCTCATAAATGAAGGATGCTTTGACAGACCCTGCAGTACTATTACTTGAATGTGTTTCCAATAGTGCATTCTAGAAGCATATCATGGAAGAATGGAAATAAATAATTCTTCCTTTAAATGACAGATTGCTCAAATTTTTTCTCTTCATGATCATTCAGATGTTTACCTTTAAGTCCTTGGGTTTTGTTTACAGTTGTGATTTGATGCCAGACCTGTTTGGGATTTCCCCAGACTGTATTTTTTTACTTTGGCGTCACTTGACCTTTTGTTGTATTTCTTCTTTGTGCCCCAAGTTCAACAGGGAACTTTTTCCTTTCCCCACCTTCCAGCAGCTCAAATTGGTTGTCATCTCCTGTTCACGCCCTTTGTGTTACTGCTGTTCTCCAAATTCTTGACCTTGTAGGAGTTGCTCCTTCTAAGGACTGCTACCACCTGCTGCTGCTCCAAGTGAATCAACACACATTGCACAAATGGAAATGCCTGACGTAGGAAGTCCAGCGACAGCATGCAGCAGTGAAAGAGCAGGAACAACGTATACTGGAACTAACAGTAGTGATAAGGAGAGTACAGATGCATGCTGAGGAGAGGACCAAATAGCCCCTACTCATTGGCTGAATCTGGAATATGGGTTGTAATTTGTAAAGCCCTTTTTTTTTTTTAGTAAATCCCCAATTGTGGCTGAATTTGTATAATTTCATATTGTACGTTCTATCAATTAATATGCTTTCTGGTAATCTTTACAATTTTAAAATGCTACATGTCTATAATCTGTGTGGCAGTTATTCAACTGTTGGAGAAAATGGTGTAAAAGTTGGTATTTCTTTAAAACACATTGTGTTGAGATTCAATGGTGTAATGAAAATTGTTTGCAAGCCAATTGGGGGAAATATCCTTTGTACAACCTTCTGCCAGTCACTATATTAGTTGGATAGTTACGTAGCAAGCAGCAGAAACCCTTCACTACAACAATGATTAACCTCCAACCTCAGATGAAGTATGCATTGCATATGACTACTTTAATCCTACAGAAGCCACGCAAAATGATCTCGTTAAAGGTGGCACAGCATGTTTATGCTTTAAATGTTGGAGTGAGTAATGCCCTTCATATAACTTCTGTATTATTCACAACTATTAACTGCAGAGATCAGAATAAAGAGAATGTATGAAGAACAGTGGGGTCTAGTTTATATTGTGATAAGATGTGGTGTTCAGTTTACTGAGTAGGTTATGAATTATTCCACAATTAGAATATTGAACATCTTCACTCTCTTTATGCTAAATATTTAGAAAGATATTAAATATTATTTGAGAAAAGTATAAATTTTAAATATGTTTGAGGATTTCCAGTTATACAACTGAATCCCTGAGTTGACAGTTCTTGACTTGACAGGATTGGCATGAAATGTGAAAATTATATGTCCAAAAGAACACCGGTAAAGTTACTAGTGATTTTATGCTCTGATATCAGTTTTAAAATAAATAAGTTCTAAATACTGAATGATTCTTTCAAAAGCTGATGTTTAGATTGAATGTATTCTTCCATTATTTCCTCCTTCCACCATGCCTGTGTATCATTCTTCATCCTATCTATGGCTGAAATTTTTATCCAGACTGATGGACGTGTCAATTCCTATTCTCTGCTAGCCTCCTATCTTCCACCACCTTAAACTTTAGATTACCCAAAACACTCTAGCCTATATCCAGTTCTACATCATGTCCTATTTGTTTTTACCCCATTTATTGACTCCTGCGCACCTAATGCTGTAAATTTTGACTGCTGATCTCCTATGTAAATTCCACTGTAGTCATTGTCTGTCATAATCTAACATATTAGTGCTACAATTTCTGTGACTCTTGCCTTTTGAGTGCTTTCTTTCTCTTTTTTGAAGTGGTTTGAATTTCAACAAAAATGCTAACATGGCTTTGCAGTGACCTGACTGCAGTGACTACTCGACTGTTCATTTGTTTGGAATTAATTTAGATTCATTATAAACTTGCACCGGAACTAACTTCATAAAAGAAACTCCTTTCTTATCTCCCCAGGGATTTAATATTAAAAGTGTGCAGTCTCAAGGTTTCAAATTAAATGTGTGGGATATTGGAGGACAGAGAAAGATAAGGCCGTATTGGAGAAACTACTTTGAAAATACTGATGTGCTTGTGAGTATTTACATATTTACTCATTCTCTTTTACATTCAACCTAATTGTTTGTGGACTGTTACCAGTATTGTTAAACTGGCTCACTCTCTATATTTAAAATTCCTCTTTTAATGAAAACAAAATGTAACCAACAATGTTGATAGGGTTTTAATTTATTTATTAGCTATCAAATGCTGTTGGCTTATCATTATTGCAGAGGATAGATTGGTCAGGTCATTGCTCCCTAATTCCAAGCGCACAGCAATCGAACTTGGAGTTTTTAAAGAAAGAAGGGAACGTTTCTCTGTGTAACCCTAAATTTTGGCATGAGCTTTGGAGTCAGTAGGCTCGAGTAATTTTAGATTGAAATAAGTTTGATTTTCAGGGTCATAAGTTGGGGTGTCTCAATCTGCTTTTGTGGAAAATTGACCAGTCAAGTTCTTGCTTCATAGAATTGTATAGTGCAGAAGAGGTCCTTTGGCCCATTAAGTCTGCACTGACACATGAGAAATACCATTAACCTAATCTCATTTACCAGCACAAACTTAAATGCTCTATCCTAGGCAGCATCCTGGTGAAGCTCCTCTGCACCCGCTTCAGTGCAGCCACATCCTTAAAATGTGGTGGCGAGAACTGCAGTACTCTAGCTGTGGTCTCACCAAAGTTCTATACAACTCCATCATGACTTCCCTGCTTTTGTAATCTATGTCTTGATTGATAAAGGCAAATATCCCATACGCCTTTTTCACCACCCTTACTGACATGCCCTTCTGCCTTCACAGATCTATCACAAGGGCTTGAAAGGCAATTCTTAAATTAATTTTTTAAAAGTCTTACGGATTTCTTTTATCTTTTCTAAGTATATAACTTGATGTTTGTAAGGTAATCAGAAGCCACCTTACTGTAACATTGATTTATGAATCCTTGGCTGGATTTATAGCATAAATGCTATTGATGCTAGCTATGGGTGTGCTAGTCCCTGTTCTTTGAGTTAGAATTAGCTTTATTGTCACATGCACTTGAATGAGTGCAGTGAAAAGTTTTCAATCTCTGCTTATGGCACCATCTTGGGTACAAGATACCTAGGTACAGGTACTTAAGTATTTGGGGTGGCATGGTGGCTCAGTGGTTAGCCAGGGACCCGGGTTCGAATCCACCCTCGGGGACTGTCTGTGTGGAGTTTGCACTCCTGTGTGGAGTCTCCCCATGTCTGTGTGGGTTTCTTCCGGGTACTCTGGTTTCCTCCCACAGTCCACAGATGTGCAGGCTAGGTGGATTGGCCGTGCTAAATTGCCCATAGTGTTCAGGGATATGTAGATTAGTTGAGTTTTAGGGGGATCGGTCTGGGTGGGATGCTCTGAGAGTCGGTGTGGACGTGTTGGGCCAAAGGGCCTGTTTCCACACTGTAGGGATTCTATGATTCATCAAAATTGGAAGAAGAATAATTAAAAGTTCAGCATAATAAAAGGAAAAAACAAACTCGAATTACAGTCCTTTTCATCCAAGTCCTTGCCAGCACCTAGCCTCCAGTCTGTACTGGGCCAAGTCTCCAGTCCACACTGGGTTTCAAAACTCTCAGCCTCGTCTCCAGTCCACAAGGGCCTCGCCTGTCTGCGCCAGCCTCCAGTCCAGGACTCCTTTCCGTGACTCACTTCCCCACCCTGGCCTCCGGTATGGGACTTGCCCAAAACCATAACATTAGCTGCCATTACCTGAATAATTCTTACATAGCTAAGGTGCCATCTAAAGACTCTTTTTTTTTAGAAAAGGGCAAAGTTTGAAAGCTGTCTTTACAGATCTTCATGTCCAACACAATTTGAGGTCAGTCTAATTTCCCACCAAATACATTGCCACCCTCCTGCATTTCTAACTCATTAATCAGAGGAGTGGGTTCAGCTGAAAGGTACAATACTACACATGATCAGCTCTAAATTACTTACAGACAATGGTTGAGAGCTATATGGGTCATGGCTAGTGTGTTACTTTTATCCAAATCAGTCTTGTTTATTGCACAGTTGACTAATCTATAGCCAGAACAGCATGTTGGGGGTCATGTTAAGACCAGAATGCAACTTTATTCATAAACTACTGGTTATTATCATGCAAAGATAGTGCGTTTAGTTTTCTGGTTGGATATGATCAAACTGGCCTAAGAGCTTTCTTTATTCAAACTGTTCTTGCAGGTTAAAACACCTAAGACATTCAAGTTTACACAGTTAGCATTGCTCACTGATAATATATCTCAAAGTATTAGAGTAGGAGAGTATCCCAATTTGAAAGATATGTATGGTCTGGTTTTAGAATTAAGAAAATGTAACGCTCAGTTAGCATGGAGCAATCTTAATATCTCTGCTCGATTACTTAGTATTACTACCTGAGTTAACAAAGGATATGTTGTTAATTCACCCCAAAATCAGAAGAATAGCAATCTTTATGCCCCCTTTGTAGGGATGGGCAATAAATGCTAGTGACACCCACATCAAAAGTCATATGCCACATTATACAGCATAAATCTGAATTTTTCCGTACATCCTTTGGTTACATTCATGACATTTCGAACAGACTCTAATACAGACTTCATATATGTTTCTAAATCAGCCACCTGTGCAAAGTCTGTAACCTCAAAAAACCAGCAATGGAGCAAATAAAATTAGTTCTTTATTGACAGAGGCACACATGAAACATTAACTTTCTGTCCTTTCCACAAGTACCTGACTTGCTTGCTGATTCCAGCATTTTTGTCTTTGTTTCAGACTTGTGGCACTGGTACTGTTTTGTTTTATTTGCAGGGTAAAGCAGTACTGCTTTGTTTTTAAAAAAAACAACTGCGGATGCTGAAAATCGAAACAAAAACAAATTGCTGTAAAAACTCTGTTGGTCTGGCACCATCTGTGAAGAGAAAACAAAGTTAACATTTCTCGTCTAGTGACCTTTTTTCTGGGCTGCTTTGTTCCTATTCTTTATGATGTGGAAACAATTACACCACAGGATTATCATCATTAGGATTTTGGTGTTCTGTTGTAAATATCTTGCTCGCTGGTCACTGCTGCTATTGCGATCAAGATCAGAATTGAATTTGATGTCCCTGCTCTAAAGTGGGCAATGAAGCATTTGGTTTTTGCCAGTTCGTAAGCCATTTTAAATAGCTGCATTTTTCTTTAAGTTGTAAAATGCAAGGGTTCTTCTTTTCTGTTTTTGCAATGTATCTTCTCTCCTCTGACTTTTAAACCAATTGCGATTTTCTTCCAGATATACGTCATTGACAGCGCAGACCGAAAAAGGTTTGAAGAAACAGGGCAGGTAAATAGCATTATTTTACCTCCTGAAATTTTATACACATCAGTCCATGACATGGTACAGCATGACTCTGCAGTAGTCCTATTTTTTTTACTCTATCTGACCAGGAAAGCAAGGTTTAGGGCAAATAAAAGCAAAAGTGGATGCAATAGTTAGTGGGCATGAAATGGTCCACTTTGTAATTGACATGCATGTGTTGTTTCTTTTACAGTCATGAGTGAGTTCTGAAAAGCGTAATACAAAATATTCTATTTTTTAAACAACCTGCACATTTGACTAATCAATTCATCACCTTTCCCAGCATTTCCTCCTTTGGCTCAATGTTGATTTTTGCCTGATTCTAAATTAGTGAAGCTTGATGGATGAGGATCAGTTCAAAGAGGTACAGTAAAGAGCTGAGTCTTTAGTTCAGTTTTTAGTGATGTAATGAGGAGGAAGCATGTGTAAAGCAGCATATTTAGAACCTGTGAAGAACTGGAAGAAGATCTTCAGGAGATAAGAAAAGGCCACAACGGAATGGTGGTGTGTTGGAGGCTAAAGGATCAACTGTTCCTTATGGATATTTAACTTATTAAATGCCCCAACTAAGAAGATAATTGCTTTTTCAATTTATCATTACGTTGTATAGGTAAGAAAATATGCATAGAGATCTTCATAAATTTAGCTTGGTTTCCATTGAATGGTTCAGACACTCTTGCCAAAGTGTGCAGCGAAGTCGTCCAGGATAAATATGCATCTAAAGTAATGAGGTAATGGTGGGGGGTGGAAAGCGGGGAGAGACCGAGAAAGAGAGAGAGAGAAAGCAAGCAAGCAAGCATGAGGGCCAACCAACCAACTCATTTTTATCTCTGAATTGGCTTTTGAAATTGGGGTGCTCATTGGAATGGGATTCTTAGCACTTTAGAATAGCAGGAACATAACTAGCATTTTAAAGTGTTGTGGCTCCTTATGTTCAGGGATAAGATGATTCAATTGGTGCATTTGGTAAATAACTGTCGGAAAAACTCATCTGCTTCACTAATGTCCTTTAGGGGAGGAAATCTGTTATCTTAACCTGGTCTGGCCTACGTGTGACTCCAGACTCATAGCAATGTAGTTGACTCTAACTGACTTCTGGGTGAACAGGGATGGGTAATAAATGTTGGCCTAGCGAGAGGTACCCATATCCTGCGAGTGAATAAAAAGAGCATTTTTATTTGAATGTGCTTCCAGGAGCTTGCTGAGCTTCTGGATGAAGAGAAGCTGAGTGGTGTTCCCGTTCTCGTATTTGCCAACAAGCAGGACTTGCTTACAGCTGCCCCGGCATCAGAGATTGCTGAGGGATTGAATCTGCACACAATTCGTGACCGTGTTTGGCAGATCCAGTCTTGCTCTGCACTTACAGGAGAGGGTGTGCAGGTATGCTGCTGCAGTCGCTTTCTTTCACATCCAGAAAGTATGCAATTATTTTATTATGGTGTACATTGTGTTTTGTTATCTTCCTTGGATTACCATCACAGGCTTGTGACATTTTTTTTGTAGACCAGAACTGTACGCAATACTCCAAGTGCGGCCGCACCAGAGTTTTGTACAGCTGCAACATGACCTCATGGCTCCGAAACTCAATCCCTCTACCAATAAAACCTAACATACTGTACGCCTTCTTAACAACGCTATCAACCTGGGTGGCAATTTTCAGTGATCTATGCACATGGACACCGAGATCTTTCTGCTCATCCACACTACCAAGAATCTTACCATTAGCCCAGTACTCTGTATTCCTGTTACTCCTTCCAAAATGAATCACCTCACACTTTTCCGCATTAAACTCCATTTGCCACCTCTCAGCCCAGCTCTGCAGCTTATCTATGTCCCTCTGTAACCTGCAACATCCTTCCGCACTATCCACAACTCCACCGACTTTGGTGTCATCCGCAAATTTACTAACCCATCCTTCTACGCCCTCATCCAGGTCATTTATAAAAATGACAAACAGCAGTGGCCCCAAAACAGATCCTTGAGGTACACCACTAGTAACTGAACTCCAGGATGAACATTTCCCATCAACCACCACCCTCTGTCTTCTTACAGCTAGCCAATTTCTGATCCAAACCGCTAAATCACCCTCAATCCCATGCCTCCGTATTTTCTGCAATAGCCTACCATGGGGAACCTTATCAAACGCTTTACTGAAATCCAAATACACTACATCAACCGCTTTACCCTCATCCACCTGTTTGGTCACCTTCTCGAAGAGCTCAGTAAGGTTTGTGAGGCACGACCTACCCTTCACAAAACCATGTTGACTATCCCTAATCAAATTATTCCTTTCTAGATGATTATAAATCCTATCTCTTATAATCCTTTCCAACACTTTACCCACAACCGAAGTAAGGCTCACTGGTCTATAATTACCAGGATTGTCTCTACTCCCCTTCTTGAACAAGGGGACAACATTTGCTAGTCTCCAGTCTTCTGGCACTATTCCTGAAGACAATGACGACATAAAGATCAAAGCCAAAGGCTCTGCAATCTCCTCTCTAGCTTCCCAGAGAATCCCAGGATAAATCCCATCCGGCCCAGGGGACTTATCTATTTTCACACCTTCCAGAATTGCTAACACCTCCTCCTTATGAACCTCAATCCCGTCTAGTCTAATAGACTGTATCTCAGTATTCTCCTCGACTACATGGTCTTTTTCCTGTGTGAATACTGACGAAAAATATTCATTTAGCACCTCTCCTATCTCTTCGGACTCCACGCACAACTTCCCACTATTGTCCTTGACCGGCCCCAATCTTACTCTAGTCATTCTTTTATTCCTGACACACCTATAGAAAGCTTTAGGGTTTTCCTTGATCCTACCTGCTAAAGACTTCTCATGTCCCCTCCTGGTTCTTCTTAGCTCTCTCTTTAGGTCCTTCCTGGCTAACTTGTAACTCTCAAGCGCCCTCACTGAGCCTTCACGCCTCATCTCTACATAAGCCTCCTTCTTCCTCTTGACAAGAAATTCAACTTCTTTAGTAAACCACGGTTCCCTCGCTCGACCACTTCCTCCCTGCCTGACAGGTACACACTTCTCAAGGACACGCAGTAGCTGTTCCTTGAACAAGCTCCACATTTCAATTGTGCCCAGCCCCTGCAGTTTCCTTCTCCATCCTATGCATCCTAAATCTTGCCTCATCGCCTCATAGTTGCCTTTCCCCCAGCTATAACTCTTACCCTGCTTTATATACCGATCCCTTTCCATCGCTAAAGTAAACATAACCGAATCGTGGTCACTATCACCAAAGTGCTCTCCTACCTCCAAATCTAACACCTGGCCTGGTTCATTACCCAGTACCAAATCCAATGTGGCCTCGCCTCTTGTTGGCCTATCTACATACTGTGTCAGGAAACCCTCCTGCACACATTGGACAAAAACTGACCCATCTGAAGTACTCAGGAAATGCATCATCCAAGCATGTAGGGAGTATTCCATCAAACTCCTAACTTGCACCTCATAGGTGGCAAAAAGTGTTGAGCAGCAAGAAAGTGAGAGACTTATTATGGAATACCCAGCCCCTGATCTGTTTTGTAGCCAGGGTACTTGTGTGGCTTGTTCAGTTAAGTTTCAGACCTGTGGTGATCCCCAGGACGTTCGTGGTTAGGGAATCAATAATGTTAATGTTAATGTCAATGTTGTCAAGGTTAGACTTCTCCTGGTTTGAGATGGTTATTGCCTGCTGCAAATGTTGTTTCCTACTTGGCAGCTGAATCTGAATGTTGACAAAGTCTGTTTCATTATCTGAGAAATTGCAAGTGGGAATGAACACTCAACTAAACCAGCAGGAAACCTTCTGATCTTATTATGAAGGGAATATCATGAATGAAACAGCTGAAGATGGTTAGATCTAGGACTCTGAGCTCAGGCTTAGCTCAGCATGGACAAAGACCTTTCTCCCTGTAATCATTGCTACTCCTTGCCACAAATCCACCTCTTGTTATTCATGTTATATTTAGGCCTGAAGAATCCCTTTTTTTCCAAGTTCCCAGAATTTCTAGACCATGAAGGTGAATTATTTGGATGTCTTAAACACCAAAAGCTTAATCTTTTTTAGGATATTGCTGTCATTGAAGGTAAATCAAGGTGCTACTACCCAATTCTTCATCCAGTCCTGATGGGTTGTCTGGACTGCATATGCTATTGCCCAACTGATGATACAAATCTCCAGCTAGAATAAAGGCTTCCTGAATCTTCCATTCAGTACCTTCAAGATCTCTGTTTGGGCTGCACCAAGCTATTGTGGTCCACTGGTTTAGAGGTAGGGTAGCACCAAGAATTTTGTCATTTGTTCGCCCTTTATTCAAAATGTTGAGTAGAATGCAGTAGGTATCCAAATGAGTCTGTCAGCAACACCTATTCAGCAAACTAAATTTTGGTTTAACACTCACCTGTGCTTGCTAAAAGGTGTTGAATCCTGCTGTGTAATTTAATGTTTTTCAGGATGGAATGAACTGGGTCTGCAAAAATGTCCATGCAAAGAAGAAATGAAACTGCTCCTAAGCACAAAGAAGGGAACCAAAAGAACCATTCCCAACTTGATGACACTAATTAATCGTTCCTGACCAAACTCTTCACTATCATTCACAGTTTTAACTATGTACCAAGAAGAAACCTGGAAGTCCTGTAGCTCCAATACACTACCTGAATTTCCACAGCACTTTTATAAATACGGTATTTGTCCTGTGAACGTTGCTACGATACATCAGTCTGTGTATCTATTGTACTATCCTTCTGGAGGTGGTGTGCTACAAATTTCATGGACTGATGTGCAATAATAACTCTTGTAGAACATGCCTTTTTTTTTGCTGCAAGGTTTAAAATAAATTATAATTGTCGCAAATGGGTACACGTTTCGATCATCAAGCTTAGTGTTTCCTTTTATAAAACTTATCTCCCATCCCTTCCTTTCATGTTTTGAAATAATCTCTTCTATTTAAAATTGTACTGATTTGTGTGCCCCTTTGCAGAGAACTGTATCCACTTCATTGTGTACCATTAAATATATATTTTCTTAAATGGAACTGGAATGAATTGCACAAAGGGAATGTTTTGATTTTCCTTGTACTCATCGTTGTGCAAAGTCCTGGTGCACCATTGCTCCAAACCTTGAAGTTGTCACTAGTTCAAACTATGGAGGCACAGAATGTCTGGGAGTGGGTAGATGCAGTTCAGGCTGATTATGCAGGTACTTGTAAATAAACTCAACCCAGAAATGTAGCAGTGCATTTATCAAAAGGTGTTTTACAAAACAAGCTAGTCCAAGGTCATAGGCAAGTGTTTGGATTAGATGAGATGCCTCAGTTATCACTTTCTTCATCTACAGATTTTACATGTAGAATTCATTTATCATGGACTCAGTTTGAACCCCTGGTTTGAAATGCAGCAAGGCATCGGCTGGCCCGACTTGGATTGTAAGCAGGGAGGCTCAGCAAAATTAAATTTCTGGGCCTCGTTAATTGCCAACTTTGCAGGAAATGATTGCTTAGCTGTTAAATTCAGGTAGTGGGTCCACAATTGGCATTGGTATTCCAGGAGGGCAAATCCTGATCTTGAGGGATCCAAGGTTTCTACTAAGAAGGAGGTACTTAAATTTGACCCTTGCATTTCAGTCTCTGACTATTCTGTGTGTTGATTACTTTGTTATCGAAATTTATGTGTGTTTTGACTGATTCCTTAACTATTTATTTGCTATAATTCTGATCAGAACTTCGAGCAATTTTCAGTGTACATGGCCACTGTCCTGCATGATTTCAATAGGAGGGAGCCACCTTTTTTAAATGTAGTAGGTTTTAGTAACCTTAACTAGCTTACTTGAAATGTTAAATATTGTTGGACCTCATTGTGAATGGCAGCGGTTGAGGGGGAGAGGTGTTTTAGACCAGAGTAAAACTCAAGGGACCTTTTTAGCTGCACAAGTCTTTGTGCACAACAACAGCCTAACTGCAATTCAGGCCTTAGGTTATTGTTGATATTGGTACGCAAGTATCTTCATTCTTGAGGGGAAATGGCACATCTCTAATTTCAATTGGATTGAATAAAATATATGTTTAATTTGCAACAGTTACCGAATGTGTGAGATTGCCAGAACTTTTTAAAGTTGTTTTGATCTGCGTGACGATTTTTAGTTTTGCTTACTTCCCACTCTCTTCCAGTCAGCAAGGATACCCTGCTTGTTCACGATACACTAAATGACACTACTGTATATTCACAATGCCTATTAAGATTGCAATGAAGGCAGACATCCTTAAAAAAAACTGAACTGAGCTGTACAGCGCTAGCTTAGAAAATGGTTTCTAGTTTGTCATAACCTATTGAAACATTCATCAAACATTTTGTGGCATTGTCGTGCAGATTTGTTCTGACTTCAGTATATTTCTCTGGAAGCGTGATCTCTGTGAAAGAAACCCTGATTGACGCAATCCCCTAGATTTTCTGCATAATAAAATTTTGTGATGCTGATGAAATCTGATAGTGTCCAAGCTTTAACTTGGTTCTGAGGGGAAATAAGCAATTGATATCGAGGACTCCAGAGCCTACAGCTGATGCTGTAACCATGGTGGACACAACTTGTTTTCAGTCTTGAATAGGTGATCAGACGTATTAAATGGTCACGTGTATGTGTGAGAGACAGTTCTATATAATGGCACCTAGACCCAAATCTTGTAACAGACCAAACTGAGCTTTAACTTGGTCTTTTATTTCCAGTATTATAATATTATTCCTATTGAAGTAATAAGTTTAAATTGTAGATGAAAAATAAACAGCTGTGATTTTCTTTGTATGAAGTAAAGTAGATTTCACTTCATTTGATCCCTCTTTAGCCATGTTACTAGTATGCTGTTTTGCTGTAGTCTGTACTGTTTTTAAGTTGAAGTGCACTCCCTAACTCCACAGTTTTTGGGTCTTGCTTTTATAATTGTATCTTGTTCTTTATTATCATTCACCACTAATGAATATTTTATGCACAAGGCATCAAGATTTTCTTTGTTATCCATTGCATTGTTGCTTCTCATAAATGTTTAGAGTTTGGATAAAATCATTCTAAAAATTTTCTATCCTGCATCCCATTGGCTAGACTTTTCAATACTTCATAAGGAATTTTATTTACATAGAAGTAAGTGTGCACCCATAAATCAATGTTAACCAAACTGTTTGGTAGTAAAGAATATTTGAAGAAACAGGACCACTGCAGGTGCTTATTAATGGCCTCTGCTGGCTGTTTAAGAGTCATGATACTCAAAATGTCCCAATAACTGTCCATGTGCCTGATATGTTAGGTATGATTCTGGTGGCAGTAGTTTGCTGACAAGCTCATTTTTAAAGATTGAGGACCAATATCTCTACTGTTATTAAGTATATTAATTGCACGATTTTGCTCCATTGCCAGCAATAACAGGATGCAACCCTTCATATATGTGCTGTTTGGTTTAATATTTAGTCTGTAAATGTTGGAAATCAGAGAACAAAAAACTGGAACTGAACAACTGGTCAGTCAACAACAAAGTAAAAACAGGTTGCCTATAGTTGGGATATTTTTTAAAAATATTCTTATCGACTGCATGGCTATATAACTCTAGATTTTTTTGAACCTGTAAAACTAATCTATGACTGATAATTGTCCACAAACACCTAACTTTTAAATTCATCAGTTTCCATGAAGGACAGATTTCCATTTTAGTCAATGCTTGTGCGATCTTGGGAGTCCTTTGAGTTTATAAAGTTGCTGTCAAACAATATACAAGGACACAATTTCCCCACAATTGCTGAAAATATTTAGATTTATTAAACATCTATTGCATCTTGCAGAAATATCTATCAACCACTTTACACATATGGGCTTCACTGATTTTTGTAACCAGTTAATGTGATCTGAACAGTTAAGCTTATTCTAAAGGGACATAGGATTGGTCTGGTCTGATTCTGTGGTGGATCAGTATCTGTACCAGTGACCTGTTATTTAAGGCTCTGGTATGTGTAATGATTATTATTAAAGTATGCTGATCAAAGCTAAAGTGCTGATAGAAAATGAAACGCTCTCAATTTGGAGAAGAAAAGAAGCTTTCCACATCTTAATTGTTTAGGTCAGCTTTAATTCAGTGGCTTCCTAATTGTAGACAGTCATGTGGCAATAGTCAGTCAGTTGGTTTCAGAATGCAAACTGGCCAATGCTGCTTTTCTGCCCTGTTGCTTATCTGAATTCTCATACCTAATCCCCTCTAGCAAGTAACATGCATTTCATTGGGTTAGATAGTTGTAGACCTTCTCTGACTGAAATCCACATTTTTGTTATAAATTCAGTATCACTGTTGTAATCCTTCACCTCTTAAGGTTAACCATCTCCCAATTTACACTTGTAAAGGCTGTCACGTTCATTTTGAAAAGATGTATGAGCAGGAGCAGGTGGGGCGAAGGGTAGTTTTAAAGGTTAACATTTCGAAGAGAATAAGATAACATTTAATTTTGTGTATTGCCCAATGCATTCTGAGTGATATTGTACTTCAATCTTGTTTAAGTACAGTGTCACGTTCCAATGTAACTTGGATGGAATGCATTTTTATCAAGAAGTTCCTTTCCATTTCCTGCTACATTACTTTTTAAAATATATGCTTGGTAGTTAAGTCCTTGAGTGCATGTGTTTTGTGTTGGTAAAGAGTAAATGATCGTGAACCTTTAAAATGCAGTCATCTTGCATTCTTTATTTGGATGTAGATATTCTATCTATGGTTATTAAGTTCATATTGTTATGGTGTTATCAGCTGTTTTCAGCTTTTATATTTTTTCATTAGTCAAAGCAAATAAAGATACTGGTATTTTGTCATAGTCCATACTGTACACAATGTAATTCAAATGCAAAATGTCTTGTTCATGGAATAAAGACTATTTAATAGAAATTAAAGGAAACTGAATGGGGTTATTTTCTCATCTCCTTTCACCTGTCAAACCTTTTATTGAGACACATGAGGTGAAGTGCTGAAGTATATAAGCAATGCACCACTATTGTTGAAAATAATTGCTCAGAGAGCAGTTGAATAATAAACTTTTCTTGTCTAGAAGAACCTTCTCAGAAACAGGAGCTGTATTTTCAGCTCCTTTGCAATGAGCTACTAAATGTATATTTAAACAGGGCTTTATAACATCCCAAGGGCCTTTCACAGGAGTGTTCTAAAACAGGTGACATTAAGTCCCATGAGGAGATATTAAAGCAGATTACCAAAAGCTTGATGTGGTAAGTTTCAATAGATGCTACAAAGGAGGAAAGATGTAGAAAGATTTACAGGGGAGTTCCTAGGGTTTTAAGAGTTTAAAGTGAAACATCATTGATAGAAAATAGTGATTTGGCATCTTTGAGGCAACTCGGAATGTTGAAAATGGATGGTTAAAAAGAGATTATGTGTAGTTAAGCCTTGTCATTGGGAATATATGCATCACATTTGATATTGTCAATACTGCAGTGCACCTTAAATTTGCTTCATAGTGCAACTTCATTTTCATTGGCTCACAGCTAAATGGATAAGAATGCTGACAACAAAAGAATTACTTGAAAACAGAAGAGAAAAATTAAATAGGTTGAAATATTCAGCTGCCATCTTTCTTGTTAACAGGATATCAATACTCAGTACTTTTATTCAATATGTTTTTATAGTTGCATCATTCACTAACGTTTTTTATCTGTAGTTGCCTCTTGCGTTTGAAATCATACTAGTATTTCTCACTGCAACTCCGCATTGCATTTTCCTCTGGTCTTTTACACTTGGAACATTTTTCCGCTTAATTTTTAAAAACTTGCTTTATTTCCCTATCTCCATCAAATAAAAATAGTTACATTGTATCTTGTCACATATTTAGCATGGTGAATTACTTTTGAACTGTATTTACATAAATTCAGCAGCTGATTTAGACATCACAGGATCAGATTAATAACCTGTGAGATAAATGATAAGTTAAATATTTTGATTGAGACACAGACATTGACACAGGAATCCAGATGACCAACTTGCCCAACACATTGCGATTAAGTCTGTTGTATCTGTCTGGATGCACTAGCACAGGCTGACAGTCCAGGTCCCATTTTACCATCTCATCTGTTGTTGGCACCTCCAACAGTTCAATTTTTGTGCAGTAGTCAAGGAGCAGGAGTGGGATTTGAGCTCATAATCTTTGACTTGAAAGAGAAAGGCAAAACAACAGCGGCAAACTAATTTGTAGTGTTCTGGAATCCACCAGTCTCACTGTTCTGGCAACAAATAGAATGCTATTATTAATAATAAACTTATTGCTTAAAATGGATTTAGGCTACTGCTTTCTGCTCAAACTGGAATAGGTGGGTTAAAAATACAAAGAATATTCTCTGTTGCCAGTCATTGATTTTTCCACCTAGTTAACCAACTTTTTCTTCTTGCCAATACAGCATAATGAATGGAGAGAAGATCCAAGATAATTTTTCTCATATCTTAAAATACCAGTCATCACAATGGTGGTCTGCATCCCTAGTGCTATTAACAGATGATGCCCTTTAGTAAAACATTTTAGAAGGCAGTGCTTCACCTGATAAAAGTTAGACCTTTTTGCAGAAATCTGGATGATGGCTGTAATGAAAATCATGGGAACAAGGTTTTTATTGCCAAGGTGAATAGGAACTTGCAACAAAAGGATAATAAGTAAAGGCAAAATAATGAGAATGCTGGAAATCTGAAGCAGAATGCTGGAAATCTGAAGCACAATGCTGGAGCAGGTCTGGCAGCATCTGTGGAGAGAGAAATAGAGTTAGCATTTCAAGTGCAGTATGACTCTTCTGAATTTACGCCTTCTTTCTCTTGAGGCCCACTCGTTCCAGAATTCTGTCTCCGAATCTCTCCCTTTACCCTCTCTCTCTCTCTCCAATGCCATGCTGCATTCTGTTACAAACTTCAGAATGGAACATTTATACCCTCATTCTAGGTCACTAATGAGCAATGTCATGGCAGTTCAATACAAAATAAATGGTGTCAAATAATGGTTTAAGGATCTCACTAGGTGCAGTATTCTCAATATTTCCCTGTTCAGCCTCCAAAGAACAGCAGGAATAGTAGTCGAATCGGCCATTCAGTAAGGTCAAGACTGATATGATTGTGGCCTGATCTCCAATCTAATGTCAGCCCAGTACTCCCTGATGATTAAAAATCTATCCAGTTCAGCTTTGAATATATTTGATAACCCAGCCTCTACTGTCAGAATCCCTACAGTGTGGAAACAGGCCCTGCAGCCCAACAAGTCCACGTTAACCAACAGAGCTTCCCACCCACCCCCATCCCCCTATAACCCACCTAATCTACACATCCCTGAACACTACAGGCAATTTCCCATGGCCAGTCCACCCTAGCCTGCACATCTTTGGAGTGTGGGGGGAAACCTGAGCACCCGGAGGAAACCCACGCAGGCACCGGGAGAATGTGCAAACTCCACACAGACAGTCACCCGAGGGTGGAATTGAACCTGGAACTGTGAGGCAGCAGTGCGAACCGCTGAGCCACTGTGCCTTCTGGGAAAGAATTCCACACAGACTAACAACCATTTGAAAGAAAAAAATTCTCTTAATTTCAGTCTTAAATGGACAACCCCTGATTTTTAAACAGTGTTCTGAAGTTGAAGACTCTCAACAACTGAAAGCGCTACAAGAACATATGTATCTCCTGCATCAATGCATTATTAGCAGCCTCCAGTACCTGATTTGAGTGGTCATTGCAGTAGATACGGTAACTTGGACAGTGGCAACACCTGAGCCCAGTTGTGGCCTGATCCAGCATCCCAGGGTGGTGGGGTCAATTACTAGGGAATACAGGTTCAAGGTGCGGGTGAGGTGTGATAGTTTAAAAGAGATGTGCGAGGCAGGTTTTTCACACAAAGGATGGTGAGTGCCTCAAACGTGCTGCCAGAGGAGGTGGTGGAAGCAGACACAATAGCAACGTTCAAGAAGTACCTGGACGAATACATGAATAGGAAGGGAATACAGGGATATGGAACATGTAAGTGATAACAGTTTTACAATGGAAGGGCAAGATGTGTCGGTGCAGGCTTGGAGGGTCGAAGGACCTGTTCCTGTGCTGTATTGTTTTTTGTTCTTTGTCTACATTTTTCAGTTGAATTCATTTTTGGTTGACGATTAGGCATATGCTTCCTGTCCATGTTATTTGACCTTCCCCCAGTCCAAGTCTCAGAGTGCGGCTTGTGACAAAAGCATGAACTTAGGATTTTGGAAAGGAGGTGCTCCTTTCTCTTTTTATAACTTTGTAATCATCCAGAAGAGTGGAATTTGAAAAAAAAACTGCATGAGGTGGAGCAGAGGTCTGGCTGTGAACTCCTGTGCCTCCCAAACTGCACCCAGGGAAAATATAAGTGAAAATATAAGGCAACCCAGCAGCTAGAGGAAGTACAGAAAAGGAACCCGAGAAAGGAATGCCAGTCATCTCAAGGCCAAGGACCACTTCCACCTCCTGGAAACACGTCCTGGAAACACCTCCCAGACTGTGTGATTGGAGTTGTGGCTCTAGGATTGAGTTAATCAACTAGACAAAGACCCACAGAACCCAGGAGCAATGACACCGAATTTCCTTGGTGGACAGTCATACTTGTTGGTGAGTAATTTATGATGAAGGTAACATCACAGGGAAATGGGTAACTGATTAGCTGGTGCGTATGTTGCTCACATCTTTTCAAGCCTAGGAATTTGATTAATAATTGTGAGGTATCATTTAGTATTAGTAAAGTTTACTAGTGGTAATAAAGCTTATTGGGAGTGGTTAGATTTATGAATTAATTGAATAAAAATTAATGAGGTCACAAAGGAAGGCTGGGAAGGTAATACGTTGAGACTGCAGGTTGTGGCATCTTCTAGGCTCCAGTGTGATCTAAAGCAGACATATCTGCAGTTAGTATTTGCAGGTCAGTAGTTAGCAACAGGGAGTTGCGACTGTGGGTGAGGCAGGTACAGGGACCCAGGAGGTGGAGAAATCTTGGTCTTTGCAACTGCTCAATATGCTTGAGGTTCCTACAACCTGTATGGATCAATGTGATGACTGCAGGTGGAACATGACATGGGAAGCCACTCAAACAGTGGGAGACTTCATCAGAATGCAATGTTTGTGGAGGGCAGCATAGCTAGCATTCTCTGAAGCCAAAAAATGAGAGTCTATATTGCTGTGTTGCCTCCCCAGTGTCAGAGTCTGGGATACCTTCCCTGGTCTGGCAATGTACTTGCAATGGGTTAGTAGGATCCTAACATGGCTGTGGTCCATACAGGTATCAAGAACATGGGTCGGACTAGGAAAGATGTTCTGCTGAGAAAAACACGAGCAGCCAGGGACTAAATTACAAAGCAGAATCTTGCCTGAGCCACAAACAAATAGACAAAGGGTAAATAAGTTTAGAGAGATGAATGTGTAGCTCCAACATTTATTTGGGGAAAACAGGTTTCATTTCCTGGAGCTCAGACACAAGTGTTGGAGATAGTGAGAGCTGTGCCGTTCTGCACCTGATCCTGACTAGGACCAGAGTTCCAGTTTATTATATAACTAGGACAGTAGAGAAAGCTTTAAACTTACTAGTGGGGGGAATGGGGTTAAGTGGATATATTTCAAAGTGAAGGGAAGCAGTGAAGTGAGACCAAGCAGCAATTCGATAAACAGAATGTGACAACCTCCACAGCAGAGGCACTGGTTTTTATCAATCAGCTGTGCTGGGTGAGCCACATTTTCCACATGTCTAATGACACCTGAAACAAGCTCTGTACTCCAAGCTCCATCATAGCAGTTACCAGGAGGTTGCAGAAGGCGCTTCAAGAATGTTCTGAAATCCTCTCTGAAAAAATGCTTTATCTCCAAGAATGCTTGGAAATCTCTTGCCCGAGGGCACCCAAACTGGAGGCGAAGCATCTGTGACTCTCTCCAACACAACAAAAGCAAACAGTGAATGGAGTTTGCGTCAACCTGAGCATCCCACCTATTCTCTTCAAATAGCACCAGCAGCCCACAGCAGGCTGCGTGGATCTGGCATTGAGCTGTTCAGGCACCCCAGGACCCAGTGGAAGACAGTCGTCTTCAGTTTCGGGGACTGCCTCAGAAGAAGACCAGAATACTACAGGAAGGGACAGAACCTACAAACATAAGAGTACATCAACAGAGAAGGCCAGAAGTTGTAAACAACAAGGTACCAAATTAAAAGATTAAGATCCTGTATCTGAATGCATCATTTGTAACAAAAGGAATGAATTTTTTCTGATGGAGGGTTTTTTTTGAGAAGGTGGAGGTGAGCCACCTTTTTGAACCACTCTGGTCCAAATGTGTACTTAGACTCACAATGCTAAACAAAAAATAAAAATATATGACCTGACAGACATTGCAGAGACATGGTTGAAAGGTGACCAAGTCTGGGACCTGAATGTGGAAGATGTTCAATGTATTGGAATGAAAGAAAGCTAAGAAGAGGTGATGGTGTAGCTCTCTTAATTAGGAATGATATTAGTTCAGTGATGTAAAATGGTCCTAATTTGAAAAATCAAGATGTAGAATCAGTTTGATTGGATAGAGATAAGGAGTGGGGAAGGTAAGAGGATACTTGTGGGAGTTGTTTATCAGGTCTATAACAGTAGTTATACCGTAGGACAGATGCAGGAAGAAATAAAAACAAGAATCAAGCTGCAATAATCCTGGGTGACTTTGAACTACATGTAAATTGGGAGCATTGGATTGGCAAAGATAGCCTGGAAAATTAGTTCATTGAATGTCTTTGGGACAATTTTATAGATCATCACATTCTAATGTTTGTCTATTTAGTCCCTAAATTTGATGAGGAACAAGTAGAAACCCTCTTTATCTCTTTAAAACTTTTAACACAGTGATTAGAGTATCCAGTCCATCAATTGACACTGCTGTTACAGAACAGGCTAATGGGGACGTTTATTACCACAAACAGAAACAGACAAAGCAAAGTTAATGTTGCGGGTCATAGAATCCCTACCTTGTGGAAATAGGCCATTCAGCCCATCATGTCCACACTGACTCTCCAAACAGCATTCCACACAGGCCCACTCTTCTGCCCTATCCCTGCATTTTCCATGGATGATCTACTTAACCTACAAATCCCTGGACACTATGGACAATTTACCATGGCCAATCCATCTAACCTGCATATCTTTGGACTGTGGGAGGAAACCGATACAGACAATGAGCAAACTTCATACAAGCAGTTCCCTGAGGCTGGAATCGAACGTGGTCCCTGGCGTTGTGAGGCAGCAGTGAGAGCCACCGTGCTGCCCAAGGAGGTCCAATGACCCTTCTTCAGTTCTGGACTGAACTGAAGCCGAAACGTTAACTCTGCTTTCTTTCTCCACAGATGCTGCCAGACCTGCTGAGATTTTCCAGCAATTTCTGTTCCGGCATCCAAAGGTCTTTGTTTTTTTTTCAGGAAGTTTATTACTTCTTACCAGAGGAGAATGTTATTTTAAGTGATTATCAGATAGTACAAGAGGCACAGAGGCAACAATTCCATGTCGTCAACAAACAATCTGATAAGACAAACGTGGAATTTGAACAACTTAAGGAGCTCAGTCTTGACTGGTGGATACTCAAAACTGAAGCCACAACAAAAGCCTTTGTGATGTAACTCTCCTTAAGGAGTTCAAATACTCCATACCCTTTAGTGGAGAATCACAGAGGGTAGAAGGGTCCCATTTATGCAGTAATTCTGACTGACAGCTATGAGTTAAAGCCATAAACTCAGGAAAGCTGTGGTCTGGGAACAGTCAGAGACAAGGGTGAGATAAATATCTTGGAGGGAAGCTGGAGAAAAAGGAAAGGCCAGCATGAAGAAATGGAACTGTCCCAGTCTGGTCGCAGGATGGCACTGGATGGGAGACAGGTGAGAAACCTCCCTGAATGCCTTCACTATTAGGAAGCCAGGGCACATAAAGGAAAATTGTTGGCTTTGGAATCACCCAGAAAGTGAAGCTGAAAAGCCAGTACTTGTAGCATTAAAGATGATAGTGTCTGCTCAGGTATAACTTGCCCAGAATAGCTGTTAGGAGTTTGGGTCTGAAGGAATGACGATCATGAACTTTAAAACAGCCAGAGAGAGAAATCAGCTTTCTGCACAGGTGATGGGATGCCTAGTGGTATTATCATGGACTGTTAACCCAGAGACCCAGATAATGTTCTGAGGACCTGGATTCGAATCCTGTCATGGTGGAATTTAAATTCAATAGATATCTGGAATTAAGAATCTAATGATGACCGTGAATCCATTGTTGATTGTCAGGAAAAATCCATCTGGTTCACTAATGTCCCTTAGGGAAGCAAACTGCCATCTCTACCTGGTCTGGCCTATATTTGACTCCAGACCCAAAGCAGGTGGTTGACTCTGAAATGCCCTCTGGACAATTAGGGATGGGCAATAAATGCTGCCTAGCCAGCGATGCCCCCATCCTGTGAATGAATAAAGAAAAACATTGTTTGCTTGCAGACATTGCTAGTGGGAAAAATAAATGATATTCATAGTGGTCTAAAATATTTACAAATTTATTTCCTCTTAAATTAAAATTTCCACTTTCTGTTAGAATGAATGAACATTATTCCATATGGGATTGACCATGTAGATGATCTGATCTTTATTCAGGTTAGCTGGAGTGAACCACCATGGCATCTGGTAGATCACAGTGCACTAGGTCCCTGACTCAGGAAATGAGCAGCTAACATTCCTGCTCTGCATCCAGTGCATCTTTGCTGTGGACATTGCTTGAGGTCAGCATCAGGCTCAGTTGTGAAATCCTGATAGTGGACTGGCCCATTGCTCTCACTGTCACATAGTCATCAGTGGCCACTTGGACATTTTACAGTCTTTGCAGTTACAAGCCGTTTTCTTCACAGTGATAGGCAGGGAATTGAAAGGTGGCAGACACTGGAGAAATGAGATGTTTGCAAGTGAGTAGTCTAGTTCCAACATAGTCTTAAAAACTTTGCCCATTTTGCGATGGCCAGTTCAGTAAACTGAGTATTTTCAGCGACATGTCAAAGATATGCAGGCTAGGGTGGATTGGTCATGCTAAATTACCCATGGTGTCCAGGGATGTGCAGGCTAGGTGGATGAACCATGGGAAATGCAGGGTTACAGGAATAGGGTAGGGGTTGAGTCGGTTAGGATGTTCTTCAGAGGGTCGGTGTGGACGCAATGGGCTGAATGGCTTGCTTTCACACTGTAGGAATTCTAAGATTCTATGATATTCCATCTGGAAACAAATTGAATTCCAGTATATCAACAAAATGGTTCATGTGAAAGATTACAAAGGTGCTACTGGTTAGAGTTAGAGAGTGAATTTGGTCATGTGTCTGGTAACAGTGAGGATAGTCCAAAATTGCCAATCCTATGGATTGTGGGTGCATTTGTTATAATCTTCCAAAATTCCTTAGATTCGGGAAATGTTCTAGAGGATTGGAAAATAGAACACGTGACACCTTTAGTCACCTTTATTCAAGGGAGGCAGAAAGCAAGAAACTACGGGCCAGTAAACCTAATAACTATCAGAGGGATCCTGCTAAAATCCTGTATCAAAGAGGTTATAGGAGGATGCTCAGAATTATCATGAGGTGATAAGGTAGAACTGCTGTGGCTTTTGAAAGGGAAATCTAATGTATTAGAAAAACCTTTTTTTGATAAATGGTATTCACATGGACAAAGGGGAACTGGTAGAGATGATATAATTGGATTTTCAAGAGGCATTTGATAAAGTGCCATGTTGAAGATTGCAACACAAGATAATAGCGTCTGGCGTAGAAGCTGATGTATTCACATGGATAAAGGATTGGTTAGCTAACAGGGATAAATGTGTCTCTTCTGGGTTGGCAACCTGCAACTAGTGGGTTACCATAAGAATCAGAACTGTGTCCACAACTATTTATAACCGATGTCAATGATTTAGATGAGTGGAGCTAAATTTTCCAATTCCATCAAGATAGGTAGGAAAGTAAGTTGTCATGAGGAGATAGAGAGTTTGCAAAGGGATATGGACAGATTGCGATTATGCAAAACATTGACAGATGAAATGTAGTGTGGGTGAACATGAACTGTTCGCTTTGGGAAGGACAATAGAAAATTAATACACTGTTTAAATGAAAGGAAATTATGGCAAGATTTCCAGCTCCTGTTTACTTTCCAGTAAATCGCAGATGTATGTATGGATGTTGGATACGGGACAGGATTGGTCTATAGAACATTCCCTCTGACAAATGAAATGCCTGTTAATATTTGCTGCTAGGTGCACACATGCTACTAGGAGGGACTTGAGCAAGGAACCCAAGGTGACCTAGAGGAAAGGGGAGAAGGACATTAACTGTAGTCAGCTGGTATTATTTGTTGCGACTGCCTATTTGTGCCACAAGTGTTTTTGTATTTCTCTTTACTCAACCTCTTTGGTCCTGGTTGGGTTCTCATTTCGGCAGTCCCCCCTCAGTCTCAGCAACAACTAACTGACAAGAGAAGCCAAGTATAATGTTGCACTGTCCTGAAGTGGGGAATAGCCCACTGCTGGTTAGAAGGCATGACTGTTGAATTCCTCATTACCAACAGCAAAGCTAATTCAAGAATCCATGAGAATTGATGCTGTGGTAATTATGTGAAAACAAAAATACCCAAATGAGGAGGATGGTCTGTGTGTGGGTTATGAGAAGCACTCAATAGCCTAGCCAGACAAGACAGATGACTCAATCCATCCCTTAGGAAATGAGGCTATGTGTATTGCTGTGCCTCAGATAAACAGTGTGAACAACAAGATCTATTCTGTGTCTAATCATCTCCAGATTTGACTTATGTATGATCTCTCTTGCCTGTGAAACTTACAAGTTCTTTCTTTTACAAAAACCAAGGTATTGTTGAAAGCTACAGAAAACTGAGGGCAAGTTCCAATCTCATTATTGCCAAATTATCTGGGCTCTGTTCTTTTATGCGCTTTTAATGGATTAGAACTCATGAGAAACCTACCCACTGCCTTCAGCTGAACGTTGTCATTGTTTCAACTCTTTAAAAAAAAACACTAAAATAAAGAAAACTGATTTTAATTTTGCCTTGAGGCCAAGAGTTATAAATGAAGATGAAGGCATGAAAAAGATTGTCTGTGACTCGGGCAGCATGAACAAGGGTGGATTGAAAAAAACTCAGTTCATACTGGAAAAATATGTGAAGGGTGTGGTATTTTTTTTAAGCTTACAGCTGTGAGCAGTGACTGTCAGAAATTCACACTAATCTGTTCATCAAATCAGAGGCATGTAGATGATGTGCAGTGTGCTCTGGTTCCAACTTTTTTAAAATTAATGAAAGATCTGGCGTACCCTTGCACTTATTAAAGATTGCAAAGTGAAGATGTCAGCCAGTCCACAGCTAAGAGAGATGGGTCCGCTTTGTATGCTACTTGGATCTGTCTTGATACCAAGCCATTTCACATTATGATACTGTGGAAAAATCACTCAACGGCTGCATTCTGACTAATGCATTCATCTGTCTGCAGGGATTATGCACAGCTGCATTACACTGTCCATCTAAAGCCAGGCTGTTTTAAATATTTACCATATCCTGCCTGTGCAGGTGCATCTCCACCCCTGCTGGACCAATGCTGATGCAGCTCCCCTTCTCTTTCCCCTTTCCAACTGGGTGATGCATGGCCTGCGTTTAATCTTATGGAAATACAGACAGGTTCCAAACATAGTGATAGTAGGAATTGCAGATGCTGGAGAA
>NC_063351.1:47131562-47135856 GCF_021869965.1 Rhincodon typus | reverse complement strand
TCCAGACCCGAAACGTCAGCTTTCCTGCTCTTCTGATACTGCCTGGCCTGCTGTGTTCATCCAGCTCCATACCATGTTAACCCACTTTGAAAGGCTTTGACCAGTTCCAGTTGATGACTAACACCATCACCGCTCCTACATTGCAACAGTGTCCACACTTCAAATGCTCTCAGTTAGCTCTAAAGTGTTTTGGAAAGTCTTGACAGCTGCTATATAAACACAAAGTCTGACCTTCTAAGAGTGGAGAATCATAGAAGAGTGCAGAAAGAGGCTATTCAGCTCATTGAGTCAGCACCAACCCTTCAAACAGCATGTCACCCACACTCATCCCCCTCCCAATCCCCACATTTACCACGGCTAACCCACCTAGTCTGCACATCCCTGGACAACTCAGCATGGCCAATCCACCTAACGGGGCATCTTTGGACTGTGGGAGCAAACTGGAGCACCCAGAGGAAATGCACACCGACAGTCACCTGAAGGTAGAATCGAACCTGGTGCTGTGACGCAGCAGTGCTAACCACTGAGCAACTGTGCCGTCTTTGCTTTCTTTCTTTCATTGTTATGTCAGCCAAACAAAATTCCTCAAATGGACTGGACTCCCGTTTTCAAAGTGGAAAATCCATCCACAATGCTGGCCCCTGTCCAGTATCAGCTCCTGTTGACTACCCAGTCACTTAATGGCATTGTAGGGGATGCCACCAGGTAGAGTGTCCCAATCGACAGCCTCTCCCACACCTTAAAGTTTCACTCCCTCCACCACCAGTGCAGCAGGACAGCAGTGTGTCCCAGACACAGCCAGCCCCACCCTTAGCTTTCTTTGGTAGGAGCCTATGACCAAGCCCACAGCTTCCGCCACTCCCAAGATCAAAGGCAGCAGGCAACAGTAACACCTCCAAATCGCTCAAACTGCCTCGTAACTATATCCCACTCCTTTCAGTGTCACTCGGTCAAAATCCTGGAACTCCCTCCTTCAACAGACCTTCAACAGACTGAGTGCAGTGCTCCCGAGGACAGCTCATAGAGTCATAGAGGTCTACAGTGTGGAAACAGGCCCTTCAGCCCAACTTGCCCATGTCACCCAGCTTTCACAATTAAACTAGTCCCATTTGGCTGCCTTTGGTCCATATCCCTCCATACCTATCCCATCCATGTAGAGGGAGGTGGGGATGACCTTGACCTGACACAATCTGTCCATCTTCTCTCCCACTTACCTGCTCCTCCCACCTCACTGACCAATCCCCACCACTCCCTACCTGCACTCACCAATCGCCATCCCACCTACCTTCCCCAGCCCCCCCCCCCCCCTCTCTATTTTTTTCAGAGCCCCCTTCCCCTCCCCCATTTCTGAAGATGGGTCCCAACCCGAAACGTCAGCTTTCCTGCTCCTCTGATGCTGCCTGGCCTGCTGTGTTCCTCCAGCTCCACGCTGTGTTATCTCCGTCTCCAGCATCGGCAGTTCTTGCTATCTCCTTGTAGCTGTCTTAATGTTTCTTAAATGACAAAATTATACTCGATGCCACCACTACCTCTGGCAGTCCGCTCCAAACACTCACCACCTTCTGTGTGAAATTATTGCCCGTCTGGACCCTTTTGTATCTCTCCCCTCTCACTTTCAACCTGTTGCTTCTAGTTTTACAATCCCTTACCATGGGGAAAATCTGTTGGCTATCTACCTTATCTATGCCTCTCATGATTTTATAAACCTCTAAAGGTCACTGCTCAGTCTCCTACCCTCCAGGGAAAAATGTCCCAGCCTATCCAACCTCTCGTTATAACTCAAACCTTCCAGTCCAGGTAGCATCCTAGTAAACCTTTTCTGCACTCGTTCTAGTTTAGTAATATCTTTTCTATAGTAAGGCATCCAGAACTGCACGCAGTACTCCAAATATGGCCTTACCAACGTCTTATACAGCTGCAACAAGATGTCCCAACTCCTAAACTCAATGCAGGGAAAATAGGGATGGGTGAGAAACACAGGCTCAGCCAGTGACAAACGTTCTGTAAGAATGAGTGGAGCTTTATTGATGTAAACAAGGTGGTGAGCATGTGGTTTCACAGTAAAGGTTCATCCACATAACCCCTAGAATGAGATAAACCAGAACACTCTGGCTAAGTATGACCAGCTGAAATGGACTTCACACTTTAAACTGAACGTGTGTTAGTGTGAGTCGGATTTTTTACTGATGTTTGCACACATTTTCAAAGCCTTTTTAAGACGGTAAAGACTCTCTCTAAATACAAAATCAGATTCCAGATAGATAGACTCGCACATGCTTTGCAGCTTAAACTCTGTGCAAGGTTTCACTGGGTGAATTATTCCTCGAAGTGCACAGACTCTTTGCCAATGTGCAAACATGGAAGAGCTAATCCACCAGCAACATCCCAGGAACAACTTTGAAGTCAATAGCCAGTCAACACTACCCTTTTGTGGCATTTGCTGAGGTTGGTATTATCTGAGGCAGATAACTCCCAGCTCTTCCCGCAATAGTCTGAGTGGATTTTTAAGGATTATCTGAACCGACAGATGCAAACTCAGTTGAAGATCTCAGCTGAAATTTGAATCTCTTTTTCAATGCATTGCTCATAATGTGTCACTCTCAATGTACTGCCCTCAATACATCACTCACAATGCACAACTCTCAATGTGTCACTCTCAATGCACCGCTCTCAATACGTCACTCCCAATGTACCGCTCTCATATGTCACTCCCAATGCATCGCTCTCAATATGTCACTCCCAATGCATCATGCTCAATGCGTCACTCTCAATGCATTGCTCATAATGCGACACTCCCAGTGCACCACTTGCAATACGTCACTCCCAATGCGCCACTCTCAATACGTCACTCCTAATGCACTGTGCTCACTACGTCACTCCCAATGCACCGCTCTCAATGTGTCATTCCCAATGCACCGCTCTCAATGTGTCACTCCCAATGCACCGCTCTCAATATGTCACTCCTAATGCATCACTCTCAATGCGTCACACTCAATGCATTGCTCATAATGCGACACTCCCAATGCACCGCTCTCAATGTATCACTCTCAATGCACCACTTTCAATACGTCACTCCCAACGCACCGTTCTCAATACGTCACTCCCAATGCACCACTCTCAGTACGTCACTCCCAATGCACCGCCCTCAATGTGTCACTCCCAATGCACTGCTCTCAATGTGTCACTCTCAATGCACCTCTCCCAATGCGTCACTCCCAATGCACCACTCTCACTATGTCACTCCGTCACTCCCAATGCACCATTCTCACTACGTCACTCCCAATGCACCGCTCTCAATGTGTCACGCCCAGTGCACCGCTCTCAACGTGTCACTCTCAATGCACCACTCTCACTACGTCACTCCCAATGCACTGCTCTCAATATGTCACTCCCAATGCACTGCTCTCTTTGAGGCAGCACTGGTGTAGCCTATATCACCAGCTTTCAGTCCTGGCACAGGGCTAAGGTCTTTCATGGGCTATGCCAACAATTTATTGCCCATTTCCATTCCTTGATAAGATAAGAAGATTGGGTGAGGAGTTTGTAAAGACCAGGGGAGGATGTTAAAGACTGCGTCTGAGGGGAGGGAGAGTTAGAGATTTGAAAAGGGGTATGCTAAATTAGAAAGGTGGATGGAAATAGTGGATAGTAGACTCGAGGATCAGTTATGAGGCAGATTACAAAGTAATGCACTGGGCTTGAAGGGGAAAAAAACCTTCCCAAACCACAGAAAGCCCAGCAAACAGCGCCACCCCATCTCCACTGTCCAATCACCCATTCCCAAATTCTGTCTCCATCAAACCTGGAAGTGGGAGGGTTGCAGACAGGTTGGGTCAGGTTTGTAACCTGTCCTCCCTAACCTGTCCTTCCTCCCACCTATCCCCTCCTCCCACCTCAAGCCCCACCCCCATCTCCTACCTACCAGCCTCATCCTGCCCCCTTGACCTGTCCGTCCTTCCTGGACTGACCTATCTCCTCCCTAACTCCCCACCTACCCTCACCTTTACTGGCTCCATCCCCGCCTCTTCAACCTGTTTGTTTCCTCTCCACCTATCTTCTCCTCTATCCATCTTCCATCCGCCTCCCCCTCTCTCCCTATTTATTTCAGAACCCCCTTCCCCTCCCCCATTTCTGAAGAAGGGTCTAGGCCCGAAACGTCAGCTTTCCTGCTCCTATGATGCTGCTTGGCCTGCTGTGTTCATCCAGCTCTACACCTTGTTGTCTGTTGTAATTTTGACATTTGTTTGACATTCCACAAATTCCATGAAAAGTGCGGACAGAGCCGAGATGTGTA
>NC_063351.1:47120949-47131062 GCF_021869965.1 Rhincodon typus | reverse complement strand
TGCATCCGCTGTACCCGGTGTGGCTTCCTCTACATCGGGGAAACCAAGCGGAGACTCGGGGACCGCTTTGCAGAACACTTACGCTCGGTTCGCAACAAACAACTGCACCTCCCAGTCGCGAACCATTTCAACTCCCCCTCCCATTCCTCAGACGACATGTCCATCCTGGGCCTCCTGCAGTGCCACAACGATGCCACCCGAAGGTTGCAGGAACAGCAACTCATATTCCGCTTGGGAACCCTGCAGCCCAATGGTATCAATGTGGATTTCACAAGTTTCAAAATCTCCCCTCCCCCCACCGCATCCCAAAACCAGTCCAACTCGTCCCTGCCTCCCTAACCTGTTCTTCCTCCCACCTATCCCCTCCTCCCACCCCAAGCCGCACCTCCATCTCCTACCGACCAACCTCATCCCGCCCCCTTGACCTGTCCGTCCTCCCTGGACTGACCTATCCCCTTCCTAACTCCCTACCTACACTCACCTTTCCTGGCCCCATCCCCGCCTCTTCGACCTGTTTGTTTCCTCTCCACCTATCCTCTCCTCTATCCCTCTTCTATCCGCCTCCCACTCTCTCCCTATTTATTTCAAAACCCCCTTCCCCTCCCCCTTTTCTGATGAAGGGTCTAGGCCCGAAACGTCAGCCTCTCTGCTCCTATGATGCTGCTTGGCCTGCTGTGTTCATCCAGCCCTGCACTCTATTAAACTTCAACCTTGTTCAGGTCTATTAACCTTCAACCTAGTTGAGTTATAATGCACTCCACCATCCGTGGTGTCCACTTACATTTGAGATTGTCCCACTTCCTGCAACATTCATTTTTGATATAAACCATTTGGAAGAAAAATGTATTTTTCTATTACAGTACCTAGCAACACAAAGTTCCTTACTTTGTAGGAACAAAGATGGAATGCTATAAAATAATAGAAACACTTCACTAACTGACTGGATGTAAAGACTTGGCGATGTCCTGAAGCCACAAGCATGACTATACATGCAAATTTGTCTTTATTTACTTCTCCATGAGACTTTATGGTGATGTAAAAGATTTTCTTTGTGAAAGCTTTGTGTAAAGTCAGACAGCTTGTGATGTTTGCAGGGTTGCTTTGCAAATTCAGGCAAATGACTGGGCGAGAATTTCAATCAGTGTGACTGTGTTAGGCTTCGAGTGAGGAGATTGTATGTCCAACTCTAATAGAATCTGGACTGATACCTCTGTTCCAACACTGAGGCACTATTAGCTTTTGGGAGACACACCTACCTGTCTGTTCAAATGGATTTAAAAGAGTCCCATTTGTACTACTATTTGAAAAGTAAGCAGGGGAGATCCCATTACCTAGGCCAACATTCTTCCCTGATCCAGCACCAGCGATGTATTATGGTCATTTACCTAAGTTACTTTTTGTGGGATAGAAACAGGAAATGCTGGAGAACTCACATGATCTCTAGAGCTTTGTGTGGAGAGCTATGTTAGGGGAGGCGATGGCCTAGTGGTATTATTGCTGGACTGTTAATCCAGAGACTCTCATAATTTTCTAGGTGACCCAGTTCAAATCCCGCCATGGCAGATGGTGGAATTTGAATTCAATAAATATCTGGAAGTAAGAGTGTAATGATGACCATAAATCCATAGCTGATTGTTGGCGAAAAAACCCATCTGGTTCACTAATGTCCTTTAGGGAAGGAAACTGCCATCCTTACCTGGTCTGGCCTACATGTGACTCCAAACCCACAGCAATGTGGTTGACTCTTAACTGCCCTCTGGGCAATTAGGGATGGGCAATAAATGCTGCCTAGCCAGTGACATCATCATCCAATTAATGAACAAAAATAACCAATAATTTAGTTCCATAAGTAGAACATGACCTGGAAGAGTTACAGTTCCTCAAAAAGGCAACTACCAAGAATCTGTCAGAAAATCTTCCTGATATATGTTTTTCCCAAACTGCAACATTTCTTAAAGTTAGAAATCACTAGGTGTAGAGCTGGATGAACACAGCAGGCCAAACAGCATCAGAGGAGCAGGAAAGCTGACATTTCGGGTCTGGACCCATTTTCTGAAGAAGGGTTCAGGCCCAAAACATCAGCTTTCCTGCTCCTCTGATGCTGCTTGGCCTGCTGTGTTCATTCAGCTCTACACCTCGTTGTCTCAGATTCTCCAGCATCTGCAGTTCCTACTATTTCTTAAAGTTGTTTGTTTCTGGTTAAAGCTGCCACCATGTGGTCAGTAACAGTACCTACAAGATGCTGCTGCAGCAGTTTCTACTTTGTTTCATTACTCCCCTCCCCACCTCATTTTTTTTATACATTCGCCTCAATTTTGTTATTTTTGATGGAATATGGTTCCACAGCTGCCTCTTGTCATAAATCATCTCTGCCATCTGACTACTATTGAAGTCTGAATCTTCCAGTACCAGCCAGTTAAATGACTACAAAACCGAATATGATCGTGATCTCATTCATAATTAACTATTTACACTGATTGCTTCAATAGCCCTCTTAGTAACTTATTCAACAACCTTATTATCTTTTGAGTGAAATGGTTTCACCTGACGTCTCTTCTTACTCCTACTTATTAATTTTTAACTTGGGCAACTTGGCATTTGAACCTTGTGCCAGAATGAACTATTTGCCTTTGTTAATCCTCAGTATGATTTGTGGAATTTAATGAGATTTCCTCCTCTTTTCCAAAGAGAGCATGTTCAACCTTCTTAAATTTTCCTCGTATGTTAAATTTGTTGACATCCAAAGTCATCTTGGTTGCTTGCATTTGTACCTTTATAATTAATGTTATTGAAGGTTTATTTAAAATCAACATCTGTTATAGCGAGGGGCTGAATTGAGGTAAATGTTGCAGTCAATCAATTTGAAAATACAACAGTATGAATTGTAAAATAATTGTGAAATAAAAATAGAAAATGCTAAAAATACTCATCAGTTAATGTCTCAAGTCAAATGTGACGCCAAGTCAAAATTATATGGTTTAAAAAAATCTTCAAATGACATCCAGGATGTGGACTGAGGTGACAGAGGTGTAACCACTTTCACATCCTCAGAGCATCCCAAATGCACATAAAGCAGCATTGGAAATATCTTCATCAGGAGGCTTTGGGTGCTTGCATCTTTCACAAAGTGTCAGGAATTGTGCTGACTATCTATCACTTGCAGCTTCACAATGGAAAATCCATTTGATATATTGCTTCACGGATTGAGTTCCCACCTCAAATGCGTAGGAACATTTGAATTGGGAGGAGAACTAGCCTGTTCTGCCCTTCAAGCCTGCTCTGTATTCAATAAGATCATGGCTGCTCTGTTTATGAGTGAATTCCACATTCCCATCTATCCCCGATAACTTTTGATTCTCTTGTCTAACAAGAATCTATCTACCTCTGCCTTAAAAATATTGAATGGTCCCATCTTCACTGTCTTCTGAAGCAGAGAGTTTCAATGTCACACAACCCTCAGGGAAAACAATTCTCTCCTCTGTCCTAAAAGGGCGATCCTTAATTTTAAACAGTGACCCCGAGTTCTGGACTTGCACACAAAAGTAAACATCCTTTTCACATCCAAGACCATTCAGGATCTTATACATGTCAATCAAATCACCTCTCACTCTTCTGAATGTGAGAATAAACCAGCTCAATTTCCAATATTTCCACCAGCCAACTGTCAACCAACGGTTCCAGGCCGCATTCTGTCACTGTGCCTGCACAGCCCAGCGGGAGGTGTAGTCCCAAGGGTGTCGTTTGAGTGTTCGCCTGTTATCCTCCTGCTGATGGCTCCTTACTGCACAGGCGTGAAGGGGGGAAAGCCGTGGTTGTGTCAAAGGCTGGAGGAGGAGGGATGTCAGAAAGGGCAATAAAATATATATGGAGAGAGGGAGATGGAGAGAAGGCTTATAGGATCATTGGTTTATAAAGAAGGCATTGAGTGTAAAAGAAGGGAAGTGACGCCACACCACTGTAAATTACTGGTCAGACCAAATTTGGGGCATTGTGTTCAATTCTGAGCACTTTATTTAGGGAAGGATGTTAAAGCCCTGGGGATAATTCAAAGGAGATTTACTAGAATGATAAGGCAACCCTCTCATTCCAGGTATCAATCTAGCGAACCTCCTCTTAACCAATTCCAATGCATTTACATTCATCCTTAAATAAGGAGACCAAAACCGCACACAGTATTCGAGATGTGGTTTCACCATGCCCTATATAATTGAAGCTTAACATTCTTACTTTTATGTTCAATTCCTTTTGTAATAAAGGATAGCATCCCATTAGAAGATTGAGATTAGAAGATACCTCGTTGAGAACATGGATGTAGAGCAGCTAAGCAGTATACTGATAGATAAAGAGGTGCGAAAAGGCTGGCAGCACTGCAGGTGGAGAACTCACCAGCCCAGGGTGGGATGTAGCCTAGATTGCTTAGAGAGTTAAGGGAGCAAATCACAGAGCCATTGACTAAATTTTCCAGGCTTCTCTGAACACAGGATTAATCGCAGGGGACTGGAGGATTGCCAATGTGACACCATTATTTAAGAAAGGGAAAAAAGTTAACCCAGGAAACTACAGACCTGTCAGTGTGGCATCAATAGGAAAATTGGTGGAGGCCATAATATGGGATAAGATAAATATGCACTTAGAAAAAATAAGTTAACCCTAGACAGTAAACATTCCTTTGTCAAGGGCAGGTCATGTCTGACAAATTTAATTGAGTTCTTTGACAAGGCGACACAGGCAGTGGATGAGGGTAGCGCTGTGGATATTTTATATTTGGACTTTCAGAAAGCATTTGATACGAAGTCACATAGTTAGCTAATTAAAAATGTTTGGGATTGATGGATCCTTGGCAGCATGGACTAGAAACGCACAGGAGCAGAGGGACGTCAGGGAACAAGTGCATCATTTTCTGAGGGTGGTCAGCCAAATTGAAACAGTTATTGAGAAGGCTTATAGGATGTTTGGTTTCTCAATAGAGGCATATAGTGTAAAAGAAGGGAAATGACGCTACACCTCCATAAATGACTGGTCAGACCAAATTTGGAGTATTGTGTTCAATTCTGGGCACTTCATTTAGGGAAGGATGTTAAAGCCCTGGAGAGAATTCAAAGGAGATTTACTAGAATGATTTTGGAAATGAAGGATTTTAAATACAAAGAAAGATTAGAGATTGGGCTTGTTCTTCTTGGAGCCGAGTAGATTAAGAGATGTTAGGGGGGAAAAAGACTGCAGATGCTGGAATCCGAGGTAGACAAACAGGAGGCTAAAAGAACACAGCAAGCCAGGCAGCATCTGATGGAAAGGAGCAGTCAATGTTCCAGGTGTTACCCTTCTTCAGAACCTTAAGAGGTGACCTTATTGAGGTGTTCAAAACTATGAACAATTTTGACCAGGAAAAGGATAGTCTGTTTCCACTGTTCAATATGTCAATAAGTAGGGGTCACAATTTCAAGACTGTCAGCAAGAGAGCTAGGAGTGAGATGAGGAGCATCTTCTTTACTCAGAGAATTGTTAGGATTTGGAACATTCAGCATGGGACAGTGGTGGGGGGGGGGTGCAGATTCTAAAGGGGGGTTTCAAAAGAGAGCTGAAATATACATTTGAAAGTGATGAATTTAGGAGGCTGCAGAGATAAGGCTGGAGAATAGGGCTAGCTGGGTAGCTCTTTTGGGAGCCAGTACAGACACGATGAGTTGAATGGCCTCCTTCTGTGCTGTAAAATTCTATGAATCTATAAATCTGTTAATCTTCGTGATTCTGTTTTACACTTGTATATTAAGTCTTTGGAGGTTGGTTACCTCAGTTGGCTGCATGACTGAGTGATATGTTTAATTCCTGCAGCAGCTAAGGTCCCACCTTCTCAACCTTTCCCCTTGCCTGGAGCTCTGGTGACCCTCAGGTTAAACCACTAATAGTTGTCTCTCTCTTTCCCTAATGATAGAGCAGTGCTATGGTCCTCTGGTGACTTTGCCTAAGCCTCTGTGATTAATGCACGAGAACACCTACGTCCCTTTGTACCTTGGAATTTTGCAGAACACTCCCAATTTAATAACAAATTACATATTAAGTTACAAAACATAATTCAGCAAAACAAAAAAAAAATCAATTTAATAGGGTCTTTTACATTTTCAGCATTCCAAGTGAAATAGTCAATGAGGGGATGAGTTATGACATTGAACTATTCTTTAGAATAGAATCCCTACAGTGTGGGGACAGGCTATTCAGCCCAATAGGTTCACACTGACCCATAACCCTATATTACCCAAGGCTAACACACCTAACCCGCACATCCCTGAACACTATAGGTAACTTAGCAAGGCCAATCCACCTAACCTACACATCTTTTGACTGTGAGATGAAACCACAGCACCCAGCAGAAACCCACACAGACACAGGGAGAATGTGCAAACTCCACAGTCACCCCAGGGTGAAATCAAACCCAGGTCCCTGGCATTGTGAGGCTGCAGTGCTAACCACCTTGCCACCTTTGATGTTTCATATCTTAATTCAGTTAGTTCATAGAATCCCTAGTGTGGAAACAGGTCCTTCAGCCCAACAAGTCCACACTGACCTCAGAGCATCCCACCCAGACCCATTCCCCTATAACCCACCCAATCTACACATCCCTGGACACTATGGGCAATTTCCCATGGCCATTCCACCCAAGCCTGCACATCTTTGGACTGTGGGAGGAAACCAGAGCACCCAGAGGAAACCCACGCAGACAGGGAGAATGTGCAAACTTGAAACAGACAGTCGCCCGAGGGTGGAATCGAACCTGAGATCCTTGCACTGTGAGGCAGCAATGCTAACCACTGAGCCACTATGAGAGCTGCCTGAAGGTAATCTGTGGTGAAATTCAGAGCTCTGCAGCAATCTAGCAAAAGGCAGAGTTAATTGCATCTGTTGTTAAGTGTCTCCAGACTACAATCACGTGAAACATCAGAGTACCAATGATAATCAGGACTAAGCATGATTCAGCAAGACCTTTGCTGAACAGTTTCAGCACCTTTATGTTGCTGCTTTGCGATTGCATGAGGCCACGCATTCAAAGATGGGGTGAACAAAGATGGGAAAATGGTTACAAGATCATAACTTGAGGTTTCAAAACATGTACTATTTGTACATTAATAATAAATAGCTGTTTTGTTGCTTTGATAATAGAACTAATATTTACCTCCCACTTTAGATCTATTTATTTTTAGCACCACAATCATTACAGATAATTTCAAGACAGTGACATTTGAATAACTGCTCTCAGCATTTGCACAAGGCCACATTTGTTGTCTAACCTATAGCAGATTCCACTCCCTTCCACCTCACAGCATTTCTTAGACCCTCGAATTGCGAGAACAAAATGCATTCAATGACAGGGTTTGGCTCAACCTGTTCTGAGGAAGGGTCACCAGACCCAAAACGTTAACTCTGTTTTTTCCTTCACAGATGCTGCCAGACCCGCTGAGCTTTTCCAGCAACTTTGTTCTTGTTGTTGTTGGCTCAACCTTAGGTTTGTTCCTTTATTGAACCCGCAAAAACCACAGGACAAATCCCTCTGTGACTTGACTGAAACTTACAATCACCCACACAGCTGATTGATACCAGAGTTGATTGCATGCGTGGATCTAGTTGAGAGGTCTGTCTTCCTAGCCTGACTGCAATTTTTATGATCAGTTAGATCAGTTGGTTGGATGGCTTGTTTGCAATGCAAAGTGATGTTAATGACGTGGGTCCAATTCCTGCACCAGCTGAGGTTACCATGAAGGACTGTCCTCAATCTCTCCCCTTACCCAAGGTGTAGTGGCCCTCGGGTTAAACCAGAGCAGGACTATGGTGACTTTACCTTTCACTGTTGCTTTCTATCGTGTTCAAGTCACACTATCACACAGCTGGGCCTCAGCAGAGATTCTATTAATTTTCTGCTGTATTGTCTGGCTTCCATCCTCTCTTCACCTTGGTCTTTTTAAAGTCCTGGACTATAGAAAAGCACGAACAATTATCCTGTTGTTTGCACAAAAAAAAAAATCCTCTTCCCATGGTGAGGAACACTTGGATCAAAGCTGATTGAGGTGTAAATGCTGCTATCATTCCTTCCAGGAGCTATTCACACTTCTGTTTAAGACAAGACTCGGAGACCGTTTTGTAGGGTATCTGCGCTCTGTACGTGACAAACGACAACACCTTCCAGTCGCCAACCATTTTAACACCCCCTCCCACTCCCTGTGTAACATGTCCATCCTGGGCCTCCTCCAGTGTCACAATGACACCAACTGCAAATTGGAGGAGCAGCACCTCATATTCCGCCTTAGGAGCCTACAGCCCGATGGCCTAAATATCAAATTTACCAGTTTTAAAATCTCCCCACGCCCGGCCTCATCCCATGTCCAACCTTCCCTGTCATCCCCACCTCCTTGACCTGGTACAACCTGTCCATTTTCTCTGACACCTATCCGCTCCTCCCACCTCACTGACCAATCCCCACCACTCCCTACCCGCACTCACCTATCACCATCCCACCTACCTTCCCCAGCCCCACCCTTCCTCTCTCTATTTCAGAGCTACCTTACTCCCATTTCTGAAGAAGGGTCCTGACCCAAAACATCAAATTTCCTGCTCCTCTGATGCTGCCTGGCCTGCTGCGTTCCTCAAGCTCCACCCTGTGTTATCTCAGACTCCAGCATCTGTTGTTCTTGCTAACTCTTGCAATTTCAGTTGCCTATTTGACTTAAACAAAAACAGAAATTGCTGGAAAAGCTCAGCAGGTCTGACAGCATTTGAGAAGAGAAATTAGGGTTAATATTTGGGGTCTGATGATCCTTCCTATTGGATTTGTTCCCTTAATCTATAGTGAGCCAGGGCTTCAGTTATTTCACTGTTTTGTGTGTTGAGCTCCTTCCAGCTCAAACATCATGTCTTTCAAATTTTAGTTGTCCACAGTGATGGTGGCCTGGATCCTTAAGCCACTGCGGTGCTTATTATGATACTGGTCCCATTATAGTTCAAGACAGGACTGCCTGATTTGTTTTACAAAGTACTGCAGATTCTGGAGATCTGAAATAAAAACAGAAAGTACTGGAGATACTCAGCAGTTTTGGCAAGATCCATGAAAAGAGAAACAGAGTGAATACCTTGAGTCTGGTATGAATCTTCTTCAGAAGTGAAAAAACAAAGTTTATTTTTAAGAGCTGTTGACAAAAGGGGGAAGAGGAGTGAGTGGAACTGGTTTTGAAGCTGCCCAGAATGAAAGACAATTGTGGTGCTAATGGTAGTAGAAGTTGGTTAAAGATGCAAAACAGGTGTTAATAGGAAATGTGAATATTCAAAAATAGGTCAGTTTCGCTGAGAGCAAACCCATACAAACAAGGAGACAGTAAGGACAGCAGACGCTGGAAGCTCGAGTCAATAAACGTGGAGCTGGGAAAGCACAGCTGGTCAGACAGCATCTGAGGAGCAGGAAAGTCAACATTTTGGGCTGAAACCCAAACAAGATATGTGGGGGCGAAAGTCAGGGGGGTGGTGGCGGGGAGGAGAAGGAGGTGTGATGGGATCTAATTAAAATGAACATCAATGTTTACGCTCTGAAGTTGTTGAGCTCAATATTGAGTCCTGAAGGCTGTAAAGCCCCCAACCAGAAAGTGAGGTGCTGTTCCTCCAGCTTTTGTTGAGCTTCACTGGAGCACTGTTACCATCACTGAATCCCCCACTATCAACATCCTGTGGGGTTACCATTGACCAGAAACTCAACTGGACTCACCACATAAACACAGTGGCTACAAGAGCAGGTCAGAAGCTGGGAATACTGCGGTGAGTAACCCACCTCCTGACTTCCCAAAGCCTGTCCACCATCTACAAGGCACAAGTCACGAGTGTGATGGAATACTCCCCACTTGCCTGGATGAGTGCAGCCCCAACAACACTCAAGAAGCTTGAACACCATCCAGGACAAAGCAGCCCACTTGATTGGCATCACATCCACAAACATCCACTCCCTCCACCACTGATGATCAGTAGCAGCAGTGTGTACTATCTGCAACAACACAGTGTGGAGCTGGAGGAACACAGCAGACCAGGCAGCATCAGAGGAGCAGGAAAGCTGTTGTTTCGGGTCGGGACCCTTCTTCAGAA
>NC_063351.1:47095182-47120449 GCF_021869965.1 Rhincodon typus | reverse complement strand
AACTAGGGTCTTAAACCTGAACAAAGGAAACTCTAAGAATACAGGGCAAATTGGCTATGGTAGATTGAAAAAAAAAACACTAAAAGATTATTGCATACCATGGTCAAGATATACATTCCACTAAGACACAAAAATCCAATAATTAAGGTGAATCAGTTGTGGCTAATAAAATGTTAGAGATTGTATTCAAGTAAAGGAGGTGGTTTATGAGGTCGGCAGAAAAAGTGGTAAGCCTGAAGACCCTGGGAGGAATTTTGAATCAACCATGGGGTGTCAGCAGACACTGAGCAGCTCAGCCTTTAACCATATATTTCTGTACCAAGCAGAAAGATAATTGAAACCTTACAGATATCTTAAAGATATACAGAAAAAATGACTCCCTGATGTCATATAAAATGTAATAATTTTGAACTGTCTCTTACCTTCATTTTCAGGCCTCAGGGGTTCTGTGCATAGTTGAATTGATAAGGTTTAAGGGGTGATTGTATCAAAGTCCTCAAAATATTAAGGAAAAGACACGGTAGATAAAGATAAACTATTTCCACTGGTTGGGGATTCTAGAATTAGGAGGCATGGACTGAGAATTGGGGTACAACCGTACAGGAGAGATGATGGGAAAGACTTCTATACACAAAGGGTGGGAGAGGTTTGGAACTCTCTTCCACATATGCAGTGGATGCTGGATCAGTTGTTAACTTTACATCTGAAAACGATATTATTTTTGTTAAGCAAAGGTATTAAGAGATATGGGCCAAAGGCAGCTTTATGGAGGTAAGATCACCATTACCTCAGAGAATGATAAAACAGACTTGAGGGGCTGAATGGCCTACTATGAATGATACATTGTTTTTCCACCTTTGAGGTCTAGTTGGGATCCATCAGTGCAAGACCAGTGGGCTGTTTTTTATTTATGGTTCAAAGTTCTAATGGTTTTGGGTAAATACCATTTAATTCCCAGTGAACATAATCCATTGTTCAGTCAAAACCAAATTGGCAACTTGCAGTCATATAGATTCAGGAGTGGCTGATGTAGGATGTAGAAATTAGAGTGACAGAATAAGCAATGATTTTCTGATGGGTGTTTGAGGAATCATGAGAAATTCCCTTTGCTATTTCTCGTTATTCTTAAAAACATTCTAAGAAATTGTATTTGTCATTTCACTGAGAAAAGCGTCAATATTAGGGGAGAAGTGATGGACTGTTACTTTGCATTGGCCAGTATTTTACAGAAAAGGAGAGCTTTATCCATCTACTGATACCATTTAATATTTTGTCTGCCTAGTGAAACCTTCCTTTCTGCATTTTCTTTCTCAGTTGTAGAGTTGATGTTTCTCTAGTCAGTCTCCATAGCTTATCTCCATTTCATTTCAAAATGCTCAGCTGTAGTTAAATGTTGCTTTAGTACAATAACTTTTAGAAATTAAGGATAAGGATGCAGCAATTATTAAACATAATCCCCCCTATTTGCCTTTGCAGACTTTATTATTTGGGCGTGACCTCATCATAAGGTAGCCCCATCTCTGATATCTTTACAGAAACCATGCTGATAAAAACTTGCTATATGATAATGATAAAAGATGTTAACAGAGTAGAAAGTAAACATACCACAATATAGGAACGACTTGAATTCTTAAATGTCTGTCACCTATGGACTTTAACTGTTGGAAACTGTTCTCTGTGAAAGTCTGATGTGAATCATTAACTATTTTTATCCTTTACATTACTTTTAATCAGTTGCTCTGTTAAAATTAATGGACAGAATATCTTGCTGGGACCCAGTGACCTTTTGCCCAATGCATCTCCTTCCTCCCTTTCTGAAGTCCCAAGAGTCCCTCCCCAGTTAAAAATAAATAAATTCTGTAAAACTGTTTGAAGGAAAGGCAGGTTTATTTTTATTAGAGGTGGAAGGGGGAAAGTGGAGCAAAGTGTACTATTTAGATTATAAATGCTTCTAACAAGACGGTGAAACATGGAAATGCTATCTCTGAGAGCTGGAGGAATGTTTGATCGATTCTGAGGTAGCTTTTTCAGAGTATACTAAGCCCTTTTAGATAATAATAGAGAGAGCATTTTTGATTTCTAGTATTTATTCCTCTCTTTTCAGCATGCAGATAAACATCATCTGACTTGGATACATTCAGTACAGTAACAGACAAAAAAAAATGCTATAAGAGCTAATTGCTTGTCTAAAACCAGACAAATGTGGCTCTGTTGCACAAATCCATCATTTCCATTAAAATTGTTGTTGTGATATCGTATTCCTTCACTGTGTGCCACTAGAACCTTGAATTAATGCACCAATTTAGTTTTCTGTACAATAATACAGGGGTTTTACAATCCATTACTGAGAAATGGCTCTGCCACAGCATTATATTGCCCCCTGGTGGAAACACCATCATGGTCATTGTAATGGAAAGGGATGTCAATTTTTCTATAAGATTGTTTCTCTTCTAAAGCTGTACACAAAAAAAAATGCTTGATAGGTTCTTCAAATCTGTCACATGATGGGATATCAGAAGGTGGAAATTAGATATTATGTTGAATGTTTGATACAAAATGATTAAGTTTGTTTAACTTTCTTGGTGAGTCAGGGAGATTCTCACACCAGTAATTACAACTCATTTCTTCATTCTCACGGAAATTGAGTTCTGGATCTGTTATTTTTTCTCTTGGATGCCTCAGATAGATTGTGAAGGTACAGTACTGTACTTGGGTACTTCCAAAGCCATTGCTGTAAAATAAAGAATATCCCTATCCTCAATTTAGGGGTAAGTGGAAACTAGTGATTTATTGAAGTTTCACTGGAACGAGGAACAAATCAAGCAACTGTCCAATGCCATCAGAGAAGCTCTCTTTATGAAATGTTTCCTTCAGTTTTTCTTTGGTGTTTTGTTTTTAAGTTGACAAGACTTGAAAAAATACAAAATATAATGTGTAAAATGTTTTCCAATAACTGTACTGTCTTATTTTCTTGTTTAAGATTCTGATGAGGAACCTATGTGTAATACCCAGTGTTAGCTGTCCCTCAGTAGCAGTCTCACCTCTAAATCAGAAGACTGTGTGTTCAAGACCAACTCCAGAGACATTAGCGTATGATCCAGGTTTAAATTTCTGTGCAGTATTGAAGGAGTACAGCACTGTTGGAGGTGCCATCTTTCAGAAACAATGTTAAAATAAAGGCCATAACTGTTTGACAGGTGAATGCACAAGATCCCACAGCAGTATTTTAAAGAAAAGCCAAAGAGTTCTCCCTGATATTGGAGCCAACTCTTATCCTTCAACCAACATTAATAAAACCAACAATCTGGTCATTATTGCTGTTTGTGTGTGCTTTTTGGCTGCTATGCTTCCAACATTACAACAGAGACTATACTTCAAAATATACAGTTAGCTGTAAAATGCTTTGAAAACCCTGAGTTTGTGAAAGATTCCATTTAAGTATAAGTTCTTTCCTTTAATAGTTAATTGTTATAACAACTAATATCTTCCCAAAGATAAGCAGGATTCAGGATATGAATGGCAATACTGATCTTTTGACCTCGGGGACCATGTAGCACAGCCTGAACTGAAGGTTGTGGAATATTGGAAGCTATTCTACAACAAACATCAATCTGTACGGAAACAGGTGAAACAACTCCTTCACAGTTGTTTAAAAGTAATAGCTAAGGATTGGTGGAAAATTTTAAATAATATAGCAGGTTTCCAGTTGCAAAAATTCACTGATGGATGAAGTGATCAATTTATTGTTTAGATGTTTGGATCTTTTCCACAGGTTTAGTGGATTAAAGATGGATTGAAGTTTCAAGCCAAGATCTGAAGCGTATCTCAATCTATTTGAAATTTCACAGTCCGGAACATTCAGGTTCCAAAATGGATTTTGAATTTAGCACAGTGAACATCTGTTTGGAAAAGCTCTGAGGACTGATGCACATGATATAATGTTTTGCTTATCACTGTCTCGTCAGCAACTGCTTTTAATTTACTGTTTCTTTTAACCACAGGATTTGGTGATAGACTTCTGAGTGAAGTAAAGAAACTGGCACCAAAAGATATAAAAATAAAGGTATTGTTATGTGTTCCAACACCCCATATTTGGCATCTCCCTTCTTCCTCAACTGGTTCACAGCTCATTTTGTGTAAGCATGAGACAATTGATGATGGAGTATATGGAACAGACTTTACTGATGCCCGGGGTGAATGATAGGCACATCCAGAACAATAGAGTATCTTCTGTTTATCTTTGCTGCCTGTGAAGGTCTGTTAAAACCATGCTCTTTAGAGATCATATTTAGCGCACATCATTTTCCACATAGAATCACAGAATTATTACAGTGTAGTGCACTTGACCCTTGTGTCTCTGAATAGTGTTGTCCATGATATCTAGCATCATCTACCTCCACACCTGCACGTTCTCGCATCTAAATTTTTAAAATATCTTTCTGAAATTGGAAGAGGATAATTCAATACAGCTTCTCAAGCTTGTTCTGCCATTTGATTTGATTCAATCTTGGCAAATACGTATAACTGCCAAGGTGGAATTTGAAGCAAATGCAGAAAATGTTGGACAGATTCAACATGTCTGACAGTATCTGTGGGGAGAGAAACAGAGTTTATGTTTCAAGTTCGGTATGACTCTTTTTCCGAAGAGAATTCAGGTGGAATTTGACCTTGCATTCTTTGTTTATCAATCCCATAATATGAGCAGTATAGATATACAAACACATGTTCACAGACTTGACTGTGTATGGGGGAATCATCTTAATTTAGATTCAGTACAACTAAAGAGCAATCATAGTTGTGTATGTCAAAAAGTTAGATATTTTCCTTTAAAATTAAAGTTCTAAATATTTAGTTTCCAGTGCATGGTAAAGTATAATGTACACAGGACTCTGAAATCAGAAGTGCTGGAGCACATTTCCTATATTAAAGATTGCATTTTAGAAAGATTTCCAGAACATTATTAAAAACAAAGATGATGTGTCTTAGAGCCATTAAAGACTTATAGTAGTTTGATGCTTAGATGTTCTTTTCTGGAAGATTCGATCTTGCTGATGTGTAAACTTTTGAGATTAAATAGTACTTTATCCTTTCTGTATCAATTTCGTTACAGATCTCTGCCCCACAGGAGAGGTTATACTCCACATGGATAGGGTAAGTGGGTAACTTGAGGTACAATGCTTTTAAAAATGACTTAGCGAAATATGGTCTGATTGTATTTCTGATCAGACCTATGGAGTTTCTCCAGCAATTTCTGTTCATGTCCAAGAGGTGATTAGTCTATGAGGTCAGAATAGTCCGCTCAACACCATTACTACTCACAATAGGAACAATTTGCCACTGCCTTTATCAGAGTAAAACATTCCTAGTTGTTTTACAGGAGTGTCATGGAGCACAATTTGACAGATGGGTGTGGGTTTTAGAAAATGTGGTTTGCGGGATGGAGAGGCTTGTGGGAGATGGGGGAATGCCAGCAGCAAGGTAGCTGAAGGCAAGCCCACTGCTGGTGGAGATGTTCATTTTAGATGTGTGAGAGATAAGAGATCTCTGAAGGAGCTTACAAAAATAGGGGCGAATGGGCTTCTGAGGGGATTTCAAAACAAAAATGAGAATTTTAAAATTGATATATTGCTAGAATGGAAGCCAGTGTACTTTGAACTTGTGAGTGAACAAGACTGGGTCCAAAGTTAGGATGTGGGAAGCAGAACTTTGGATGATATTAAATTTGTGGAGGGTGAAAGATAGGAGACTAACAAGAACATTGGCATAGTCATATCTAGAGGTGACAAAGCACAGTTGATGCTTTCAGCAGGAGATGAACTGAGCTGGAAACTGAGCAGGCTGTTGTTAAGGAGGTGGAACTAAATGGCCTTTGTGCTGGAAAGTAAATGTACCCAGAAGCTCATCTCAGGGCCAAATGGAATTCAAGATCTAAAGGTCTGGTTCAGCCTCAGACTGCCTGGAAGGAGGATGGAGTCCGTGGTGAGGGAATAGAGTTTGTGACAGGGACTGAAAATGGTGATTAAATCTTCCTAACATTAATTGGAAGCAATTGTTGCTTATTCAGTATTGGATGTCGGATATAAAGGCAAGACAGATTAGAAATGGTGGACAGGTCAAGAGGGCAGGTGATGAGGTTGACTGGTTGTCATCAGCGTACGTGTGGGAGCTGATAGGATGTCTTCAACTGATGTCTCTGAGGAACAGTGTCTGGACGTGAACTAGGAGGGAGACAAGGATAGATCCTTGGGGTTGGCCAGAAGTAATAGTACAGGAGTGGGAAGAGAAACGATAATAGGTGATTCCCTAACCAGAACTGCATAGCTACAAATGGAAGCAAGCGAATGGTGCCTCACTCCACTAGCCGACAGTGGTCAGGCGTTGGTAACTGTTTTCAGAAGCTGCCAACAGATTAAAAGGTGGGCTAGTTTCTCCTGGTCACAGGCATAGTGATGTGACGTGGCTTTGATAATTGTCAGTTCCTTGTGATTCTAGGGACAGGAGCCTGAAAGGAGGAGATTCAGACATGAAGTTGTAACCAACATGGGAAATGGGCACAGATCTTGGAGACAACCATATATCCAGAGTTGGGAGAAAAAAGGGAGGTTGGAGATGGAGTGATAATTTGAAAAGCAAAGGAATCAAGAGAGGGTTTTTTTTTGGGAGAGACACAAGTACTAGATTTTGGAACAGATTATCAAAAATGAACAAAGAAATCCTGCTCTTCTTTGAGAATGTAATGTAAATATTTTATTCCCAGAGTAGGGAAGCTTATGTTTGTTGTCTTCTGTTCTTTGATTATCTGCTTATTTTTACAGAGGCTCTATTCTGGCATCCCTTGACACATTTAAGAAAATGTGGGTGTCCAAGAAAGAGTACGAGGAAGATGGGGCCAGAGCAATCCATAGGAAGACATTCTAAGCCCCTGCCAGAATTGGCCCATACATAAACTCACTCTGATGTAAACCTTGCTTGTCTGGGTATGGTGTATGCCTGTAAGAAGGTGAATGTGTGTAATATGAGAGCACCGAGGAGATACAAAGTCTGGTTTTGGGACACACGTCATCAAAATGAGAGAGATTTTGGTCATTTTCATTTTTTCTCTGCTCCCCCCACCCCTTTACTTTCCCTCTGATTATGTTGTCATTCACAGTTAACATGTGGTGTGGGAGTCCGGCTACATACACTAAAACATGCCAACTGTAATTGGCTATGGCCACTGTCTCTGATTTCTTTGAGGTTATGATGTTAAGCCAGAATAAGCAGTGAGAGGAAATGAAAGCTCCTGAGACAGTTGGGTGGATGTTAAAAGTGTGGTATGAGTGGTAATTTTTAACAGGCTTTTGTTTCTATTGCTTTTGAGACTGGTAATGAATTTGTAACCTATTGTGCGTAGACAAACTGCACGTCCTGATGTTCCTAAATTTTTTAAGAAATATATTAGCAGAGCTCCGTATGAATATATATATATATATCCCAGTGCTTTTTTGTCCATGTCTAGTAACACTAACATATACTGGCTTGTGTGCCCACTAGATGAGGTACTACCGTTACCCCTGCAGGCTGCAAGTATTTTGTGATATTTAGTCAGGTGTCAATAGAGAGAACCAGCAGGAAAGCCCTTTAGAAAACAAGGGCAGACTAGTGGTAAAGAGTGCAGCATGTAAAATATTAAGTTATTTTTCATTCTTTCTTTGTAAATGTTTTAAGCTAAGCCAACAGAAACAGGTCAGAAATCCCAGCTTAAACATTGGTTGCCATATGTAAGGAATGAAACATATTTTAAACTAAAATATGTGTCAGTAATACATTAATGGACAAGGGGTAAGCACAATGCAGTTTAAAGCCAGTTGCAAAGCAAGTGTCATTCAGTTCAGTTCATTCAGATCACCACCACCCCAGTCACATTGTGTACAAGTCTGATTTGCTGACTGTTGGTTCTAGGAATGCAAACGATGGTTTGGGCTGCAGTTGCTTTAAGTATTCATTTCCCAACCATTGTCACAGGGTGACGAGACTGGAGTGGGAGAAAAAAGGAAATTGCAAATTGAATTGCTCAGAATCAGGAACGAAATTCAAACCTGTGGCGGAAGGCCTTCCTGTTAATAATACTGTCATAATGTTTAGCATGAAAGAAACGAACAAAGTATTCATTTTAAAATGAAAAGCTGGTATTTAAGCCTTAGAACTGTTTGTAGTGTCACTTGTATGACTACAGTCGAGCAGTAACACGTGATGTTATAAGTGCCAGTCATATTTTTTAAGAAGTGCAGTTGTTAATGTCAACTGTAATGAAGGGAACTGCTGTCAACCACTGAACATGTTCTGCTGAGAGTAAACATGACAACATAGCAGATCAGCCTTTTCGTTGTTTAGAGTTAATTTGAATGGTAAAACAAAGTTGTTTAAATCTTTACCTTAGCACATTTGTTTTAGAAAGTCACTGAAATTGACTGAGAACACCACTGACATTAGCTTGTCATGACTGCTGTAGATCTAGGTCTCCTGTACAATGAAGACTTTGAATAGGTCCATTCTGACTGTAGCTTTTACTACGTTTACCATCCATTGTTTTACCATGCAGAAGTATTGCGAACTGTGCTGCCAGGTGATGCCACTGTACTTGAAAACCTTAAAATAAAAGCTGTTCATAAGCACTCATGATTGCTTCTATAATCATTAAATGTGGAGATCAGCACCACCAGACCTAAAAGAACAGGTAAAAGATGCATTTATTAAGGTATTAACCACAAGTGGCTATTGCACTACATTTGAAAAGTATTTGAGAAGAATGAAACAATTTTGCATTTCTGTAGCAACTTTTCTTTCCTCAGAGCCCCCAAAAGCACCTCCACACCCACATTTGAAGTTTAGTCGCTCTTATGCAAGCAAACAAGTAAACTGATTTGAACACAGAATGATTCCACATCAAAAAATAAAATACCAGCTATAGGAGTTCTGTTCAAAAACAAAGTTGCTGGAAAAGCTCAGCGTCTGTGAAGGAAAAAACAGAGTTAACGTTTCAGGTCTGGTGACCCTTCCTCAGAACTGGTGGTGGCTGGGAAAATGTCAGTTTATATGCAGAAAATAGGGAGATGGGTAGGGAGTAAACGATAGGAAAGAGCCTTAAGAGAGAGAAAGACAGTTGGACGGACAAAGGAGTTGATAACGATCAGGCTGGGAGGGTGAGTAGTTGTTAATGGGGACTGTTAGTGACTAACAACAGGTAGTATAATGGCAGGCTATGTGTATTGTGTACGTGGTAACAATGCCTGGTGTGTGGGGTGGGGGCCTGGGACATGGGAGAGTTTAGGCCCTAAAATTATTGACCTCAGTATTGAGTCCGGAGGGCTGCAGGGTCCCCAAGCGGAAAATGTGTTGTTCCTTCAGCTTGCGCTGACCTTTGCTGGAGCACTGCAGCAAGCCAGAGACAGAGATGTTGGCCAGGGAACAGGGTGGTGCATTAAAGTGGCAGGCAACAGGTAGCTCAGGGTCTTTTTTGCAAGATGTCTGCGAAGCAGTCACCCAGTCTACACTTCTTTTCCCCAGTGTAGAGGAGACCACATTGTGAGCAGCGAATGCAGTAGACTAGATTCTGGGAAGTGCAGTGAAGTGTTGCTTCACCTGGAAAGTATGTTTGGGCCCTTGGATACTGTGGAGGGAGGAGGTAAATGGGCAGGTGTTGCACCTTTGGTTACAGGGGAAGGTGCATGGGTCTATGGGGGATTGTTGGGGGTGAAGGAAGTGTGGACCAGGGTGTCCCGCAGGGAATGGTCCCTGCGGAAGGCGGACAGGGGAGGGGAGTGTGTGTCTGGTGGTGGCATCTCGCTGGAGGTGGCTGAAATGGTATCTGATGATCTTCTGGATGTGGATGCTGGTGGGATGGTAGGTTAGGATAAGGAGAACCCTATCGCTGTTGCGGGAGAGAAGAGAGGGGGTGAAGGCAGAAGTGCAGGAGATGGGTCGGACCCGATTGAGGGCCTGTCGACAACGGAGCTGGGGAATCCTCGGTTGAAGAAGAAGGTGGACATTTCGGAGGCTCCCTTGTCGAAGTTGGCCTCATCTGAACATATACGGTGGAGATGGAGGAACTGAGAGAATGGGATGGAGTCTTTACAAGAAGTGGGATGTGAGGATCTATAGTCCACATAGCTGTGGGAGTCAGTGGGTTAATAACGGATAATAGTGGCCAGTCTATCCCCAGAAATGGAAGCAGAAATGTTGAGGAAGGGAAGGGAGGAGTCAGAGATAGACCAGGTAAAAGTGAGGGCAGAGTGGAAATTCGAGGCGAAATCGATGAAGTTTTCCAATTCCAGACGAGAGAGGGAAGCAGCACCGATGATATCATCGGTGTATCAGAGAAAGAGTTGTGGGTGGGGGCCGGAATAGGACTGGAACAAGGAATGTTCCACGTACCCCATGAAGAGACAGGTATAACTAGGGCCCATGCGGGTACCCATGGCCACCCCTCTTACCTGAAGAAAATGAGAGGAGTTAGAAAGAGAAGTTGTTGAGGGTGAGGACAAGCTCGGCCAAGGGGAGGAGGGTGATGGTGGGTGAGGATGGTTCAGGTCTTTGCTCCAGGAAGAAGCAGGGAGCCCTAAGACCCTGCTGGTGGGGAATGGACGTGTAAAGGGATTGCACATCCATGGTAAAGAGGTGAAGGCTCGAACCAGCAAACTGGAAATTTTGAATCTGGCGTAAGGCGTCAGAGAAATCATGGACATGTGGGCAGGGATTGGACCTGGGGAGAGAAGATGGAGTCAAGATAGGAAGAGATGAGTTCTGTGGGACAGGAGCAGGCTGAAACAATGGGTCTGCCCGGACAGTCCTGTTTCTGGATTTTTGGGAGGAGGTAGAAGCAGGCTGTGCAGGGCTGGGGAACGACCAGTTTGGAAGCAGAGGAGGGGAGATCACTGGATGAAATGAGATTAGTTATTGTAGTAGATACATTGGCCTGATGTGCCATGGTGGGGTCATGGTCCAGGGGAAAGTAGGAGGAGGTATCTGAGTGCTGGCCTCTGCAAGGTAGATGTCAGTACGCCAGACTACAACAGCACCACTCTTATCGGCAGGCTTAATAACAAAAGTCAGGGTTAGATCAGAGTGCAGTCAGTTCGGAGGGAGATAGATTGGATTTGGTGAGGGGGGGGACAGAGAAATTGAAGCGACTAATGTCACGTCGACAGTTCTCAATGAAAAGATCAAGTGCAGGTAAAAGGCCAGAGGGAGGGGTCCAGGTGGAAGGAGAGTGTTGGAGCTGGGTGAAGGGGTCCATGGAACGGGAAGAGGACTCTTGTCCAAAGAAACGAGCACGGAGGCGAAGACGGTGGAAGAAGAGGTCAACGTCATGTCGTGCCCGAAATTCATTCGGGTGGGGACGCAGAGGAATAAAGCTGAGGCCTTTGCCGAGTACAAAACGTTAGGTGTTCTGTTTATTGGTGCTATTGGTTGAGGGATGAATGATAGCCCAATTCACAGGAGGATTATTATCATCCATCTGAAGAGGCAGGTAGAGACTCTTAGATGTATTACCTAAAAAGGTGAAATCACTAAAAATATTCTCACTATGACACCAGTAGGCTAAAACAAAAGGTGTCTCAAACAGAATGAATAATTCCAGCAAAAGGGCTATAATACCGAGGTAAATTACCCTGTATGGCCTCATTTCTGCACTAATATTCCTATTATGCCAGTTGTATTACAACCAAACCTTACTAACCAGCCAATGCTATTAACTTTAAAAATAAAAACAGAAAATGCACAGCAGGCCAGTCAGCCTCTAAAAGAGGATATTAATTTCATGGTTTGATGAATAAAATCCTACTCAGTGAGCTATGTTTCAAATTTAAAATTTTTCCAAAATTAAAAAAAATCTTCTATCTTATCTTCGGTCCTGTGCTTGGGGTTGGCAATATTTTTTAATGTATCTGCTGCTTTGCTTTTTTACTTTCATTAGGTTTTGTACATTTATAAATGTTTTGTACTTTGAATTGAAGCTATTAATAAAAATTGCTAAAATCAAGTTATCTAAATTTAACCTCAGCATAAAATTCTCATTGTACTGATGTTTATCTCAAACATTGTGTAATTGACATTTTGGATAAAACGAGTCAGGTAAACTACATGACATTTTAAACCTATTAGAATTTTCCCTCCCTTTTGAAGTAAGCACAATTTAAAATATACATATTTAATTAGCACATTTTCCTTCTATAACTGTCCAAACTGATCCCCTTTAAAGAGGAAAAGCAGCTTACACCTGCAACAAGACCTTTGCTATTAGAGCAAAACTCTTTGCAATTGAAATCAAACTATAATTTTTACAATAAGACGCAGATTAATCCCATTCAATATTATTTTACCATTTCTTTACTGGTATATCTCCCATAGCATTCCATACATTGTCAGAGAATATGGTTACTTTCTTATTTGTCTTTGATATCTTTGTGAAGCTATTTATCTCATTTTTCTTTGGAACCAGTCACTAACATCTGTATTTACAGTGAGAATTGCAAGTAACCTATGGCCCTCATCAGCTCCTTTACCAAAGCACTCACTTTCTCTTTGTTCCTCTGTCAAGCAGGTGTGAGAACCTTACTGTGAGGCTCTCTCAGAGGAGGAGAGCTGTCCTGACAATGGTGAAATAAAATTCCAAAGGCTTTCATCAATGATGGAGTTGCAGTGCTGAGTTTACATAGGGAAAACCCATTGTAAATATTTCAGACCAAATTTCCCGGCTGATTACTGTTTTTGTGTAAATGATATGCCTTTTCCTTCAACTTCCAAATAAATTTTACTCCCCAAACCGTTTTAGCGTTCTGGACTTTGGCAGTTAGGTTTACAGAGTTTAAAATGGTACATTTTGACCTTTAAAAATCAATGTTACATTCATGGGTTTCTCCCAACACAGGTTTCAAAGCTGGTTTCTCCCAACACAGGTTTCAAAGCTGGTGTCACCACAACACTCATTGGAAACGTTCAATTCATCAAGTAGACGAATCTTAGCCCAAATGACCAAAAGATGTAGGAACAGAAATGAGTCAATCAGGTTTGTTCTATTGAACAAATCATTGCTGGTCTGATAGTCCTCCACATCTTGAGGTTTCTGCCCCCTTTAAATGGTTAACAAAACATATGCCATTCTCACACATAATTGGCTCAACTATTCCAAAAATAAATTCTCACAGAAAAGCTAACAATCATGTGTTGACTGTGATCATCCTTTTTAAGGGAACGAGCCAGAATTTACAGCAGCATTGAATCCAAAGAACCACTTTCCTGGGAACAATTACCTGTATTGACCACATAGTGTATTACAGTTAGAATTTGGGATTGTAATTGGACAAAGCAGTTTCTAATAGACTCAGACATTTACATTAGGAGGCAATTTGACCCATAGTATCTGTGCCAGTCAACAAAGATCTGACAACATTAATCCCATTTTCCAGCTCTTGGCCCTTGCTATTACAGCTGAAGTAAATTTAAACTTTAAGTAGGCAGGGGGATGGGATCCTGACGAGTAGTTCATGGGAGATGATTAGCTAAGATAGAATTAGTAATTAAAACACAAGTAAATGAAGGCAGAGGATGCATGGGTAGGGAAAAAAAGTGAGTCTAGCAAGGTTAAATAGAATGTATTTTAGTGAAAGGAGCCTGAGGAATAAGACAGCTAAGCTGAGGGCACAGATATGTACAAGGGAATATGATATAGCTATGACCAAGACCTGGCTGAAAGGTGAACAGGATTGACAGCTAGTTTTGTGGTATTCCGATAAGACAGGGGAACACCCATTGCCATATCCTGAAGGCAATGGCAACACAAGCAAATACTGTATCTAAATACAGTACTAAATACAACCACCCTTTCAGGCAGTGAGTTCCAGACTCCCACCATTCTTTGCTGAAGAAGTATCATAAACACTCCTTTAACCTTCTACCTCTCACCTTAAATCTATGCCCCTAGGATATTGTCTTTTCTATTAATGGAAAAAGTGCCTATCCAACCTATCTTTGCCCCTCATAATCTTACACATCTGCTAGATTTCCTTTCAAACTTCACTGCTCCTAAGAAAACAACTCCAGCTAATCCAATACACCATAGCTCAAACGCAACAGCCCACGCAGCATCCTGGTAAATTTCCTCTGCACTCTTTTGCTTGCAATCACATCTTCCCTATAATGTGGTGAGCAGAACTTCATATTGTGCCAATGCCAGCATTTTATTCAGTTTCAACGTAATCTCCCTGCCCTTGTATCCTGTGCCTTGCCTAAAGAAGGCAAGTAACCTATATGCTTTCTTAACCACTTATCTACCTGCCATGCAAATGCACACTCTGATCTTCCCAGGGTCTGACTATTCATAGTGTAGCCCCATGTCTATTATCACTCCCTAAGTGCATTACCTCACATTTTTCCAGGTTGAATCCATTTCCCACTATGCTGCCCAGCTGACTAATCCTCCTTGGGGGAGGTGGGGAAGGGGGTGGTGATGGCTAGCCGCCTCATTATTTAGCACCCTATCAACTTCCATGTCACCTCTGAACGTCTTAATCATACTCCCTACATTTAAGTGTAAATCATTAATGCAGACCACAAAGCACCAGAATGTAGCATCATCTTAGTGTCAAATCATCAACAGTATCCTTGGAGCAGTAATTAGCCTGATTATCTTTCCAGGCTGGTTCCCAGAAGTGAACATTGGTATTTTGTTCTGTTTTCAAACAAGCTGCTGTTCAAAGTTCAATTGTCAATTGCAACTCAATTCCAAACTAAAAGTGAGAAAATTAAAAGAAAAACCAGTGATGGTCTCAACAGTTACATACTGGCTAAAAAAGTTCTGGATACAATTTAAGGATTTTGTAAAAACCAAAAGAACTGCGGATGCTGTAAATCAGGAACAAAAACAAAGTTTCTGGAAAAGCTCAGCAGGTCTGGCAGCATCTGTGAAGGAGAAAACAGAATAAACATTTCAGGTCCAGTGACCCTCAGAATTACGGATTTTGTACTCCGTCTAACTTGCACACTAAAACTCTCAGTTAATATTTGGGTCGCAAAAATCTATTAATACTGACTTATTATTCCTCACTGTTCTGAAATTTGACACCATATTCAATCCTTTATCTCCCCCTGTTCAGAAGCCTATGGTACTCATCCAACTGTGTTTATCCCTGTTGTAATTTTACCCACCCTTGTGGCCTCATTTGATGATCATTCCAAGATACCATCTTTCCTCACTGCTGGAATCGATTCCTCAATTAATATAGTGACCCACTCCTCTTCTATTTCCCTTTCTCATCTGAATACCCTATAACCATGAGTATTGAGCTGTCAATCATGCTCAGCTTCCAGCCAAGTCTCAGTCATAGCTATGATATCATACTCCCTTCTGCATATCTGTGCCCTTAGCCTAACTGTCTTATTCCTCGGGCTCCTTTCATTAAAATTTAGCTTTACTAGACTCATTTTTTCCTATCTAGCCAATGCATCCTCTCCCTTCACTGACTTGGGTTTTAATTACTAATTCCATTTTAGCTAATTATCCGCCACAAACTACTTGTCAGGATCACATTCCCTTGGCAATCCAGTTTAAAAAATCCATTCCGACTACAATAGCAAACATCCCCAAGAGAATAAAAACCAAAAGAACTGCGGATGCTGAAAATCAGGAACAAAAACAAAGTTGCTGGAAAAGCTCAGCCGGTCTGGCAGCATCTGTGAAGGAAAAAACAGAGTTAACATTTTGGGTCTGGTGACCCTTCCTCAGAACAGTTCTGAGGAAGGGTCACCAGACCCAAAACGTTAACTCTGTTTTTTCCTTCACAGATGCTGCCAGACCAGCTGAGCTTTTCCAGCAACTTTGTTTTTGTTCCCCAAGAGGATGTTGATTCTGTTCTTGTTCAGATGTAGCCCCTGCATCTTCAAATTGGGAGCTTCCTTTCTACTTGTTAAAAAAGGACATTCACAGCACGAACACCCAGTATGTACACAATTTATAATTTAACACCCTACATTACTCACACATAATGCCCTAGGAGAGCCACTAGTCAATATAGCAACATTTGGGGACCCCATTAAAACAGTTTTGGTTCAATCAATCTAGGGATGAAGTGTATTTTATTTGTTCTCCAATTTTCTCCCCATCCCATTCATCTTTTAAAAGATATATTTCCCAAAGGATGTCATTGCACATTGGAATCTTATGACCATTACTCAAGTAGAGATTTTGGCATTATGTATCAGCCTGTGACGAAGCAAGATCATATGGTGCCCTCACCTGATGCCTGAAGTGTACTCAAGAAAATTTGCTGCAAAGTTAGCTGATTCCAAAGCTTTGGCTGATTTTCTCTTCCTTTGCCCTCGAGTGCTGCAGCAAATTGTGGTGCCCCGACCTCCGTTTAGTTAGGCATCAGCTAACTCGGGCAAGATTGATCAATTGATCCCAGGCACTGTGTCATCTGGAGGCTTGTCTGAGTTTTTGAACAATCTCACAGGATCAGTTTTCTTAAAACAGAATGTTATTTTGCTAACGTGCCAGGTTAAATTGGTTAACACATTTTATTCTATTTTGATTAATTCATTGGGGAGGGGGGGGGGGGGGGGTGGAGAAAAGAGTCACATTATCCAACACATCAAAGGCTGCCAACCTTTTCAAGATTGGAGTCTCCAGGAAGTAAAGATTTATGATCGAGATTGTGTGAACAATGCAGGAGAACTAAGGCAAAATCACCATAATCCCACACTCACTTTAGCGACACGAATGGTGGTCAAAATTCAAAACGCAAAAGCAAATTAGTTGGAAAAACTGCACAGCAACAGGGAATGGACATACCAAATGGCCTCTTTAATTGTATGATTTTATAAGGTGAAATTAAAGTTAAATGGTTTTATTTGACAGCAGAAAGTTAGTTATTCCAAAGGGGGTTAATTTAGATCATTGCTATCTTCCACATGCACTCTGCGACTGCAGTATTTACTAATCCAACAGTGACAGCAATTAAATGCATGTAATCCATTTTAGGGTTTCCTGAGAAATAAACACAAGTTGTTTCTTTTTCCTGATTTCTAGGCTATGCAATCCATTGGAAATATGCATGTACATATATCAAGCAAGGTAATTTAAATCTGGGAATAAGATCTTCTGATAGTCCAAACAGGCTGCTATAAATCTGTGAAAAGATTCACCTTGGGCATGTTACAGCAGTGTGGAAATCAGGGAAATAGATTCTGAAAAGCAATTTTATGAGCAATTTTCTAAAATTAAGGTTTTGCTTAAAATCCAAGATATTTTAAATTAGGAAGGGAACAACAAGTTTAATTTGAAATCTTGTTCTCAATGTATGATATTCACTGGTGGTATTAAGTATGAATGAAGAGCAGGAATGATATAAAATCAGATTCAACCAATGAAGCTGCAGAATCGCATTCAGATTCATAGAATATGGCTGTAAATTGGGAGAGAGAAGTGTGCAGTGGGACCTGGGAGTGCAAATTGTGCACCAGTTGCTGAAGGTAAGCACGCAGGTGCAACAGACAGTAAAGAAAGCAAATGGTATGTTGACCATCATTGCGAGAGGTTTCGAGTACAGGAGCAGGGGTGCGTTGTTGCAGTAATACAGGGCCTTGGTGAGGCCACACCTGGAATATTATGTGCAGTTTTGGTCTCCTTTTCCAAGGAAGGATGCTATTGCTCTAAAGGTTTACCAGGCTGATTCCAGGGATGGTGGGTTTGATGCATGAGGAGAGATTAACTAGGTTAGGATTGTTTTTGCTGGAGTTCAGGCAAAGCTGGGGTGGGGGGGGGGGGGAAGAAATCTCCTACAGACTTATCAAATTCTAACAGGACTGAGCAGGGTAGATGCAGGGAAGATGATCCCAATGGTGGGTGTGTCTAGAACCAGGGGTCACAGTTTGAGGATTCGGGGTAGACCATTTAAGACGGAGAGGAGGAGACATTTCTTCACCCAAAGAGTGGTGAGCCTGTGGAATTCATTACCACAGGAAGTAGTTGATACCAAAACATTGAATGTATTCACAAGGCAGCTAGATATAGCACTTGGGGCGAATGGGATCAAAGGTTATGGGGAGAAAACAGGATTAGGCTATTCACGTTGTTTGTGTGAGCTTGCTGTGTATGAACTTCGCTGTCACATTTTCAAGAGACTACATTTCGAAAGGAGTTTCATTGGCTGTAAATCTCTTTGAGACATCTGGTTAAATACTATACAAATGCAAAGCTTACTTTTTAAACACAGGTCTAACATTAAAAACACCAAATTAAAACTGTTTTACATCAAACAAATCTTTATTTTGTTTGCTGAATAGTTATTTCAAAATCTTTAGAATATTGCAAGTAACATTTAATATAACAAAACTTTCTGGCTTGCTACAACTTAAAAGCAGTGACTTATTTCACAAATGTCTTCATTTCATCTCATTCCTGAACATAAAATCAATTAAATCTTACAGGAATAAAATAAAAGGTGAAATATATTTGGCTTCCTTCTCACACTTCAGAGGTTTTAAAAGCAATATCTTTGAGCCGATGTATGCAGCATTATAAAGCACACCGTTGTTCCAATTCACGGGAGGGTATTTCTTCCTGATCAGGATACAAATTGGTGAGAAGCAGTTATTACCAGATGTTAGAACCCGAGTGATGTTCCCATGTCCCAGAATTAGATAACAGGAACCAAATCCTAATTGAGAGTCCAATGCCAGTGTCCTACTAGGTGTCAATACTCAGGTTTATCATGTAAAAACCAGACTAAAATAAAAGTCAGCCTTGATCACTCATGTTCTCTAACAGCTTACTGTCAATGAAGCAAGGGCCAGAAGGCTGAAAGACTGGCCACCCCGTCAGTCCCTGTACTGGAGAACAGGTGCAAATCTGCAGAGTGACAAACGAAATCACAGAAAAACCATTCTTGCCTTCAGAAGTCTTCAGTCATTAACTGTATTTCAAAGTTACATTAATATGAAACAGGTTGGCAGTGGATGCAACTAAAAATCAGGATCACTGCTTAGGAATTTCATCTCACACAGACAGTTGTAAATGGAAAACATCAAATTCTCTTACATTTACATAGTTACAAAAGACATACAGGAAGTCCAGGAATTCAACTATCTGAAGAACTGCTAAAAATGGACAATGATGAAATACAAAGTGATGGACAGGAGAAAATACTGGCCAATCCACCCTGCTCCATCTCCATGATGGCTCGGGATCAAAATGTGATTTTCCCACTGTTGGAGCTCCCAGCCTCCGACCATATATTTGCAATGGGAAAGGCAAAAGGGACAGTAAAACCCAGAGTCAAGGGGGAAAAAAAAAAGAGAGCTGGAAAATAAATAAATGCAAGAGTGCATACAAGTATTTGAAAATAATTTATGCAAATTCTTCTAAATATAATTTGGCACTTCTGGTGATTTTACTTAATGTGCTATTAAGGATTGTAAATTAGGCTTTCAAAGCTTTACATGAGACATTAAATATATAATCTTCAACACAATTTACATTAAAAGCTGGACAAATGAAGTTGGTTTCTGGTCCAGAAGTTTGAAGTGCAAACTTAACACTCAAACTAGCAATGGCTTCAGAGAGTTCCATATAAAATGAATAATTAGATGGCTCCATTTGAGTTTCAGGTTGCACATTATTGTTAAACACAACGCTGCCAGATGGTCTGGGAGACCGTTATAAGTTAACACGCTCAAATATGATGTCTATAAATCACCCTCAACTTCCACCATGAGCCTCTGTTACATGAGGCAATTGTTGCTGATTTCTGTGGGCAGAAAAGTGGGAAATGCAAAATATTTTGATTAATAATTAACATATGCAATAAGTGCTCACAGTAAGAGGTGAAGAAATTACTGGCACAGTTTGAGCAATTGGCCAGTGACGTGTCTATTACCTGAGATTCCTCCTCATAGCAGGACAGAAAATGTCCTGGCAATGTACAAGCATTCTCAAAGCCATTGAGGCAGGTCCAATTTAGTCTCACGCCCACTGCCTTTTGATTTTGATTCAGTAAATTCTGTTTCTCATTCAGGTCAGTTTTGTGAATGCTATGGAATGGAAAATTTTCCATTATGGACACAAAGTCTCAGCATTAAATGCTCACTGTCAGGTTAGGTACAACATGGTTAGATTCTAGATAAGACTCCTCCTTTTCTACCTCAAGGTGCCTCGGCTACCACTTTACAAGAGGCCATCTTCCTGTCCTATTGTGACACTTTCTTTTCCTTAAAATCTCCAGCCATCCTGCAAAGAGACTGCCAAATTAAAAGTTTGGTGCTTGAAGCTTAGCCCACTCGGACATTGAAGTGAAACTGTCAAACTAATTTCACATCCAGACAGCAGAGAGATTTCTGATTTGGGTGGAATTTAATGCAGCTCCAAAGGAAGTGGAAGGCCAACATTTAACTCTCTGCTTCAGCCAATGGCTGATGTAAGGGAATGTTACTCAGCAACAACAAAGTTCAGTGCAGAACAATACCAACAGGGCAGTATCAATCTTTAGGTCAATCCAAATTTAAAATTACACATGCAAACAGATGGCCCCAAGGGTAATTGGTTGATTGTGGAATTATACTCTGCTGAATTTTGCAACATGATGGGGGAATACAGACTCTGCAAATCTTAAGACCTTGTGCATCCTTAACACATTAAATGATTCTTGAAATGTACTCTAGACATTAAAGTACAATTTGTAGTCTCGTCCAGTGAACATTAGAAGTTAAATTAAAAAGAAAATTGATCAGGCACAATGGTCTTACGAACTACTTGTCTTTTGCTACATTAATGAAGTTTCCAAAATTCATACTCAAAATTTCTGAACAAAAATATTATTACATTGAAAGTGAAAGTTCCATATCCTGAGCTGAAGTGGCAATTAAAAACATCATGTCTAATATACTAGACATGACAGATGTGTTGGCCCCTGCACATTTACGCTGATAACCTAAACAGCTTTAATGTCCTGTAGGTCTACCTGGTATGTACTCTGCCTCAATGATTTGATTGTCTGCAGTCTTTTACCATGGAGGTTGAACTGAGACCAGGCCAGAAGCTGCAGCACAGCACACGTGATAGGTACGAAGACCAGCAGGTAAAAGCACCCTTGGCGAATTGCTGTCATCCAGGCCACATTTGATTCCACCACTGGCTTTGTGCTCACAATATCACGTAGTGCATCGTGCTGAAAAATGTCATACCCTGTAAAACACAATTGAGATCAGAGAAAACGGAATAAGAAAAGCCATGTAAGTATTTGAAACAAGAAGCAATTACTCCGGAAAACTGACAAAACCTGATCAGCAGTCAGCTTTACACACTTGTTGAATGTTTTTAAGGTAAAAATGGATAGATTTTTGAACAGTAAAGGAATTAAGGGTTATGGTGAGCAGGCAGGTAAGTGGAGCTGTGTCCACCACTAAGATCTGCCATGATCTTATTGAATGGCAGAGCAGACTCGAGGGGCCAGATGGCCGACTCCTGCTCCGATTTTTTAATGTTCTTTACTAATCAATTAAACTTTCTGCTATGGAGAAAAGCCCTGGGCAGGTGTAAAACAGTCAATCTAATCCAGTCAGCTTCACCTCAAAGATCCCCAACTAGCGTACACTTGGACCAGGGTCCGGGGGGAAAACCCTCTGCTCAAGTAGTGCCATGAGGCTTTCTTAATGCCTACTAGAGAGCAGGAAGGGTCTCAGTTCAGCATCTCGCCTAAAGAGATGAGCTCTTCCTGCTCAGAACAGCACAAAAAAAAAATCAGTGCAGACTATACGCTCCAGTCTCTGATGGACTTGATCCCTTTATCATCAGACTAGGTGAAAGTTCTACCACTGAGCCAAGGCCAATATGGTTACTCTGGTGAACGAGGTAATGCTATTCTCAACAGGAGAATGCAGGATTGTGCAGCTTTGTAGTAGAATGGGCAACTCCCTTCCTAAAATTTGCTCGTTTCATAATGGGTTAAAGTTTACACCACTGATCCTGGTGGTTAAAAAGTAGCTCAAATGTGGGCAAGATCAAAGCTAAGGCTTTCAGTGACTGTCATAATGCAGGAGATCACTCAGTATCTGCATCCAGTTTATGAGTGAGCATTTCACTTAGTGCCATTCCCGCCATAATCCTGCACATTATTTGAATACAGACAATCATCTGATGTCATCTTCAATGGGATAGAAATACAAGGCAATCACTAATAAATCCAATAAATAATTTGCTACATTTGTTTCCCACCCAGAGAGAGCATGCCCTCTAGAATGTGGCATACTCTACAACAAAGTTGGGTGAATGATCACAGATGCATTTAAAATGAGAAGCTGGATAAACACTTCAGGGAGAAATAAAGATATGGAAAGTTCTGCTGATGGGATTAGATGACGTCAGGTCTGAGCATGAATACTGGCAAGGACCAGTGGCATTAAGTGGTCTATTTCAGTGCTGTAAACTATACAAAAAGACAGAACATCAGTCGTACTGCAGGGAATAGTCAGAAACCAGGACACTAGTCAACATTCCTTTAGATCAAATAACTGACTCAGTAGTTGGGAGATCAGTTACCTGTGTAAACATACAAAAGCCACGTCCCGATTAATGGGGCAAATGTCTGTCCGGGTTTGGTTACCAAGGCAACCATGCCAAAAAGCAGTGCTGATGCTGCCTGCTTCCTCTTGTTCATCACAAAATCTTCATCTACAAGGTCGGAGATGACGAGGTTCAGGAGTTCACATGTTCCCTCTGTAAACACCCGGTTACTAGAGAATGGCACACATACAAAAGTGTTAGAGAAAGACAAATGAAAAGTTAATTAATGGAGTAATTTTGAACTTGGGGAAAGAAAATGGCATTTCTGCCTCATGCCAAAGAAACCATAGAACTTGCAATCAGCAAAATAAAAAGACAGAAACACTTCAATTGATGTACAATAATTTAGTTGTCTTATCTGCCTATCTGCTCAGAACGAGAACAAGTTTACAAGTAAACAAATGGATGATGGTATTACATTGACCTCATGATAATGGAAAAGGAGAGTCAACGGACTCAAAACATTTACTTTGCGTTCTTCCCACACAATCTGCCAGACTTGCTGAAATTTTCCAGCAATTTTCATTTTTGTTTCATGATAAGAATCTGTTGGTGAACAGTCTCCCGTTGCAACCTTTTTAAAATGTGGTATTGCCCGTTTAAATGAACAAACTACCTGGTCTTTAAATAGCAACTTGCAGAATCTCTTGACATCCCAAAGAGCTTCCCCAGCAATTGGGTACTATTTAAAGTCCGTATGCAATTGAAATGTACTTTGGGCTGTCTCAAGAACGTGAAAGGTGATATAGAAATTCCAGATTAGGATCATGTGGAAAGAACCAGCTAAGACATCCACGCTGGCTGAAGACAACTGTAAAGTCCAGCCTTGTTTCTGCAGGGCTCTGCTATCAGAGGTGAAAGGTTCATGGTGCCTTGACTTCTTATTAACCGTTTAACTACACAACAATCACAAACAGAACATGGGAGGGTTGCAGAGCTTTGAGCTAATTAAAACTGGCTCTGAGCAATTACAATCACCCTCCACTGAAATTTCAGCAAGTTGGCAACACATATTCATACTAGTCTGGCACTGCCCTGGCATGCTGTGCTTTTCAAGGAACGACAGACTTGCTGATCCAGGTCACAGATAGAACACAGAACATAGAACATTACAGCGCAGTACAGGCCCTTCGGCCCTCGATATTGCGCCGACCTGTGAAACCAATCTGAAGCCCATCTAACCTAAACTATTCCATTATCATCCATATGTTTATCCAATGACCATTTAAATGCCCTTAAAGTTGGCGAGTCTACTCCTGTTGCAGGCAGGGCATTCCATGCCCTTACTACTCTGAGTAAAGAACCTACCTCTGACATCTGTCCGAGATCTATCATCCCTCAGTTTAAAGCAATGTCCCCTCGTGCTAGCCATCACCATCCGAGGAAAAAGGCTCCCTCTGTCCACCCTATCTAATCCTCTGATCATCTTGTATGTCTCTATTAAGTCACCTCTTAACCTTCTTCTCTCTAACCAAAACAGCCTCAAGTCCCTCAGCCTTTCCTCATAAGACCTTCCCTCCATACCAGGCAACATCCTGGTAAATCTCCTCTGCACCCTTTCCAATGCTTCCACATCCTTCCTATAATGCGGCGACCAGAACTGTACGCAATACTCCAAGTGCGGCCGCACCAGAGTTTTGTACAGCTGCAACATGACCTCATGGCTCCGAAACTCAATCCCTCTACCAATAAAACCTAACACACCGTACGCCTTCTTAACAACGCTATCAACCTGGGTGGCAACTTTCAGGGATCGATGCACATGGACACTGAGATCTCTCTGCTCATCCACACTACCAAGAATCTTACCATTAGCCCAGTACTCTGTATTCCTGTTACTCCTTCCAAAGTGAATCACCTCACACTTTTCTGCATTAAACTCCATTTGTCACCTCTCAGCCCAGCTCTGCAGCTTATCTATGTCCCTCTGTAACCTGCAACATCCTATGTAGTCAGTGCAGCAGCTGCTGACAGCCACAGTATTTTGTGGATGCCTAGTTAGGAGCCAGGAGGTTTGTTCTTTTATCTATCACAATTAGAACTATGGTAGTGTCAGAGGACAATGATGGATGCCCTTGTTGCGAAGAGGAACATGGAGTAGTGCAAGAGGGACTTGGAATAGTATGTGATAATTGAATCTGTAATATGGTACATAAGAAGATTGTAAAGTCAAGTACGGGTAGTTCTGTTATAACAGATGTTTTGTTAATGCAAATTGGCTGTAACACGATGGATGAATAGTGGACGCTGTTTGGATAACATGAACTTTCTGCTGTACCGGTATAGCAATTTACATATAATGCTATTTTCTATGGCACAAGGTTACACCAGAACACAATTATTGCGTTATAGGAGATCTACCTGTACATAATTCCCTCGGTTGATTCTCTCACTACTTCATGACTTATTGCGAGCTCAGACCAGTAGCTTGGTCTTTCAAACTCAACCAGCTCGATTAGCGGTGATGTTACCATGCCACCTTTAGGGATGGACACACAAGTGAGATATACATGGCTGTAGGTAGGCAGGTACTAAGAAAGGAAACGTGGCTGCTCCCACGAGGAGCTCGAACATGCACTTCACCAACACCTTCCACCCCAATCTTAAGTTCACCTGGAACATCTCCGATACCTCTCTCCCCTTCCTGGACCATCTCTGATACCTCTCTCCCCT
>NC_063351.1:47062941-47095172 GCF_021869965.1 Rhincodon typus | reverse complement strand
GATACCTCTCTCCCCTTCCTGGACCATCTCTGATACCTCTCTCCCCTTCCTGGACCTCTGTTTCCATCTCTGGCAACCACCTGGAAACCGATATCCATTTCAAGCCCACCAACTCCCACAGCTACCTAGAATACACCTCCTCCACCCACCTTCCTGTAAAAATGCCATCCCCTATTCCCAATTGCTTCGCCTCCACCTCATCTGCTCCCAGGATGAGGCATTCCACTCCCGTACATCTCAGATGCCCTCCTTTTTCAAGGACCGCAACGTCGCCCCCTCAGTGGTCGAGAACGCACTCGACCGTGTCTCCCGCATTTCCTGCAACTCATCCCTCACATCCCCTCCCCGCAATAACAACCAAAACAGACTCACCCTTGTTCTCACGTACCACCCCACCAACCTCCGAATCCAACGCATCATCCTCCGACACTTCCGCCATCTGCAATCTGACCCCACCACCAAAGACATTTTTCCCTCCCCACCCTTATCTGCTTTCTGGAGGGACCACTCTCTCCGTGACTCCCTTGTCCGCTCCACACTCCCTTCCAGCCCCACCACACCCGGCACTTTTCCCTGCAACCGCAGGAAGTGCTACACCTGCCCCCTCACCCCCATCCCAGGCCCCAAGACCTTCCACATCAAGCAGATGTTCACCTGCACATCTGCTAATGTAGTATACTGTATCCGCTGTTCCCGTTGTGGCCTCCTCTACATCGGGGAAACCAAGCGGAGGCTTGGGGACCGCTTTGCGGAATCCCTACGCTCGGTTCGCACTAAACAACTGCACCTCCGAGTCGCGAACCATTTCAACTCCCCCTCCCACTCCTTAGACGACATGTCCATCCTGAGCCTCCTGCAGTGCCACAACGATGCCACCTGAAGGTTGCAGGAACAGCACCTCGTATTCCACTTGGGAATCCTGCAGGCCAATGGTATCAATGAGGACTTCACAAACTTCAAAATCTCCCGTCCCCCAACTGCATCCCAAAACCAGGACAGCTTATCCCCGCCTCCCTAACCTGTCCCTCCTCCCAACTCCTACCTACTAGCCACATCCCGCCCCCTTGACCTGTCCGTCCTCCTTGGACTGACCTATCACCTCCCTAACTCCCCACCTACACTCACCTTTACTGGCTCCATCCCCGCCTCTTTGACCTGTCTGTCTCCTCTCCACCTATCTTCTCCTTTATCCATCTTCTATCCGCCTCCCCCTCTCCCTATTTATTTCAGAACCCCCTTCTTCAGAAATGGGGGAGAGGAAGGGTCTAGGCCCAAAATGTCAGCTTTCCTGCTCCTCTGATGCTGCTTGGCCTGCTGTGTTCATCCAACTCTACACCTTGTTATCTGGGATATATGTGCCTGTGTTTGGTGTAGGGCTGGGTGTAGAATCTGAAGCATATGAATTGATTTGCCATTCAGGGAATAATGGGGTTAAGCGAAATACATCCACTAATAACTAAAGGCTATACAAGAGTACAAATGGATCAATGTTTCAATTTATCATTAAACCCATTTGTTTAGTCATAAGCAATCACATTACAATTTTAAATAGAAGTAGGCATTTAAATGAATTCCTGGCAATGTCACATACAGGCACAGTAATAGAACAATGATAAACAAGTTGCTAAGCTCACTAATAGCAACCAACTAACTATTAACAAAATATCTACTAACAAAATTAACCATTTAAAAGATTTTTATCTTAATTCAGTTATCATAGAATCTAAGACAAGACCAAATGTTCATCAGAAATGCTTCCTAAATGCAAGCCACAACATAATTTACAATACGGGAAAGAATATATTTGATATTTTTGTTTGTATTCATGTTACTAAGGAAAGAACTTATCGTTAATTTAATACACTTCTAATTCAACAGCCAAGGAACTACAATTCAACAATCACTCAAGATCAAATCAGCTTTTAAATTCAATCTTAATATACTATCTAATTCCAATACTTAACTGCTTTCAAAGCTACCATGACAACCAGAAGCAACACTCAATATAGAAGGATTTGGTAACATTAAAGTAACATGGACTGTACAACTAGCAACTCAGGCTTCTATTCATTTGTGGCAGATCATTGTACCGAGTTGTGGACCACAACTTCAGTAATGTGATGGTGCAGTATATTTTGACTCAGTTCGATTCACTTTGCTCCATAAGACTGGGTGTTTCAGTTTGTCAGCTTTCAGTGCGTGAAAGAGCGCAATGCTATCAAAGCTGATTTTCTTTTATGGTTTCAAAGAGTATTTCATTGCAAATAAACCGTTTAGGAAAAAGGTAGTGTATACTCTATTTCAAAATTGTGGAAGTAGTTGAGATGTCTTCTTCAGCTCCATTCTGAAATTATGCCCAATTCCAAAATAGATTTATGTAACTTAAATATAGTCATTTAGAAGTTACATCTCCTATAACAGATCAGAGGGAAAATAGCTTCGTAGATTTGTAATTCATGACTCTTCAGTTGTGCCTGATCTTCATACGAGAGGCACATCTGAGCATCAGTGATCCAGAATCAGCAGATGGAAATCACTGCTGCACATAATTTAATGCTGATGGAACAGTGATATATTTCCAAGTCAGGATGGTGAGTGGCTTGGAGGGGAACTTGCAGAGGGTGGTGTTCCCACGTATCTTCAGTGATGCACTTCTAGATGAAAGTGGTTGTGGGTTTGGAAGGTGCTGTTGGAGGAGCTTGGTAAATTTTTCAGTAAATTGGTATCACCACTGAATGTCAAGGGACAATGGTTACAGTTTTTACTGCTGGAGATGATCCTTTCCTGACAATTGCATGGTGCATGTTACTTCCCACTTTTCTGCCCAAGTCTGAATTTTGTCTAGGTTATGCTGCTTTTTGACATGGACTGCTTTAGTAAGAGGACTCACGAATGGTGCTAAACATTGCGCAATCATTGGTGAACATTCTCACTTCTGACCTTCTGATGGAGGGAAGATCATTGATGAAGCAGCTGGAGATGGTTGGGCCGAGGACACTCCCCTGAGGTCCTCCTGCACAGATGTCTTGGAACCGAGATGACGGACCTCCAAATGAATCACATTTAATAACATGAACTACATTTCACAGCATGAACTGCTGTCATGTTCAAAATTGCAAAGTAATTCAACCCCTCATGTAAAATACCCATTATATAGGATTAAATTGATGAGGAGTCAGTACTTTAGGTTAAAAACTAACATACTCTGAGCCTCTAATCTAACTTTATAGAATACAAGGAGGAATTTTAGAGCAGTTCAAAACATCTTGATCAGATGAACCGCAGGTGAAACCTTCCAGGCTTTAGTTATGCTGCTGAATAAATAACCTTACTATTGTTAACATGAATTATGCATCGAGCTCCTGAGTAGTGAAATCCAAATTCATGCTTTTTCAGACTCCGAGGCCAGCAACACTGCATCTTAATGGAACCTCCCAAGGATAATGGAAAATGGAAGCCAAAATCAAGTGATCAATATCCCCAATTTCCTTTTCTTCAGCCTTTCAACAACCCAATTAAAGAAACTTGCTTAAAATTTCACATTATTACTTCTGATTGTTGCTCTGGTTACCAATCTGTAATAGTCATTGAGTATTGGGTTAACAATCTTATCAAACTGCTCCCAACTTGCAAGCTCTACAGGAAGAATGCTGCTATACCTGGCAATGAAGAAACAAAGTAGGTAGATTTGATCTGGTCCTGCCAGTAACATCATCAAACTCATTGTCAGTTTTATGAAGAATAACCATCGGATAACCAGATACACCCCAAATCTGTGGCACAGTGACAGGAAATAGAGGTTGTTTAGGTGTGGAGCAATGTATGATGCACCTGAAAAAAAAAAGAAATGCTTCAATTTTTGTTGCATTTTGTTATAGCCATGAAGCACTCCTCCATGCTTTCTCCTCCAACTAAAAAGAAATTCAAACTAGCATTGCTCTAATGACTGCTAGACAAGGAGCTAACTCTGCTCATTAACTATTGAAACCCTCATCCATGCCTTTCTTACCTCTATTTCAATATTCGCGTATTGGTGACTAATTTGACTTTGCAACCAGTCATCTTCACTGGATTCTGAACAGCAGTCATACCAGACTCATTACATTAACTCCATACCCTGTTTCTTTCTCCACAGATGCTGCCAGACCTGCTGAGTTCCTCCAACACTATGCATGTTTATTATTTTCGCTACATTATTACACCAAATAACATGTAAACGATTCATCTTGGGAACTAAATACCAAGCCAAGAAATAAACTAATTACAAATAAACTGTCGTGCGGCATCTCTAATTCTTATACAGCCTTATCGGAGTTCATTTCAGACTTGCACAACTTGGGAGGAGACAGAGGAAAAACAGAAATCACTGCTGAACCTATTGATTCTCTATCATCTGTGATCACAGGCACTGTGCTTACCTAGGAGAAAGGATCCTGTGGAGAGTGAAATCTTGTCTGAAAGGAGGTGCTCCATAAACAATGGAAAGAAATTACTGTTGAAGTGGCAGTGAAATACCTTTCAAAGAAAAAGAAGGCATTTAACAATGTGTTAAATCAGCTAATCTCAGAAAAACACATGACTTCAGTACAGATCATGCAATCAAATTTCAGCCATTTTCATATTTGTCCCCACTGAAATACTAAAATTAAAAAAAACTGCAGGTGTGGCGGATCTGAAAAGAAAACAGAAATTGCTGGTGAAACTCAGTAAAGCCTGGCAGCCTCTGTCAGGAGAAAACAGAGCCAATGGTTTCAGTCTGGTGACTAATATACTGTTGTAACAATGATTACGTTTATAATACTTCCTCTTTTCCAGCAAGTTTTCCAATGCCTCTGATAAGGTAAAAGGTAAAGTCATCATTGTCCTACTGGACCATAGCGCTACTTTCTCGCTAGAGAGAGACATAACTGGTGGTGGTTTAACCTGGGAATTTACACATCTCAGGTGAGGTGAGAGGTTGAGAAGAGGAGTCCTTCAAGGTAACCTCAGCTGGTGCAGGAATTGAACCCAGACATTTGTGTCCAGACAACCGAACTAACGGACCCCAACCGATGGCAGCAATTGACAAACAACCAATGAGGAACAGCACACAGTTCCTTCATCATGCTATGCACTTCAATTATTTTCTACCTTGTACTTTTCTTGGCCAGTCTCCCCTGGTCCACCCTCCAAGTTTGCAGTTCATAAAAGTTCAGCCGCACATATCCAATGCCCCACACCACATCCTGCACGTACTTGTCGATCTACAATTGGCCTCATCAATTTTTTAAAATTTAAACTTCACAGCTCCCCATCCTTGTTCCTTTAAGATAAAGATTTATCTTTATACGACTTCCAGTCCTCCCCTGTACATCAGTTCTGCTCTGTTGCATATCAGCTTCTTCCTTTGCCTGATTATCAGCTGTTCCTACAGCTTTCTACATCCAAAGGTTTGGAACTCCTTTGGGAGACTTTCATGGAGCCACTTTCCCTGAAAATCCTACATTGCCCAAATCCTGGATTTCTTTGTCACTAACCAAAGAAGGCAACATAGTAAGTATCAGTCAAAATGTTCTCTCATTGAAAGAACAAATTGCTGGAGAAACTCAGCAGGTCTAGCAACATCTGTGGGGAGAAGAGAAAGTTAACATTTCAAATTTGGTGATTTATCCGAATTCCTGATGAAGAGTCACTGATTTCTGTTTTGTTTCAGATCTCCAGCATCCGCAGTTTTTTGTTTTATTATGTTTTCCAGTAACTTGCTTTTAAAATTACAAACACCTTCCTTTTACGCAGTTTTGTTCTGTTTACAGCAGGATATTTGCCCATTTTTACTCAGTTTAAAAAATGGCCTTCACAAATTATTGTCGCTGTACAACACAAAGTATCCTTTCTGTAATCTTCGGATGTTTAAAAATCATTAGCCAATTTTCTCTGCCAAGCCCCAAATCTTTAAACGAATCCCTTGGAAATAAAGTTCTGGCCTTACCTGCACCAAGTTCATGGTCACAAACCAAGCAAAGTTCCGATGTCTAGAAAGTTGTTTCAGGTATTCTGCCAGTGTCAGTTCCTGAGTATGAGGCGTTTGACTAATGTATAATCTGTGCAGAATCCAGAATACAGGACAGTATTAGAAAAGTCACTGATAATTAATTTGATGCCAATACTGAATGTGGATGTTTAAAACTCTCATGGCCTTTATCCTCCCATCTTTATTGCAAGTCATAAACACTACAATAGGCAAGAGTTTGAACAAGTCGTTGCTTTAAATAAAAACTGTGGGAGAGGCGAGTTGACAGCAATTAAAGTACTATTTTTAATGGATTATTGCACTTTAACAATGATAAAGATTTGATTAGCCCCAAACTTTATCATGTTTTAGAAAAGGAAAGATACCATTTCATTGGATGCAGTTCAGAGAAAGAACACTAGCAAGGTTACCAAGCAGTACAGCAGCAGGTAGATGTTGGAAGACAGTGTGGTTACCCATCCAATGATGGGATGAGCGCACTCAGTCATTTAGAGATTCCCACTTGTGAATTTTACTCAAGTCACTTCATTTCTGTGGCAGAGATGAAAATATAATTGCAGAGACTTGAAAGGCAAAAGATATAGATTTGGAAAATGACGGTGTCTGCAATGGCTGAAAAAGAAATTAAAAATCCATCTGCATGGCTACCTTCATAACCATTTGTTGGCAAGGTCCCTGGCAAACATCAGCTCAGCAAGCCTTTTACATGTGTAAAGAATCAAAATGACAACTTTCATAAGAGTAATTGCAACAAATTTAAAATAGACAAGTTAGAAAAAAAGCTAGGTCCAGGTATAGGGAATCCTGCACAAAACGTACTCACTCTCAAAAAAAAAAGTCTACGGCCCTATGTCAGGGAAGGTATGACACAATAATTTGTAGCAAAAATGAACTGCAGCTGAATCTAATCCCTGTTGTACTGTGGGTGCCTGCTCCATTCAGGAATATATCCTTCGCACATTTTCACATTATGCTCCATTACCAGTTCACAGTTTTAAGTTCCCCAGTTGGCACGGTACAAGTGGAACCCATCTCACTCAGGTTATTAGTGCAAAGTAAGTGAATTACTAGCCTTGTAAAGGTATGTTACCCAGCAGATCTGGGGAGTATATGAGCTCAGCAAAGTACTGGTGGGGTTAGGAATCCTTCAGAGACAGGCAACACATCACATATAGGCTATTTATTAGAGATTTCAAATATTAAATATTTATACCATAAGGTGCTTTTAATGTCTGAAATCTTAACTAGATTAAATCAAATACAAAATATTAACAAAATAGTAAGAGTCAGAGTGTCCAGGAAGGTGGCCATTTGATCACTGTGTCTCCATCAGATAAGTAGCCATCCAGCTGTATCCCACTAGAGTAGTCTCTCAGATATACACTTTGAAGTGCCATAACCCAAGCACCTTTTAAATGTTGAGGGTTTCTGCATCTACCACCTTTTCAACAAATTGAATTCCAGATCCCCACCACCGTCTGGGCAACAAAACTTCTCACCAAGCCCTCTCCAAAGCTCCTACCCGAATATATGTTCCTTGGTTATTAGCCCCTGGACCAAGAGGAATATAGCCTTGTATCCACTCTCCCTAACCCCTACAATTTTATACATAAACAGCCTCCACTGTTTCAAGGAAAACAATGCTAGCCAATCCAACTGTCCCTCATAACTAGAGCTCTGCATTCCAGGCAACATCTTCATAGATCTTTGCTGAATGCTCTTCAGTGTGGTGACCAGAATTGCATAGAGAACTCCAGCTGTGGCCGTCAGTGCTTTACATTGAAACAATTTAGATTTCAAAGTCTTCTCAATTTTCAAATCATTCCTGCCACCATTCGTCACAGCAAACTAACTTGCATCTCAAAAGGCTGTTAAAAAAAAACGCAATCCAAATAAGCGAGAGTTGTCAGGAATTCCTGGGAGCATATGATTGAAAGTCAGATGTGCCACCCCCGTGAATTGATCACTGGAAGCTCTGGTGCAGGAGAGTATTCCCAAATCCTATATCCTACACCACAACTAATAAAGACAAGTATCCCCTATGTCCTCTTCATGAGCCTCATGTATGATGCCACCTTCAGGAATGTGCAGGCACGTATTAAAAGGCCCTCTTTTCCTGCACATTTATCATATCTACCATTTATTATGCATACCCTTGACTTGTTAGCTCTTATGAATGGGAAGGTACTCCAGATGAAAGCGAGAGGTGATGGCCTAGTGGCATTATTGCTAGACTATTAATCAAGAGAGTCAGATAATGTTCTGTGGACCCATGTTCAATTCCTTCCAGGGCAGATGGTGAAGTTTGTATTCAAAAAAAAACAAAAAAAACTGGAATTAAGAGTCTAAGGATGCCCATGAAATCATTGTTGATTGTTGTTAGGGGGAGAAAAACCCCATTTAATTCACTAATGTCCTTTAGGGAAGGAAACTGCCGTCCTTACCTGGTCTGGCCTACATACGACTCCAGACCCACGGCAATGTGGTTGACTCTAAACTGCCCTCTAGGCAATTAGGGATGGGCAATAAACGCTGGCCTAGCCGGTGACGCCCATATCCCACGACAGAAGGAAAAAGCTGCTTTTCCCCTTCTAAAATGGGTGCCTGATGTAGTAGACAATGAGTATACCCCTTTGTCATTCAAGGTTAAACATACTTACAACCACGTTTCCAGTGAATACCATCATCCATATAGGGTGGCACGGTGACTCAGTGGTTAGCGTTACTGCCTTACAACGCCAGGGACCCAGGTTCAATTCCACTCTTGGGCTACTGTTTGTGTGGAGTTTGCACGTTCTCCCCGTGTCTGTGTGGGTTTTCTCCAGGCACTCCAGGTTCCTCCCACAGTCCAAAGGTGTGCAGGTTAGGTGGACTAGCCATGCTAAATTGCCCGTTATGTGCAGGCTAGGTGGATTAGCCATGGGAAATGTAGGGTTATAGGGATAGGGTAGGGTGGGGTGGCGGTGGTTCTGGAAAGAGGCTCTGAAAGTCTTTTCATGACCAGTGGCCACCAGATACCATTGCACAAACTAACTCAGCTTCTTGCACCCACACATCAACATAGGCGAATGCAGACCCAGGGTCTTACAGTGGATCAACACAAGAACACAGTAACGAAGAGAGAAAAAGAACTTGGTATTGAAAGCCATTCCAGGCAAAGTACAGGCTATTCAGCAACATAAAGCAGCAAATAACTGAACTTGTTAACATGGTGAGAAAGGTGTGTGTTGGAAAACAAGGGAAGAAATAAATAAATAAATACTCACTCCTCTAGTATGGAAGCCTCCTCGTATTTGACTTTGAGCTCCAACTGAAATCGCTGTCTGAGAATCCAGGTGCAGAAACTAAAACCTAGAGTCGAAAAGGCAGCCAATGCTACGCAGAAGAGTCTAAATGAGAGAAAGTTTTCCTTGTTCCACACTGCATAGGACATAAATACAGACAAGGAGCCAAGTGCGCTAAAAAGGGAACAGTAAAAATTCAGTCTAGTCCTGTCCTTTTCCGATACTGCCAGGTCTGCCAGTAAGGCATTATGATTAAGGTCCACCAGGGTGAGGAATCCATCATACAGACAAAGGCAGATGAGAAATTGTACTCCTGGGCGGGCCCAAACCACCCAGAAAGAGAGGAATGATAAAGCAAACAGAGGACCATTTCGCATTAACGCCTTCAGTCGTTTCAATACCACTTCTGGAGTCGGGATCGCAGCACCTGATCTGCAAGAAAGCATTGAAGTACATTAAATACAAGTGGATGCTGTGCAAAACTACACACAGTCTATTAATAAAACTGTCTGGTTCTCCCTGTGGTTATTGCATGACTAGCAATTAATAACATCAAGGTCATTTTTATGGGGCACTGTAGACCGGGTTTGTCTCGGATTTAGGACTGGTTTTCAACAGTTATACTCGCACTCAAAACTAGAGATGCTTAAATATTATAAAAACTTCAAATTTATATTATCACACAAACATAAACATTCTACAAATGTACAAAAAACATATTTAGCCTAGAATGTCAATATTTAATTTTACCATGGAGTTAATCAGGACCAGTCTTGCGATTATTTTGACATAATGGATAACTTAACTGCCCAGAGAATTGAAGCTGATCTTAAGAAAAAAGAGTTTCCAGAATTATTGAACAAAATGTATTCATTCAACTTTTAAATCATGCAAGTGATGGAAAGGAACAAACATCCCATCTAAGCATGGTTAACCTTCAAAATAAAAACCCAAACACTTGAAACTGCTTACTCAAACCATTTAAACTCACTTTATCCAGAAACTTTCAAAAAAAAAGAAAAATTTTGATTAATTCAGTTAACTCTTCTTTCTTCTACACAATTGAGAATTAAGTTTTTAGAATGACACACGTTTGAGGTTCTGTCTTTATAACTCAGAACTGGGTTGTTCTTGTTGTGACCTCTCCACTCCCCTTTTAGGTCACACCAGGTTAGAAACCATTCTCGGTTCGAAACAGAAGATTGTTGATCTTTGCCAGGACTCTTAATTTTACGCAGTAACACTTCTGTACAATAACCTCAGACTGCCCATTTTAGGTAGCAAAGCCTGACTTTTCTGAACTCTGATAGCATGGCAAAAATCAGATAGAGTGAAGGATGTGCAAGTGGAGAAACTGCATGTAAACCTGTATGCTTTTCTCTCAGTGGTACCAAAACACCATTAAATTGGAACAGGAACAGGCCATTCAGCCCAGTGAGCCTGTTCCACCATTCAATAGGATCATGGCTGATCTGACATTCCTCATGTCCACTTTCCTGCTCTTTTCCCCAATTCGGTGACTGATCATGAATCTCAGTCTTAAATATATACAAGGACTCTGCCCACGGCTCTCTCTGGCATGGAGTTCGAAAGACACTCAACCCTCAGAAGAAATTCCTCCTCGCTGCAGTTTAAATTGATGCCCCTTTATTCTGAGGCTACACCCTCTGGTCCTAGACTCTCAGCCTTGTCAAGCCCCTTAAGAATCCTGTATGTTTCAATGAAATCACCTCATTTTTTAAAAAAAAACTTCAGTGAGTAGAGTCCCAAACTGTTTAATGTTTGCTCGTAAGACAACCCATCCATATAGGGGATCATCCCACTGAATTCCCTGAACTATCTCTGATGAAATGGGATAGTGGACACAAGTACAAATATTTGGTTTGAATCACATTTGGCACTTTGTCTGATGCAATAACGAGAGTGATGGTAAATATTAGTATTCTATCAAAGTCAAATAAAACATCTTTAAAAAGTTACAAGTATTTGCTCCACATAAAACAAGGAAAGGCTTTCAGCTGCTGTTTTTCTTACCCTCACTAATTTTTCACCGTTTCCAATCTATTTTGCTGTGAACTTATTTTCTATATTTTGCACATTTTTATTCTTGTCTATCACTAATTCTTCATTTCAGCTCAATAACCCTCTTGAAACACAGTCACAAGTTTATGGCATGAAGTGCTTAGACTTTCCTGGAATATACAGGCTGCTCACCATTAAAACCAGCTGAGCCATTTTACAGAGGCTGAAAATTCACTAGAAATTCAAATAGATACTATAACAAAGTCACAATGCCCTAATGAACCTGCAATGCTGAACTACTACTACAGGCCATCAATCAACATTACAAACTAAATTACAAATAAAGCAGGATATAATATGCAAAATGACCTCCATCTTAATGGTAAGAAATCATTAAATGCACTCGGGCTGGAAGAACAGGGCCAAAATAACTCAGCAATAAAAAATGTGGTAGCCATTGGACATTTCTGCGGATGACTGTGCTGAAACGAAGAAAGGATGAAATTCACGACATTTATTATAAAAATCCATGTGCTCCTGACATGTGGGAAAGCAAAAGCAGCTTTACTTCAGAAAATTTTACTTTCAAGCTTGATACCATATCAATAACTTTCATAGATTTTACTTAAGGCAACAGCTTGTATTTTTTATTTACAAGTTTGCTATGCCTTGCACAGATAATAAATGTTTAATAGTGGGTTACCAATGCTACAATAGACGAAGTAACTGAACTCAAAGCAACATTTTCATGTGAGGCACTGTGCAAAACAGTTCAGTGATTTTGATTTGGTGAATCCAGTTTTAAATTTAAACAATTTTTCACAGGTTCTCGTTAAAGAGAATGACCATATTACTTACTGCTGTGTGCTCAGAAATGAGCGGTCACTAAGCCACCCAAATAGTGGATCATTAAGACTGTTCCATAGTAGAAAAATGGTCTGAAAGAAAAGAAAATGAACATTAAACTGAAGAAAACAAGGAAGCAGAAACTCACTGGATACAAGGGTGAAAGAGTCAACCTAGATAAGGTAAAACGATGAGTACTTCAGAACCTGACAGCATCCTGACGAGTGATAACTAACCTGGAAAATACCCTCAAATCATTGTTTTACACCAACAGTTAAAATGACTGTCATATATTAACATACCCTTGTCATCCACAAAATTTTGTTTCATTATCTCATAGATGTCACTTAAAGGATACAGCTAACAGAAAGCATGATATCTCAAGTGACTCATTTGCACAATAGAGTGCGTTAAGGAGTGCATTACAGATGTACTTCTGATATACATCAATAGCCTATTGTTGAGTATAGAATCCGCACTTTCTGGCATACAGAGTGAACAATGGGAACCATAGCAGATTTCATGAGGACACAGTGATTGATGAAAATACGTGGTAGCTGATATTTAACAGAACATTAGAAAACATACAAAATAGGAGCAGGAATAGGCCATTCAGCTGCTGAGCCTGCTCCAGAATTCAACAGAATTATGGCTGATCGTCTATGTTTATCCATCTATGTTTATCTCCTTGAAGACAGTCAATGTTTTGGCCTCAAGCAACATTTGTGGAGATTGTAAAGTGTGTTTTTTTTCCTTTATTCATTAACGACACGAGGGCGTCGCTGGCTAGGCAGCATTTATTGTCCATCTCTGCAGTTATGAGTCAACCACATTGCTGTGGGTCTGGAGTCACATGTAGGCCAGACAGGTAAGGATGGCAGTTTCCTTCCCTAAAAGGACATTAGTGAACCAGATGGGTTTTTCTGACAATCAACAATGGATTCATGGTCATCATTAGGTTCTTAAATTCCAGATATTTTATTGAATTCAAATTCCACCATCTGCCATGGCGGGATTCAAACCCAGGTCCCCAGAACGTTATCTGGGTCTCTGGATTAACAGTCCGGTGATAATACCACGAGGCCATCACCTTCCCCTAATTACGAGTAAGTACCTGCAAAAACGAGCCAAGGAAACAAACTATTTAGCTCAATTTCAAATGGGGTATGGATGCAGACACCTGGGGCTTCCTGTACGCAAGTCTTTGAAGGTGGTAAGGCAAATTTCCAGATCTCATTTTCGTCTATTCCTGCCCTTTTGTGGCTCGGCAGCAGCACTACTGTTGAAGCTGGTCCTGTCCTGAAGGACAGTTGCTAGACTGGGTCTGCATCAAGTGATGAGGGAATCAACAAGAGGGAAAAATATACTCCGCCTAGCTTCACAGGAGAGAACCTAAATAATTATTCTTGTTCAGAAATAAAATAAAAACATTTAACAGAACCAAATGGGACAAAAATAAATCCCTCTATTCCTAAAAAAACTTTCCTGGGTAGCAAGAAGATTAAAAAAGTAAATGCTTCACAGCTAACGAATCGGATTAATTATGAATTTATGTTCCTGACCTACACAGGCCTTCCTGACTTTTTGGAGATTAAATCAAATATGGCAGAGTCACTTGCTAAAAATGTGGATATAGTCAAAGAAGCAAACTTTTCCTATGGGTAGTTCGAAGTGAGTGGTGTGGAGAGAAGCACGTAGCTGAGCAGACAGATTCCCAACAGTTATTGTACATTTTGTTCTGTACGAGCAAGTCCTTAAGGTTGTGGTTCAATGACTCACGTTTTAACAGGATCGTGCTGGCAGACACAAATCTATCTGCATTTAGGGCCTTTAGAAATATAATACGGAAAAGAATGAATGCACTTCAATATGAAAAGGTAAAAATCACTACTGTTCTAAAGGAAGGGCTGCTCTCTCACTAGAGACACACAACTGGTGGTGGATTAACCTGATGATCACCACTCCTCAGGGATGGGGAGAGGGTGAGGAGGGTCATTCACGTTAACTTTAGCCAGTGCGGGAATTGAACACATACACTGGCAGCACTCTGCACTGCAAACCAGGAATCCAGTCAACTGAGCTAACTGACCCCCTAACCAAAGAGACACCAACATTTGTTCTTTACAGGTTACCATCGATACACCTGAAAAGAGCAAACGTTCAATTCATAACCGCTCTTTGGAGTTGCAACAACATGTTGAGGTTGCACAGAACGCTGGTGAAGCCTTTTCAGGAGTAGTGCGCGCTGTTCCGGTCACCCTGCTATAGGAAGGATATTATTAAAATAAGGAGAAGAAGAAGAAGAGGAATAGGAATAGGAATAATGAGATTAAGAATAAGAATAAGAATATTATTATTATAATGGGCAAGGAAACCTCCTGCTGATTACCACATACCGTTCTCCCTCAGCTGATGAATCAATACTCCTCAATGTTGAACAACACTTGGAGGAAGCACTGAGGATGGCAAGGGCACAGAATGTACTCTGGGTGGGGGATTTCAATGTCCACCACCAAGAGTGGTTTGGCAGCAGCACTACTGATTGAGCTGGTCAGCTCCTAAAGGACAGTTGCTAGACTGGGTCTGCAGCAAGTGATGAGGGAATCAACAAGAGGGAAAAATATACTTGACCTCATCCTTACAGGTCTGCCAGCTGCAGATGCATCTGTCCATGACAGTATCAGTAAGAGCGACCACCACACAGTCCTTGTGGAGACAAAGTCCCACTTTCACATTGACAATAATCTCCATGTGTTGTGTGGCACTATCACTGTGTTAATTAGGACAGACTTTGCACAGATCTAGCAACTCAAGACTGGGCATCCATGAGGTGCTGTGGGCCATCAGCAGCAGAATTGTACTCCAACACAATCTGTAACCTCACAGCCAGACATATCCCCCATTCAGCCATTACCATCAAGCCAGGGGATCAACCCTGGTTCAATGAACAGTGCAGGAGGGCATGCCAGGAGCAGCACCACACGTACCTGAAGATGAGGTGTCAACCTGGTGAAGCCACTAAACAGGATTACTTTCACGCCAAACAACATAATAACATAGACTGAGCTATGCGATCTCACATCCAACGGATCAGATCTAAGCTCTGCAATCCTGCCACGTTTTGTCATGAAATGGTGGTGGACAATTAAACAACTCACTGGAGGAGGGGGCTCCACAAATATCCCCATGCTCAATGATGGAAGAGCCCAGAACATCAGTGCAAAAGATAAGGCTGAAGCATTCCCAGCAATCTTCAGCCAGAAGTGCCGAGTGGATGATCCATCTCGGCCTCTTCCAGTGGTCCCCAGCATTACAGATTCCAGTCTTCAGCCAATTTGATTCACTCCACGTGATTTCAAGAAACGGTTGGAGACACTGGATACTGGAAAGGCTATGGGCTCACAAACTTCCAGCAGCAGCCTGCAGGACAATCTTCAGTAATGTGCTGCTCCCCTAACCAAGCTATTCCAATACATTTACAATATTGGTATCTACCCGCCAATGCGGAGAATTGCCCAAGTATATCCTGAATATAAAAAATAGGACAAATCCAATCCGGCTAATTACGACCCCATCAGTCTCCTCTCAATCATCAGTAAAGTGATGGAAGGTGTCATCAACAGTGCCATCACACAGCACCTGCTCAGTGACGCCCAGTTTGGGTTCCATGAGGGCCACTCAGCTCCTGATCTCATTACAGCCTTGGTTCAAACATGAACAAAAGAGCTGAATTCCAGAGGTAAGATTGACAGCCCTTGATAACATGGCTGCATTTGACCAAGTGCGGCATCAAGGAGCACTAGCAAAACTGGAATCAATGGGTATCAGAGGATTAGCTCTCCGCTGGTTGGAGTCATACCTTGCACATAGGAAGATGGCTGTGGTTGCTGGAGGTCAATCATCCCAGCTCCAGGACACCTCTGCAGGAGTTCCTCAGGGTAGCATCCTAGGCCCAACCATCTTCAGCTGTTTCATCACTGACCTTCCTTCCATCATAAGGTCAGAAGTGGGGATGTTCGCCGACGATTGCACAATGTTCAGCGCCATTTGTGACTCCTCAGATAACGAAGCGGTCTGCGTTCAAATGCAGCAAGATCTGGACAATATCCAGGCTTGGGCTGACAGGATGTTGTCGAGAATGGAGGGTGAGGTATAAAAATAGGCTGGGACTATTATTGCTGCAGTGTAGGAGGTTCAGGGGTGACCTTATACAGGTTTATAAAGTAACATTCCTGCCACACAAATGCCAGGCTGTGACCATTTGGCAGTGTGTGCTATCTACAAGATGCACTGCAGAAATTCAAAGATCCCCAGACAGCATCTTCTAAACCCACAACCACCTCCATCTGGAAGGAGGAGGGCAGCAGATATATGGGATCACCACCACTTTCAAGTTCCCCTCCAAGCCACTCACCATCCTGACTTGGAAATATAACGCCGTTCCTTCACTGTTGCTGCATCAATATCCTGGAATTCCCTCTCTAATGGCATTGTAGGTCATACCAAAGAACACGGACTGCAGCAGTTTAAGAAGGCAGCTCAGCGCCACCTTCTCAAGGGCAACAAGGGACGGGTAATGAATGCTGGCCGGCCAGCGACGCCCACATCCCACAAAATGAATTTAAAAAATTAAACAGGAGAGGGCTCAGAAACGATTTACCAGGATGTTGCCAAGAATGGAAGGTTTGGGGTATTAAAATAGGCTGGAACTTTTAATCATTGGAGCATAGGAGGTCGAGGGATTACCTTATAGGTTTATAAAAGCATAAGGGGCATAGATAAGTTGAACAGCAAAGGTCTTTTCCCTGAAATGCTGGGGGTGGGGTGAGTCAAAACTAGGGGACATATTTTTAAGGTGAGTGGAGAAAGACTTAACAAAAAAGGACATGAGGGGCAATGTTTTTTAAACACAGAATAGTTAGTGCGTGGAATGAACTGCAAGAAATGGTGGCTGCAGGAACAGTTACAGTGTTTAAAAGACATTTGGATAAGTACATAAGAGTACATGAATAGCAAAGGTTTGGAGGGATATGGGCCAAATACAGGCAGGTGGGACTATTTGAGTTTGGGAAGAGGTCAGCATAACTAGTTGGACCGAAGGGTCTGTTTCCATGCTGTATGACTCTACAACTGAAGTATGTACATCGACTGCTGATCAAATACACAGTCAAGTATGATCAATTTGATTGACTGCTCATTCAAAAACCACAATAACAAGATGCAAGGTATAAAGAAAGAAAGGAACATAGAAATAAACAACTTATCACCAGAGTTAAACTTCTCCCCAGAGTTTGGCTGTCTATACAAAAATTAGAACACTTCCAGGATTATAGATTTTACTGGTTTCAATAGAAATGGACAGGAACAAACTTTTCTGAATCCCTTTAGATTCCTGTAAAGCTGTATTTCAAGCTACAAGCTCATTACCATGATGCTGATATGGTTAAATAATACTTTTCGATTTGAAAGTCATGCTCAAGATGTGTACAAAGTCATTCAGGTATCTTGCAAATTGCAATAATCATTAAATTATAATTGTACTAATCAGTAAATTGATATTTATTTGTCCATTCAGTCCATGCATAAGGCCTTTGAAAGCTCTCCAACTACCACCTTTCCCAAGGTTATTTCAAACAAATTACTGACAGGTTTATCTTTATGTCACAGCATTGATTTTGATTTCATTCTTCCTGGCCAATTCACATCTAAGAAAGAGCAAATGAAGGAATTATAAAAATATTCCAAATATTTTCTCTCCTCCCCAACCCCACCAAAAAGTGTTCAATTACTCTTGACAAACTCTGTTCAGCAAACCCCAACAGATCAATGACTAAACATTGAAACTTGAAATTTCACTTCAACCATTTCCTAATCCTTTGTACAGAAGAACAAAGAACTACAAGTTGCTTCAAAAACACCAAAATTACATTTGTTTTACATCGTACTATACTTAACACTCAAACTGTCCAACTGCTTATACAGTTTACAGCATTTGTGGATGGGATTTAAGACAAACTGAAATGTATTTACCTTGTCACGGGCCCCAGTAAGTTATTTTTAAAATGATCTAGACTACAAAATTCACTCAACTTGATTACAATAAGAAAATTTCTCATTTTAAATAGCTGTAAAGTGACAGTGTGATTAAGAACAAGACCATCTGGAATCTCATGCCATCATAAGTCAATCTTACTGCATTTACTGAATATTCCATTTGGGCAGTGATTGCAAGTATTTCTGAAACAGATTATAAATAATTAATGAAAAGAAACTAAGGTTTTAATTTTGAAAGAACAGTTTATGTTGCTGTACGCAGCAATAAAAGATTTTGCAATAACAAAAAATCTAACACTTTGAGGATGTTGAATTCCTCTATTTGAACCATCAACATTTCACTTGTTATAATGAACAAAACTTTATACTGCAACAGTCAAGTATGGCACTAAAGAAAGAATTCTGTTAAACATTTTAGACAGTTTGCCACGGGCAACTGTGAACAGCTGCAACTATGTATCTCAGTGCTGACAGAAAAATTATGGATGTGCTACCAAGTAAAACTTTAAAAAAAAATAGACTCACCTCCCCAATCCAGAAGGATACTTTATCAATTTTGTAAACAGATACAAATGTATCTACGTAGTATAGGAGGAACACATTGTGCAGAATGGAGACAAACAGAGATAAGGAACCATACAGCACTGCTGTAGGTATACTCATGCAGTTCACTGGTCTAATTCCCATGACTTCAGCAGTCCATTGCACTCTAGTTCAAATTTCTTAGCAGTCATTTCACTTCTGTCTTTGGCAGAGAAGTCTCAAATTTACATGAGCAGCCAAAAGCTTTCAATGCACGGTAACCTACGAACAGTAATTCAAAAGATAACAACATTAATATGTTCATAATACACTGCACAAGATCCACTGTTATATTGCCCAAAAATCAATCGCCAATCCTCCTCTCCATAATTTTCCATACCATACACACAATACAGCACAGCCATTTTATCACTCGATTTAAAATAGAGCAGTACACATTACATCTGGATTATAGAGATAGAACAGAAAAGCTGCGTTTCATGCACAATTTGGCAAATAGGTGTAGAAATCTGATAAAACTGATGTGATTATTTTCATTTCTGAAGCAAATCCACGGCCAATCCATCACATATGTAAAATACTTTGCTGTTTAAACATGAAAGTTTACAGGCTTTTCTAACAGGTTTTTCCTCTTCTAATCCCTTAATGCTGCAAGTTCCTTGCATGGACATGCAACGAGCCCGAATGGCTAAATCCATTTAGATTAATGCGATTAAACACTCGTGTTCCACTCTTGGATAGTTTTGTAAAGAGGCAGAGTGTTAACTGCAAATCATCAATAAACACAATATTTCAAACGCCGTCATCATTTCAGCTGATCTGCTGCTGAAACCTCTCAATTCATGCCTTTATTACCTTAACAATTAGCTACTACATTGCATATCCACTTTTTTATTCTAATCATTCATAGGAGGTAGGTGCTGCTGGCTAGGCCAGCGTTTATTGTCCAATAGCAGTACACAGTCAACCTACACATTGTTTTGGATCTGGAGTCAAACATAAAGCAGAATAATTAAGGATGGCTGATTTCCTTCTCTAAAGGGCATGTGAACCAGATAGGTTTTACGATAATTGATAGGCTTCTTTGGAATTCAAATGTCATCATCAGCCATGATGGGATATGAACCCATAATCCCCAGAACATTAACCCGAAGTTCTGGATTATATTACCATTATGCCACTGCCTTCCTCAGTTCTTCCTTCTGCAAACACAAAGTCATTCAAATCTCCTCTCCATTACATGTCTTAACTCACAGCACCTCACTCACCCATTTACCTTGTGCTTAATGGCCTCAAAGAGCACGCGGTTAAGAAAGGCATTAATTGTAAAATACTCAGTATAATTTTTAAATCCATTGATGGCCTTGCCCTCATTACCTGTGATCTCTATCAGTCTTGCACCTAACCCACCAATCCCATCAGTGTTCTCAGACATCCATCCATCCATTCTGGCCTGATGTACTTCAACAATACCAGATGCATCATTAGGTGTCATGATCTGGCCACTAATTTCCACCTTAAATCTGGTCTCTCTCCACATCTTTCTTCCCTTAAAACAATCCACAAAAGTCAACTCACTGACAAACTTTTGATCATTTGTTCTAATATCCCATTCTACGGTTTGTATAGAGTTAACCGAAAGAACTGCGGATGCTGTAAATCAGGAACAAAAACAGAAGTTGCTGGAAATGCTCAGCAGGTCTGGCAGCATCTGTGAAGAAAAAATCAGAGTTAATGTTTTAGGTCCAGAGACCCTTCCTCAGAACTGGATAGTGTTAAGTTGTGTTTGCTAGCGCTAGTAAAGCACCATGTGGCATCTGGTACACTAAAGGTCCTATGCAAGTGCAAGTTGTTAGTCACCAATGATTAGAAAAGTGCTTAATAATGTTCTAAGGGCCATAAAACAAAATAAGTTGTACAGTGATGAATCCACTAAAGCAAAAAAAACTGCTGCAATTATAGTTGGATTTACATTATGATATGTCACAGTTAAATTAACCTCAAACATTTTTGAACACCACTGTGAAGCATTGTGGAATGCTTTAAGGGTCTGTGTGGACTTGTTGGGCCGAAGGGCCTGTTTCCACACTGTAGGGATTCTATAAACTAACAAAAAAAGATCAATTAAACATAAGAAAATACTCTGGTTCTGCTGAATTCAAAATCTTCAATATCTCAACCACCATTTGGAAGTTCCAGAGAATGCCACAGCTTTTAGGGACAAAGGACATTCCTCTTGTAGTTCCTCTTGCAATGACGGTCATATATTTCAATTCTTTTTTTTGCAACTTGAAGATTATTTTTTTTTTTAAAGCAAACTCTCTACACAGTCAAGGAAAATGCTTTACAGCTGTGTTCTTTACTTAGACATGAGGTACTTGTCAATGCCTGGAACTCATTCTGAATTTCCTTATCTTCCATCCGAGACAGGAAATACTTCAAACAACATGCTTTTATCTCACTCAATCGCGCTGCCAAAGCTACGTGCTTTGCACAATACATCCTGACCACATGCTGAAGAGAAAAAGACGAGATGAAAATTCTATTAAACATAATGTACCCGAAGAGTCTAATGCTGACATATACATTTTGCTCTGACAACTGAAATAAACGCTGAATAAGGGCGTTACCACAAAAGAAACTGTGGTACTATATTAAGATACTCCTATGAACAGCATTTGCGTAGGGCAAACTTCCAGAAAGATTAACTGGCACAACTTCTCAGAGAAGCAGAGAACCAGTATTATTTTCAACATCCCTTCTCTTGAGAAGAAAGTAAAGTCTGGATCTTATTTAATCCATTTCACCTCTTCTATCTGGATATAACCATGCAGATTTTCACTCAGGCAAGGGACTGTAGTAAAGCGTTGTTTTTGATTTTTTGTTCAAGTTTGAGGCAAAAGGGAGGTGGTGATTTAAAAAATGTTCTAGTTGGAAAGATTACATAAGCTTACATACTTTATGCTTGGGTGTGTGGTTTTTTTAAAATGACTTGTGACGTGGGCAAAATGACATTTGATGAGAATCCTTCTGGGAAATTAGGGATGAAAAACATGGTCAATAACATTTTCCAGCATTTGGTGCATAACATTGCAAATGCACATCTGAGTACTTCTTCAATGTTACGACAGCTTCTGCTACCACCACACTTACAGGTAGAGAATTCCATGTTCTTATCACCCTCTGGGTGAAAGATGTTATCCTCTCAGCACCGATGAACGCCCTGCCCCTTACCTTAAATAATCCCTGATCCCTTGATCATTGATCCCTCCATCAAGGAGAAAAATTCCTTCCTGTCTACATCTCAAATCACGTCCCCTCTCAATCTCTCCTGCTCCAAGCAAAACAATCCCAGTCTGTCCAATCTCTCTTCGTAACAAACTTTGCAGCTCAGGTGGTGTCCTAGTCAATCTCCTCTGCTCTCCAGTGCAATCAATCCCCATTATGTGGATTCTAGAACTGCACACAATTCTGTGGTCTAACCAAGTTTATATCCACTTCCAGCATAACCTCCTCAAAAAATCCCTCTGATCCTCAACACTTCCCAGGGTCCTCCCGTTCATCATGTATTCCCATGTTAAACTCAGCTGGCCTGGCAGCATCTGTGGGGAGAAAAAACAGGACTAACATTTCAAGTCTGGTGATTCTTCACCACACTTGAAACTTTAACTCTACTTTCTTCCCGCAGATGCTACCACGACCTTCTGCATTTCACCAGCAATTTATGTTTTTATTTCTGGTCTCCAGCATCCACAGTTTTTTGTTTTATTTTATTGTTTTATACTCGTCTTGTTTGTCCTGTACAAGTGTGTCATTTCACAATTATCTGGATTGAATTCCATTTGCCACTGATCAGCCCCTCTACATCATCCTAAGGCTACCTTACTCACGATTTATATCCACCAATTTTTGTTTCATCCGCGAACTTACTCTTCAACCTACTACATTCAAGTCTAAACAATTTATACATACCATAAACAGAAATGACCTAATCTTCAAATGACAAAAACACCCTTGACGATCACCCGCTGCTTCCTGCCACTTAGCCAATTCTGGATTCAACTTGCCCAATTTCCTGGATCCCATGGGCTCTTACCTTTGCCATCAGCTTCCCATGCGAGACCTTATCAAAAGCCTTACTGAAGTTTAAGTAGGCTGCATCAAATGTATTGCCCTCATCTACAGACCTGTTTACTGCTTTGAAAAATTCAAGTTGGTTTGACATGCCCTCCCCTTGACTATGTTGATTCGTCCAGATTAATCTCTGCCTCTAAGTGCAGAATGTCGGAGGAAGTGGAATCAAAATTTGAACAGAAAAAGTGCTTACTTTCCTGATGTCTTTCTTGCCTTAATGAAGTTAAGAGTCAACCACATTGTTGAGGTCAGGAATTACATGTAGGCCAGATCAGGTAAGGATAGCAAATGTCATTCCCTGACAGATATTAGAAGCAATGATCGACAATGGTTATACAGTTGTCATTAGGCTAACATTTCATTCCAAATTTTTGTTGAATTCAAATTTCACCCATGTCCCCAAAACTTCAGTCTGGGGTTCTGGATTACTAGATCATTAGATATTACTACTACATCACTACCTCCCGCAAAATAAGTTTCAATACCGAAACAGCCATTTTGACTCACTACTTATGTTGATGACAGTTCTCTTACCAAAGATCTCTAGTCTAATTCAAATTTCCTTCAGCCTTTTAATGCTTTTCTTGCTTAAATACTTATAAATTTCCTCTTAAGTGTCATAACTGAACTTGTTTCAATACCAGTTAATAGATGACATCCTTTAGACAGTTGCACTGGTGTCAACACCCAAATTCAACATCTTCAATATTTATTCTCCCATTCCTTTTGGTTCTTGTCGTGTTATTTGCCACTTCTTTGTACGAGGCAGTCAATCTATTTCCTTGGTTATTTTTAACATGCACAAAAGTAATCCAGAGTGGCTCTCCTGCCAATTTTCCCCTTTGCTGAGAAAGTGCCCAGCTGTTGTCCTATGCTTCAAAGTAAACTAAGTTTTCCCATGTTCCCTTCTATGCTATTCACATAATGTAGTCTCTTCATGCTTCAATTTTTAACTTGTATTCAAAAGTAACATTTTCCATCAGTCTAATTAAGGGCCAACTCCTCCTCCTAATCTGCCTGGCAGGTCTATTTTTAAACTGACATACAGTTCAATACAAGTTTTCTTGGAATTTTGTGCCCTTCACCGAGGTTATACTTTATTTGTAACTGGAATTCTCGTAAAACATTCATAATTAACAAAGTTAATTAAACAAATTTCCTTCATACCAATTCAAGACACCACCCTTCAAATTCCTGTATTTATAACATAGTAAAGCGAGATTCTTAAAAATATAGTCACCACTGCAGTTAACTACATGGAGACACAAAATAAAATCTCAGGAACGTTTATTAAAAATATTGAGGAAACAAGGTAATATTTATCCTGTTAATAACATACAAAAACACCACTGTATTTAAAGAACCCAAGGCAGAAAATGCACAGTAGGTCCATCAGTTTTTAATTAAGAGACTGTAAGATACAGGAGAACAAGTAGGTCATTTGGTTCATCCAGTCCACTCCACCATTCAATATGATCATGGCTGATCCGATAATCCTCAACTGCACCTTCCCGCCCTTTCCCCTTACCCTTGATTTCCTTATTGAGAGGTTTTTAAATCAGCTTTGAACGTACATAATGACCCAGGTTCGACAGTCTTCTGCAGTGAAGAATTCCACAGATTGACCACCCTCGACGGAGAATTTTTTCTTCATCTGTCTTAAATGGATGATTGCTTACTCTGAGATTATGCCCGCTGGTCCTAGGCTCTCCCACAAGGAGAAACCAAATCCCTTTAAGTATCTTGTCAAGTCCCCTAAATATCTTTTACGTTTCAATAAAGTCACTTCTCATTTTGCTAAACTCTCGTGAGTACAGGCTTGACCAAGGCAACCCTTCCTCTTAATAAAAGCCCTCCATATGGCAGGTCAACCTTGTAAACCTTCTCTGGACAGCCTCCAATGTCAAAGTATTATTTTTTTTTTAAAAAAAAGATAAGGGGACCAAAACTCTTCACACTCCAGCTGTAGTTTGACCAGCGCCTCAAAGTTTTAGCAAGTCTCCTTATTTTCATACTCCATTGCCTTTTAAGTAAAAGCCAATATTCCACTTGGCTTCCCTATTGACTTGAATTTTGGGTCTAAATTCTTGGTGAATCATATGCTAGAGCCCCTAAATCCTTCACTGCTGCAGCCTTCCGAGTCATTCTCCATTTAAATAATATTCAACTCTTCTACTCTTCCTGCCAAAGTGAATCACTTAGATTTTCCTACATTGTAGTCCATCAGCCAAACGTTTGCCCACTTGTTTATCTACATCCTTCAGTAGATTCTTCTGTTATCCTCACTATTTGTCTTCCCACCTATTTTTGTCATTCACAAACTTGGTAATAGTACATTAGTTTCCACCACACAAATCATTGATATATATTGTAAATAACTTGGCCCTAGCGCTGATCCCTGTGGCACTCCACGAGTTACAGGTTGCCATCCTGATAATGCACCATTTATCTCAACTCTGCCAGCCAATCCTCTGTCCATGCTAGTGTGCTACCCACACACCATGGTTATTATTTGGTAGCCTGATGTGAAGTACCTTATTGAGTTCCTTTGGAAATCAAAATATGTTACATCTATTGGCTTCCCTTTCTGCTTGTTTCTTCCTTAAAAAAAAAACGCACTAAATTTACACAGCATGATTTCTTCTTCATGAAGTAATACTGAGTCAGTTTTGTGTTTCTAAACTCTCTGCCATTACCTCCAAATGTCAGATGTCAAGCTAACCGGCCTATATCTATTTGTTTTTGTCTCCATCCCATTTTGAATAAGGCTGCCTTCCAATCCCGAGGCTTCTCCTGAATCAAAGGAGTCTTGAAAGATTATCCGTGTGTCCACTATCTCTGTCACTACTTCCTTGAAAACCCCTCTGGTCCAGCTTTTAGTACCACTAATTTCTTTAGCACTTGTTCTATTGTAGTAGTTATTGTATTTACTTCCTGCACCACAGCTCCCCTTAGCCCCCAGTTCTTGTAGTGCTATTAGTCAGGAAAATATGGATCAGGTTTCAGGTGGACCCTTTTACTAGAAATAGATATACAGGGTATTTTCAACTTATAGGTGTTAATTTGTTCTTCTGGTTCTGCTCCTGCTCCAATGCTATCTTTAATGACCACCCATTGTCCAGCCTCCTGGAATTTTAATTTGCCTAAATTCTGCTGCATTTCTTTTAGTACATAACAGGATACATGCAAAGTACGGCGGATGCTGGTGATCTAAAATTTTTAAGAAGTGCTGGAGAAACTCAGCAAGTCTGACAGCAACTGTGGACAGAGAAAAAGAGTTAATGTTGAATCCAATACGACTCTTCTTCAGAACTGTTATGCTACCACCACACTCACCCCTCTCGGCCTCATGAATTTCCATAACTCTCTATACCAACATGCATTAAGTTCTAGATCTTTGTTCTAGTCTATAACTTCCCCACTCCCCACCCCAATTTTGAATTTTATAGATTAATGGATTATAAATAGGAGAACAGTAATTCATTTTTATAAAGACATGTACTCTGTATACTAACCTAAAAGTTAGGTTTTTGAGACCAAAAATATTGACAGTAAAAACTTAGCTGCAATAATATTTGGGAGGTGTTGAAATTCATACTTTTTTGGATACGATAATCTACTTGGTGTTCAGAGTTGTAATTTACTGTCAATTCATGAGGCTAGTGAAGACTATGACTGGATCAGTGCCATTTCACTCCCATTCACGCTCTTTTTTCTCACTTTCTTCTTCTCGCTTATAGCAGGAGTTTAGGAGACAAAATGGTGAGTGATAGAATCAGACAGGAAAGTTGCTAGCAGGTGGTATGCAGACAGAGAGTTAGGATTTTTAACCAAAATATGACTTTTACACAACATTGACTGTTAAGACTTAAGTATATAAGCTACTTCACTGCACATCTCAGATAATAAAATGCTGCAAATAACTTTGTTTTGTAAATCATTTTGCATTCTCACAAAAAATTGTCCTAAGGCGTTGGAATACAAATCAGAAAATACAAAACTGATTCCAAATCAAAGAAAGATATTAGAAAGGGTTACCAAGAGCATCGTTAAACAGTTCTGAAGAGGTAACAAGATTTAGGCAGGGGGAGGGGTGACGGTGAGGAGAATATTTACAAGGCTAGAAGAAGCACAGAGTTAGAGGGGGGAAAAGCCATGAGGGATTTAAAAATTAAGTTGAAGATGTTAAATCAAAACAATGAAGAGTTAAGGTTGGTCAACAGCAGATAATGTCAAGTGTGACGTGGTATGGGATAACATTCTAGTCAGCCTCCCACCATCTCTTCTCCACGGACAAAGCATGGCTGCTCACAACATTTCTTGTGCCACAATATGCTCTCAATCAACTCATTTATTACCCAACTCTAACTTCCTTATTCATTCACCTTCCCAATCCCACCCACTTCAGGTACTCTGCTTCTTTGATTGCTTGCGCATCTCTAACCTTAGCAGACTGAGCCACTCAAGTCCCTCACTCTGGGATTCTCTACTTAAACCCACGTATTACCTCCCTTGTCTCTCTTGATCCTCTATAAAACTCAGGTCTTTGAATAAGTTCACTGTCATCTCCAGAACTCTTGCCTCCTTTAGCCAAGTATTCACTTTTTGATTACAGTTCAGTGAAGCACTTGAGAATTTGTTACTATGTTAAAGATTGAATATTATTGCATTAATACTGTTGCAATGTTTCTCAGCCATGAAAGGCTAGACAATCTCAGCAACAAAATCCTGAAAGTCCAACCTGCTGTGAATGCAAGGGCAACGACACTGTAACAGCCTCATTGACCACTACCTTCAAGAACAATTAGGGGTAGACAAAATACTGGACTTATTAGTGACAATATTAACATAATAAAACATTCAAGGCACTTTACAAAAGCGCAATAAAGAAAACTGCTGGAAGAGACACAAATACAGCAACATTAGGATAAATGTCCAAAGGTTTGGTAAAAGGATGTTTAAGATTTGATGTAAACAAAGAGAATTGAGGTTTTGGAAAAGTATTCGAGAGCTAAGGGCATGGGCAGCTGAAGGCAAGGCCACCATTGCTGCAATTTAGATTGGGGATGTACAGGGCACCAGGTATCAATAAACACAGATACCAACCCCCAAGAACTATATCTAATTGCTTCTTGGAAAACATTCAACGTTTTGGCCTAACCTGCTTTTTGTGACAGAGAATTCCACAGGCTCACCACTCTCTGGGCAAAGAAATTTCTCCTCATCTCCTAAACGTCCTACAGGGCCAGAAAAGAAGGCTATACAGTCCAGAAAAGCATATCTCAAAGCATACTCACTCATTGTATTGAACATTACTTAAGTATTTATCTCCCCATTACACAATCAAGCAGCTTATTCCAAATCATTTTCACCATTTCCAAGATATTTTCTAATCTTGAATTTAAAATATAATTTTCCACGCATTTAAAATAGAAGATACACTTGCCTCAGACTGTGACTGAAATTCTCTATCAATTTTCCACTATTTGCAAACTAATCTATTCCAACACTTTGCTGAATGATCTGTTCAATTCTCCACCTTTCTGAGCTCCTCCAAAACTTATTTTCTAAAACAAAACAAAGAATGGCAGATGCTAGAGATCTGAAACAATTACAGAAATTTCTGGCAAAACTCACCAGGTCTGGAAGGATCTGTTTGGAGAAAACAGAGTTAACCGTGGGAGGGGGTGGGGGAGAGAGGTGGTGGTGGTGGTGGTGGCGGCGGCGGCGATGAGCAGGCAGATGAAGACAGAGCCCAGAGAGAGCAAGACACGAAAGGGGTAGACAGATGAGGGGTTTATTGATAGTAGGCCAGGACAGAAGAGAGGCTGAAGATGTGATAATGAGAGCAGAGAGGAGGGTGGAATGGGTAGGACATACTGAAAGCAACCCATGTCATGACAGGACCAGGGTGTGGAGGTGAGTAAGAAATACGGAGGACTGGAATCCGACTGTAAAGTTATTGAGCTCAATGCAGAGTCTCAGAGTCTATATGGTCTCCAAGCAAAAAACGAGATGCTATTCTTCAAGCTTGTGTTGAGACTTGCTGGAACACTGCAGCAGGTGTAACAGAAATGCTGGCATGGGAACACAGTGGTGCATTGAAGTGACAGGTCACTGGGAGCACCAGGTCATTTTTACAGGTTCAATGTTGGTGCTCTGCAAAACAGTCACCCAGTCTGTGTTTCATCTCCCCCACACAGAGACCACACAGAACTGCAAAATCAGAAATTGCTGGAAAAACTCAGTAGGTCTAGTAGCATCTGTGAAGAGAAAGCAGAGTTAACGCTTCTTCAGAAGGGTCACCAGACCCAAAATGTTAACTTTGATTTCTCTCCACAGATGTTACTGAGTTTTTCCAGCAATTTCTGATTGTGTTTCTGATTTCCAGCATCTGTAGTTCTTCATTTCTTTGTTTAGCAAATACAGTGGACTAGATTGAATGAAGTGCAAGTAAACTGCTTCTTCACCCGAAGGTGTACTGATAGTGAAGAGGGAGGATGTAAATGGCCAGGTGTTATACCTTCAGCGATTGTATGGGAAAGTGCCAGAGGTGTGTGGGGAAGTGTTTGGATGGAGGAGTGGACCAACATGTCCCAGAGGATACAGTCCCTGCAGAATGCTGACAAAAGGAAGAAAAAGGTGGATCTAGTCGTGGCATCCTGCTGGAGGTGACAGAAATGGCAGCTTATGACCCTTTAGAGTCCAGGCTGATGGGATGGTGAGGACCGGGGACCCTATTGTTGTTGTGGGAGGAAAAGGGAGGAGTGAGTGCCTGAGGCAGGAGATGGGTCAGACATGTCAAGGGTTCTGTCAACTCTGGTAGCAGGGAATTCACATTTGAGGGAAAAGGTGGACAGTTCGGAGGGTAACCCTGAGCAAGGTGGCATTATTACAACAGATGCAATGAAGATGGAGAAAGTGAGAGAATGAGAATGGAGTCCTTAAAGGAAGCAGGGTGTGAGGATGTATAGTCCAGGTAACCGTGGGAGTCGGTGGGTTTGTAATGGATATTGGTGGCCAACCTGTCCCCAGAAATGGAAATAGATGAAGAGGATGATGGACCAGGTGAAGGCAAGAATAGTTAGGAAATTGGAAGCAAAATTGATAATTTTTTTCCAATCCTGAACAAGAGAGGGAAGCAGCATCATTGATGATATCAATGTACCAGAGAAAAACATTGTAGGTGGGATCCTCCCCGAGTAGGGCTGGAATAAGGAATGTTCCACATAGTCCACAAAGAGACAGGTATAACTGGGCCCATGCAGGTACTCATGGCCATGCCTTTGATCTAAGAAAGTGAGAAGCCTTAAAGGAGAACTTATCAAAGTGAAGACAAGACTGGTCAGACAGAAGGTGATGTTGGTGGATGGGGACAGTTCAAGCCTTCTTTCTAGGAAGAATTGGAGAGCACTGAGGCCATCCGGCTGGGTGATGGATGTGTAAATGGACTGCAGTTCCATGGAGGAAGCACTGGTATTCGTGAATTGGTAATTTTGAAACTTCGATAAACGTCAGAAAAATCACACATGTAAGTGGGGAGCATCTGGACAAAGGGAGAAAAAAAATCAAGTCAAGGTAGGAATAAATAAGTTTCGTTGAGCAGGAAAAGGCAGAAACAATGGGTCTGCCCAGGCAGTCCTGTCTGTGGATTTTGGGAAGAAGGTATTAGTGGCCTGTACAGGGTTCTGGAACTGTGAGCTATTGATATACTTTAAGTTGCACAAAGGCCTGCTTGCTCTCACTCGTCTACCCTAATTCCTGGTCCAGCTATGCTTGATTCTAAAATTCTCAACCTCATACTAAAATCCCTCCTTGGCCATGCTTTCCCACTTTTCAAATCACTATAGCCTCAAGACCTTTGTGTACCCCACCCCTTCTGCCCCAAAATTAGCAACTATATTCTGTGGTTGGTTCACTCGCCGAGCTGGTTCGGTAGTTTGCAGGTGTTTCATTACCCTGCATGGAATCCATGCAAGGACTGTGACCAACATTACATTGGACAGACAGGAAGGAAACTGGCCAAAGAAATACACGAACACCAACTAGCAACAAAAAACACAACCAATACCCACACTTTATTCACATGGATAAGGAGAACCACCAGTTTGATTGGGACAAAAATCAGGATCCTAGGTCTGGCCAAACAGAGACAAGCACAAGAATTTCTATAGGCCTGGTTCCCGAGAAGACCATCAATCAACACGTAGAATTAGACCAATTGTACACCACTGCAAAGAAAAACCAGAAATGAGGTAATCAACTCTAATGGACCCCAGAGTTTAAATACCAGGTGGGAAAACACAATGGCGCTTCATCGGAGGCTGCACTGTGATGTTACCCTGCAGGGTAATGAAACATCTGCGAACTAACGAACCAGCTTGGCGAGCAAACCAACCACAGCATCCACAATCCAAGCTACAAATCTACTCAAGAACCTTACCAATTACATTATCTGCTGTTTTGACTCAATGCAGTGGAATTTCCTCCCGATACTTCTCTCTTTCTCAATCTCATTACTTGGGAAAATACAAGACATGGACAGGTTCAAATGGAGACTTCTTTGTCATCAAGTAATCTCAACGTCGAGGAGAACAGTCACTGTAAGACAAGGAACATGCAACGAAGGCCAGTGTTGTCATTCAACCCTCCAACAGTGACATCATGTGTAATATTTGCAATTGGCTCAATAAATCAAGACTTAACATCCCAAGTGAGATGGCCTCAACTTAGAGAATAAGCAACTTATATGCTTGCCAAACACTTGTTTAAAGTGACGGAAAAATCCATAATCACAAGCTACCTGTTTGCCCACTAGACGTTTAGCTTCCCTTTGCCAAGGCAGATAGTGGAATTTGGATTCAACAGATATCTGGAATTAAGAATCTAATGATGACTGTGAATCTATTGTTGATTGTCAGAAAAACCCATCTGGTTCACTAATGTCCTTCAGGGAAGGAAACTGCTGTCCTTACCTGGTCTGGCCCACATGTGACTCCAGACCCATGGCAATGTAGTTGACTCTTAATTGCCCTCTGGGCAATAAATACTGCCTAGCCAGCAATGCCCTCATCCCATCAATGAATAATGAAAAAAAATTCCCAATGGTTCAATGTCAATACAATCTTGTTGAATTCTTGTACAGTACCTCAAGTATTTATGTATTAAAAAGGAACATCTAACTGCAAATATTTGCTAAATGTTTTGAAACATTCTGCACTGGATTACAAATATAGAAACAAACAGACTAAAATGAGGATCCTGAAAGTAATACTTAAGTGATTATTCAAAACCAAGATGCCTCTTTTGATTTATGACATGCAATTTTCTACTAGAAT
>NC_063351.1:47042444-47062441 GCF_021869965.1 Rhincodon typus | reverse complement strand
TGCCTGGCCTGCTGTGTTCCTCCAGCTCCACACTGTGTTATCTCTGACTCCAGCATTGGCACTTCTTGCTATCTCTGAGTGAGTTTAAATGTGTGCTGTCTTGTTTTTAACTTTTTTATGGGCAGGAAGTTTTCTCCTCATCTACACCGTCCAGACCTCTCATGAGATTTTAAACACTTCGTTCAAAATTCCCTTTAGCCATCTCCAAGAAAAAACGGGATGGATTTATTCAGGGAAAATCATGTCAAATGAACATAACCAGGTCATTGATGGGAGTTATACTGTTGATGCAGTGTACATGGATTTCCAAATGGTTTTTGATACAGTGTCACACCCTTGTGAGAACAGTGATAGGTTGTGGAAATAAAGGTTCAGGAGCAACGTTGAAATAAGATTGGCAGAGTGGCTGGACATAGAGATAACGGCAAGGACTACAGATGCTGGAAGTCAGACTCATTCGATATGGAGCTGGAAAAGCACAGCAGGTCAGACAGCATCTGAGGAGCAGGAAAGTCAACGTTTCAGGCTGAAACCCTTCGCAAGGACTGGGGAGGGGGTGTGCAGCCCAGAAATAAATAGAGGGAAGAGGGGTAGGGCTGCGCGGAGGAGAGGTGGACGGAGATAGGTGGATGCAGGTAGAGGGTTATTGTGGTTGGAAAGCTTCAGGGCAGAGGAGATAACCAGGGGGTTGCAATGGGAGAGAGACTCACTGAGCTCTCTTCGGAGGCAGGGGGATAACTTCTTCAAGGTGGGCATCCTTAGAAGAGACTTCACTGTAGGGTTTTCAGCAACTTGGAGACAGTAAGAACTGCAGATGCTGGAAGCCCAGCTACTTGGAGACAGTCCTGACAAAGGGTTTTGGCCTGAAACATTGACTTTCCTGCTCCTCGGATGCTGTCTGACCTGCCGCGCTTTTCCAGCTTCACATTTGTTGACTAGAGCTAATGGTAATTGGGTATTTTTCAGGCTGGGAGAATGTTTGTAATGGAGTTCTCTAAGGGTCAGTATTGAAACCCTCGCTGAGTATATATGATGTGGAAGTGCCGGTGTTGGACTGGGGTGGACCAGGTCAGAAGTCACGCACAATACCAGGTTATGGTCCAACAGGTTCATTCGAAATCACAAGCTTTCGGAGCACTAGGGCAGCACTGTGTAAGCTTGTGATTTCAAATAAACGTGTTGGACTAATAAAAACCGAAAGAACTGCAAATGCTGTAAATCTGGAACAAAAACAGAAGTTGCTGGAAAAGCTCAGCAGGTCTGGCAGCATCTGTGAAGAAAAAATCAGAGTTAACGTTTCAGGTCCGGTGACTCTTCCTCAGAAATTCTATGTTGTGTGACTTCTGACCTGATGATTTATAAATGATCTGCACCAGCTCTCTGTATGGGTTACTCATCTAGTGACATTCTCCAGCCTAAAACCTTCACATTGTTCCTTTACAAATAACAATCCAACTCCCTTTTCAACATCATGATGGGGCCCACCTCTCCCATACTTCTAGACAGTGTCTTCCACATTTTTTTTGTTCACTTGTTGGATGAGGGCGTCACAGGCCAGGCCAGCATTTATCGCCCATCCCTAATTGCCCAAACAGCAGTTAAGAATTAATTGCATTGCTGTGGGTCTGGAGTCACGTGTAGGCCAGACCAGGTAAGGATGGCAGTTTCCTTCCCTAAAGGACATTAGTGAATCAGATGGGTTTTTCCGACAATCGACAGTGGATTTGTGGTCATTAGACTCTAAGTGCATTCAAATACTACCATCTAAAATTGGAGATGTAGTGGACAGCGACAAAGGTTACCTCAGAATACAATGGGACCTTGATCAGATGGTCCAATGGGCCAATAAGTGGCAGATGGAGTTTAATTTACATAAATGTGAGGTGCTGCATTTTTGAAAGGCTAATCAGGGCAGGATTTATACACTTAATGGTAAGGTCCTGGGGAGTGTTGCTGAGCAAAGAGATCTCGGAGTGCAGGTTCATAGTTCCTTGAAAGTGGAGTCGCAGGTAGACAGGATAGTGAAGAAGGCTTTTGGTACGCTTGTCTTTATTGGTCAGTGTATTGAGTATCAGAGTCGGGAGGTCATGTTGCGCCTGTTCAGGAAGCTGGTTAGGCCGCTTTTGGAATACTGTGTGCGATTCCGGTCTCCCTGCTATAGGAAGGATGTTGTGAAACTTGAAAGGATTCAGAAAAGGTTTAGGGTGTTGCCGGGGTTGGAGGGTTTGAGCCATGGGGAGAGGCTGAATAGCCTGGGACTATTTTTCCCTGGAGTATCGGAGGCTAAGGGGTGACCTTATAGAGATTTATAAAACCATGAGGGGCATGGATAGGGTGAATAGCCAAGGTCTTTTCTTCCCAGGGTAGGGGAGTCCAAAACTAGAGGGCATAGATTTAAGGTGAGAGGGGAAAGATATGAAACGGACCTAAGGGACATCTTTTACATGCAGAGGGTGTTGCGTGTATGGAATGAGCTGCCAGAGGAAATGGTGGAGGCTGGTCCAATTACAACATTTTAAAGGCATCTGGATGGGGACATGAATAGGAAGGGTTTAGAGGGATATGGGCCAAATATTGGCAAATGGGACTAGATTAATTTAGGATCTGTGGTCGGCATGGACAAGTTGGATCGAAGGTCGACTTCCATGCTGTACATCTCTATGGCTCCAGCTGCTGTGACAGAATTTGGACCCGGGTCCCCAGAACATTACCTGGGTCTCTGGATTTACAGTCCAGTGATAATACCAATAGGCTGTCCCCTCCCCTTCATTTGCTATGTGAAACTATTTTTCTAATGTCACAGTTACTTCTTTCACATGTCACTTTCAATCTCTGCCATCCTGTTTTCAATCCTTTTATGAGCAGTAACAGTTTCTCCCTCTGTATTATTTATTTTCGCTGAATTCCATTGATGTTTAAACTGCAAACTTGTTTCCAAATCCATACGTATCCCAGCAATGAGAATGTAAGTTGAAAATTAAAGTAAATGAGACGTATTCCATAAAAGGCACTAAAATGCTGTGCACAATAGCAACAAAGGCTTTACTGTGGCCCATTTAATTTGCCTTCTACTATGTTGTTGCTCGATGAACAAAATTATGGGAGTTGTGGTCAGTAATCTATAGAATCACATCTTTCGCTATGAATAATGTAACCTGTTCTTAAAATATTTTCCAGCTCCTGCCTTTTAGACTGGTCAATGACACGACCATCAAAGTTTTGTGAATTTCAGAGAAATTACCATTTCTCTTGGCAGCTTAGTATTTGTTTCGGCACAGCGAGCGCACTGAAATCAGCAGGTTTCAATGGAATTACATGAGTAATAATTTACACAGATACGTATCTCTGGCAGCTGTAAAACCGGAAGTGAAACGCAGCCCACGCTGCTGATGCAAGGTCATCAAGCCGAAATGATAAACTCTGCTTTGCTCTATCCTGATGCAGTTTTTATTCGGGATGTTCAGCATCTCCTGCATTTGTTCTTGCCAAGTTGCTGAGTGTGTGGCTTGGTCGTTCCTGGCTTGAGATGTTCTGGATCAAACCTCATTTCAGATCGCAACAGCTTACAAGGCAAAATGATGTTTTCCTGACTGGCACTGAGTGGTGCTGCCAACCTAGTAGGAAGTCTGACTCTCATGGTAGGCAGGTCCATCTTCTGAGCGAAATCCTTTAAAAGATGATGCCGTGGCAGATTTTTAACTTCCGACTGTGGCCCAGAGCAAATTCTGTGGCTCGGCTGCTCGTGAACTGGTCTCCCGTTGGAATTAGGAGGCTTTTCCTTGATTGCAAAGTTTTGTGCAGTCTGCCCATTGAATTGTGAGCACTTGTCACGGGCCAGCAAGATACCGCACAGGCAGTTTGGTAATAACTGACAGGGTGCTGGATTACTGAAGGTCAAACCCTGTGAATTCTGAATTTAAACTGACACCCTGACCTAGTGAACCCTACTCAATGATGTGATTGGAAGAAGGACTTCCATTGCAGTAGTTCATCAGAGGTCTAACCATGGGCATAGTACCATAGAGTTTTTACAGCACCGAAACAGCACCATCCATTAAGGGAGCCCATTCCTTTTTGTACAGCGTATAAAGTAATCTTTCTCATCCACCCACCATTCCCACTTTTGCTGATTATTTTAAATCCAAGTCCTCCAGTTACCAATCTAGCAATTGTGGAAACACTGTATCCCTGTTTGCTGTACCTGAAAGTTTTGAACACCTCTGTGGAATCTTCCATTAACTGTTGCCGCTTTCAGGATAAACATTTCCAGCTTCACTAGTTTCTGGGCCATGGTAAACACAAAGCAGTTGCTGGTATAAAAGTTCCACTAAACGCCAAATAATGTAAGTGTATGCGATGCGCTAACTGATGCAATATGCCATCCAAAGTGCTGCCAACTCAAAAGTTTCACTTTAAAGCCATCTTGGAAATTCAGATTTGAAGTGGGATCATCTTTTGTGACAGGTATGCTTTCCATCTTTGCGGACTTGACCGTAAATGCATCAAGTTTTACTTTATATCAGGGATTGCTCTGTTCTTTGGAACTTTCCTGAGGGCCCGACATATAACAGCAATGACGGCACTCCAAACAACTCTGTTGGGTGTACAGCACTTTAGGGAACTCTTAGGCCATGATGGGGCACTATGAAATGTAAGAACTTACTTCTCTCTTTCTTTCAACAAAGTTTGGGTCTTGTGCTGATTCGGAGTATCACAGATGAAAATCCACTCTGCTCTCAGGCCGCAAACAGATGCTGTCTTTCTCGCCGAATATGCTCACTTTTCACCTCGTTTCACTCGGGCCTGTGTTGAATGTCAGTCAAGGCTTTGCATTCTCACAGGAAGGGATTTGAAACCACGGAGAAAAGAAACATTCACTGACCTCTCAGAGAGAAAGGGTGCCCACTCCAGAAACTGAAAATTTAGGACAGACGGCAGTCACATCAAAGGTGAAAACTCATAGCCGCCTAACAAAATTATGTTTCTCTTTCTCAATGTTATTGAGCACCCTCGTTTACTAAAAACAAAATTGGACACTGAGGTTTATAAAATCATGGGAAGTGAATGGCAGGTGTCTTTTCCCGAGGGCGGGGGAATTTCAAGCCTAGGGGGCATATCTTAAGATGAGATATGATGTGTAGTTTTCTACACAGAGAGTGAATCGTGTATGGAATAGACTTCAAGAGGAAGTGATGGATGTGGGTACAGCTACAACGTTTAAAATATATTTGGATAAATACACAAATAAGAAATGTTTGGAGGGATATGGGCCAAGTGCAGGGAAGTGGGACGTGTCTAGTTTGGGATTATGGTCAGCACAGACTGGTTGGCCCGAAGGGTCTGTTTCTGTGCTGTATGACTCTATGGCTCTATGAAAGACTGAGTTATTCAGTGGAATAAGACAGCGAGATAGAGATGTGATAAAGTTTTCAGGATTGTGTTCAAGCAGACATGGCAACCCTATCAGATACTACTGTACTTCACAGCGTCTATCAATGCTTACAGCCTGCTTGGATTCACCATCGCTAGCTGGAAACACTCTCATTATTACTCACAGCAGCTAATCTTGGCTGGATGTGGTTGGAGAAGGTCAAGTATATCACATCCCTTCCTTTATTGGACGCATACATACAGAGGGATGTTGGGGTTCAAGTCCATAGCTCCCTGAAAAGAAGATAGGGTGGTAAAGAAGGCATATGGCATGCTTGCCTTTATTGGTCGGCGAATTGAGTACAAGAGTCAGGATGTCATGTTGCAGCTTTATAAGACTTTGGTTAGGCCACAATTAGAGTATTGCATTCAATTCTGATGGCCACATTACAGGAAGGATGTAGCAGCTTTGGAGAGGGTGCAGAAGAGGCTTACCAGGATGCTGCCTGAATTACAGGGTATGAGCTATAAGGACAGGCTAGAAAAACTCAGGCTGTTTTCTCTGGAGCGGCGGATGCTGAGGGGAGACTTGATAGAATTCTATAAAATGATGAGGTGCATAGATAGGGTTGATGGTCAGAATATTTTTCCCAGAGTTGAAATGTCTGATACCAGGGGATATGCATTTGACATGAAAGGGAGAAAGTTCAAAGGAGATGTGAGGGGCAAGTTTTACATAGAGAGTGGTAGGAGTCTGGAGCACACTACCAGGGGTGGTGGTGGAGGCAGATACAATAAGGGCTTTTAAGGGACTTTCAGATAAGCACATGAATGTGCAATGAATGGAGGGATATGGACCAAGGGCAGGCAGAAGGGATTAGTTTAATTTGGCATTATATTCATCACAATATTGTGTGCCAAAGGGGCCGTTCCTATGCTGTACTGTTCTATGTTCTATATTCTCTATCCTATGATGAATGGTCCTGTTTTATTCACCTTGGAGTCCAGTTTAAGTTCACCGTAGACTCGTGTGCAGGATGGTTCAGTTGGGGTCTTGTCGGGGCCCTGGCTATCAAATTACAAGCTCTATTTCGGTTTCCCATCAGGCCATCAAACTGATCCAACTGAGCCTGTGGGGTGATGCCAGGGATGGGTCAGCAATGTTATCACATTTCCATCCACCTGACATCAAATTGTTGATGTGTTTGAATCACTGGCACATCTCTTTGGTTGCTGTACACAAATAAAGTTGCTCCCTTCATTGGCACCCCATCCATCCCCTTCGACACCCACTCCTTCCACTGCCAGCATGCCAAGGTTCCAATGTGTGTGCCAACTACAAGATGCATCTCAGCTACTCGCCAAGGCTCCTCCGACAGCACCTTCCAGACCCGTGACCTGAACATCACCACCACCTGCATGTCCCCGTCCAACATCCTGACTTGGAGCTGTATCACTGTACCTTCACTATCGCTGGGTTAAAATCCTGGAACTCCCTGCCTATCAGCCTATCTGGGTGTACCCGCACTAAAAGGACTGCTGGGCTTCGATAAAAGGACTTATCTTTTTAGGGGCACTAAGAGAGAGGTAATAATTGCTGTCCTTGCCAGCCATTTCCATATTCCATGAATTAGTTTGCAAAATGTTCGCTATTCTCCCTTCGGAGTAGTGATACAATTCTCTAGATGTTAGGACATGGTGTTAGCTGGGAGTGTGTCAATCTCAGCACAAGTCCCTGCAAACGTGTCTTCTATACAGCAAATCCAACAGCCTGTTTAATGTCACTGCAAACTTTTATTTTATGTTTAACACATTGAAATTCATGTATTGGTAAACAGTTCCTCCTATCCTTATTTCCTTCCCTTTCCCGCTGCCAATATTCTCCTCACCCCAAAGGCATTCAGTCTTTGCTCAATGGTATCTGTCACCTTCATACCCAGTGACCAGTTTTCACACGTCAGCCTGAAGAATGAGCGCCATGACATGTCCAAAGATGCGAAGGTTAGATGGATTGGCCATGGGAAATGCAGAGTTACAGGGATAGGGTAAGGGGGTGGGTATGGGTGGCACGCTCTTTGAAGGGTCGATGTTGACTTGACGGGCCAAATGGCCTGCTTCCGCACTGTAGGGATTCCATTAAAAAAATCTATTCAACAGACAGTGCATCTCTGTTGCACTCAATGCTGCCCTCTACTGATCTCTAAACAGGAATACTCCCAGTAACTACAGCTCGGTAACAATCAGGAGTACAACAGAGTTAACAAGGTGTAGTGCTGGATGAACACAGCAGGCCAAGCAGCATCAGAGGAGCAAGATTTTCTGAAGAAGGGTCCAGGCTCTAAACGTCAGCCTTCCTGCTCCTATGATGCTGCTTGGCCTGCTGTGTTCATCCAGCTCCGCACCTTGTTGTCTCAGATTCTCCAGCATCTGCAGTCCCTACTATCTCAGGAGTACAACAGAGATTGATTTTCCTCTCCCTTACCAAGAGAGGAATTGAAAATCACTCGACTATTCCCACCACCACCTCAGCTGAGATGAGCACTTCAGGCCCAACCAGGGATCAACATTGAGAATCTGTAAAAAATGACCATCACTACCACAGATGGCTGAGTGACCAGGGTGAACTCAAGAATGTCATAATCCCAGTGAATAGTAATACTGGACAAGTCAGATCCTAGAGTGAAACCTGCCTTAGTAGACCAGATGTTTTATTTTTGCAGTTTGATTCCCATGGTGGTCAGTCACTGAGCATATTCACAAGAGGCTGCCAATGTACTTTTAACACAAGAACATAAGCTTGTTACACAAAAGAAAAGAAACAAAGTTATACATAAGATCTTATTACCAAGAGAAAAAATTGAACAATTTTCCCAACAATAATCTTCCCAATCCCAGTAAAGATTAGCTCCAAATTAACTTTAAAATTTCATACTCATCTGATGAGGTCACAAGAGTTTCATTTTTGCAAATTTCTGCACACTCACCAGATGATATTTCCTCCATTTGTGTCTCTCCCTGAGGCACAAGAGACACAGACTAAATCACTAACTCAGATGGGAGTGGGATCAAGACTCACTCTAGGCATTACACACAAAAATCCAAGCTGCCACTCACAAAACAGTAATCAGAGTGTGGCACTGTTGGAGGTGTTGCATTTTGGATAAAACTTTTAACCAAGGGCTTGGATTCCCTCTCAGGTCGATGTAAAGGATCCCGTGGCATTATGTCGAAGAAAACCAGGAAAGGCATCCCTGGCCATTCACGGAGATAAACCTCGAGCTCTCATTCAGTCAAGATCATAAAAACAGATTGATGTGGGATCTTGCTGTGCCTAAATTAGTTTGCTGTTTCTTACATTGCAACAGTACTTCAAATGAGTACCTCGTTGGCTGTAAAATGCTTTCGGGGCATCCTGAGGTGGCAGGTGCCATATAGAGCTCCACAGCATAGAAACAGGCCCTTCGGCCCAACTTGCCCATGCCACCCAATTTTCACAATTTAAACTCATCCCATTTGCCTGTGTTTGATCCGTATCCCTCCATACCTATCCCATCCATGTACCTGTCTAAATGTTTCTAAAATGACAAAATTACACCCACTTCCACCGTTACATCTGGCAGGCTGTGCAGAAACTCACTACCCTCTGAGTGAAAAGCATGCCTGTTCTGGACCCTTTTGTGTCTCTCCCGTCTCACCATAAACTTATTCCTTCTAGGTTTAGACTCCTCAATGGGGAAGCCATGGGGAAAAGCTGTCCACTATCCACCTTATCAAGGCCTCTCATGATTTTATAGACTTCCATAAGGTCACCCCTCAGTCTCCTACACGACAGAGAAAACAGTCCCAGCCTATCCAACCCCTTTATAACACAAACCTTCCAGTCCAGGTAGCTTTCTGGTACATCTTTTCTGCACATTATTCTCATGGTGATATAACAAGGTGTAGAGCTGGATGAACACAGCAGGCCAAGCAGCATCAGAGGAGCAGGAAAGCTAGGTTTTTAGTATCCAATAAAGCCGAGTAGAATTGTGAGTTCAGGTTGTGGATCCTGCGAAGAATTTCTGAAGAAGGGTCTAGGCCCGAAACGTCAGCTTTCCTGCTCCTCTGATGCTGCTTGGCCTGTTGTGTTCATCCAGCTCTACGCCTTGTTATCTCAGATTCTCCAGCATCTGCAGTTCCCACTGTCTCTGAATTTTTCAACTCTGTGTTTGTTTTTTACAAACCAAAGTTGAGCCAGAGGGGAAAGTAACAAAGGGGTAGAATGCTGTAAAGTAACTGGCGAGTGAGTAACCTGAAAGTGGAGTTTGGGGATTACATACTGGCAGGTGGCAGTCTTGGTGAAAGATCAGAGAGGCCAGCTTTGAGAAGCGCACTCACCCATTTCTCCAGGCGTCAAACACAGGCTCCAGACCGAATCAGAGCTGGCTCCTCACTCTCTCACTGTCTGCTCGGAGGCACTGAGTGAGTTGCTGCAAGGCTCCTGTAGTTTTTATTCCCTCTCTGTCTCTCTCTCTCTGTGCCACACATTCTCGGATCTGCGTCCTGGGATTTTCTGAGAATTGAGGAAACTGGGGGAGGTGCAGACTCACCCACGGGAATGTTACAAGATTGTCTGATGATTCAGATTCACTGGAAGACGCCGACTCCTCTTATTTCTCATTACAGGGGGAGACTTCCAAAAATAAACAAGAAATAGGCAAACTGTTTACTTTGTGATGCGTTTTCCCCTCCCAGCTTTAAGACTCAAAGATTTACTACAACTGCTATTGTGTCAACTCTCCGAGTGGGTAATACTCTTCCAGCCAAAGGCTTCAACTTCCCATTCAGGATACGGGATCATGTAGGATGATTACAACACAGGAGAGGGAATTCCTGGTTGTGTGTGTGCAGGCTGTCTGCTCCAAATCATTGTTTCGAGGAATGAGAGGTGATCTCACTGAAAATACAGGATTCTTAAGGGGCTTGACAGAGTAAACTGTGAGAGGATGCTTCCCTCCAAGGGAGAGTCTAGGCATAGTCTCAGAATAAAGGGGCACCAATTTAAGACTGAGATGGGGAGGAAGTTCTTCTCTCAGAGGGTTGTGAGTGTTTGGAACTCCCTGCTGCAGAGACAGCTGCAGTGGCAGAGTCCTTATGTATATTTAAGGCCGAGATAGATTTCTGATCAGTCGGGGAAAGTGCAGAAAAATAGATGTGAGGAATGTTGGATCAGCTATGATCCTATTGAATGAAGAGCATAGATAAGGTGACTAGCAAGGGTCTTTTCCCTAAGGTGGGGGAGGTGGGGGCTTTCAAATAGGGGCATATTTTTAAGGTGAGAGGAGAAAGATTTATAATGGACATGAGGGGCAACATTTTTACACAGAGTGTGATTCGTGTGTGGAATGAACTGCCAGAGGAATTGATGGATATAGGTACAGTTATAACATTTAAAAGACATTTGGATAAGTACATGAATAGGAAAGGTTTGGAGGGATATGGGCCAGGAGCAGGCAGGTAGGACTGGTTTAGTTTGGGAACATGGTCAGCATGGGCTGGTAGGACTGAGGGGTTTGTTTCTGTGCTGCATGACTCAACAATTCTACAAATCTATCTAATCCCACTTTATCACTTTCCCCATACAGCCCTGATATTGTGATTTTTGCTTCAGGGCTTATCACTGGGAAGGCAATGGCCTAGTGGTCTTATTGCTAGACCGTTAATCCAGAGACCCAGGAATGTCCTAGCAACCTGAGTTTGAAATCTGCCATGGCAAATGGTGGAAATTGAATCTAATAAAAATCTGGAATTAGAAGTCTAATAGAATATCTTTTATCCTTTATTGTCACGAAACGATGGCCATGAATCCATTGTTGATTGTCAGGAAGATCCCACCTGGCTCACTAACGTCCTTTAGGGAAGGAAACTGCCATCCTTACCTGGTATGGCCTACATGTGACTCCAGACCTATAGCGAAGTTGTTGACTCTTAACTGCCCTCTGAGCAGTTAGGAATGCAATAATTTCTGGCCAACCAACGCCACCAATGTCCCGTGAGTGAATTGAAAAAAAAGCTCAAGTTGCTGACAGGCCTACACCCTGTTCCTAATTGGTTGCATTGTTTGTGATCATGTCTGTGGTACATTTACTTTACCATCCTTATCTGGTCTGGCCTCTGTCTAACTCCAGACCCACAGCAATGTGGTTGACTCTTAACTGCCCTCTGGACAATAAATGCTGGCCTAGCCAGCGATACCCACATCCTGTAAATGAACAATTCTTAAAAATTCCCTTTGAGTAGTCATAATCCAACCCACTTCCACCACAATCTCAAGCAGTGCAGTTCAAGTCTTAGCTATCGGCTTTGTAAAGGTACTTTTTCCTCGTGTCGCCTTGAGTCAATCATCTTAAAGCAGTACATCCTAGTTGTCATCAATCCTATCACTGGGACGGTTTCTCTCTACCTGCTCTGACCAGCCCATTCAGGATTTTGAACACCTCAATCAAATCTCTGCTCAGTTTTCTCCCAGAGGAGAATTGGCTCCAAGCTGAAATCCCCAGAACCATTCGTATCATTTAGTTTCGTCGTCTCTAGCCATCATTTCCTGATTAAGTTTGTTACCCAATACACTCAGACAATGCTCAAGTAAAGGCTTCTATCATGTACTTCATGTATTTAAATTATTTCAGATAGGCAATGACATTTTTATAAATGTAGGGAAGCCACATAGACTCCATTTGCCCTATAAACATGCACCAAAAATGTGTCCTCTTCCATCTAGAAGGACAAGGGCAGCAGATACATGGGAACACCGTCCCCTGCAAGTTCCCCTCCAAACTACTCACCATCCTGACTTGGAAATATCTCGCCGTTCCTTGTCATGGGCTCAAAATCCTGGAGGTCCCTCATTAATACCACCCTGTGTGTACTGCAGCCACAGGAAGTCAGTTCACTAACCCCTTTCTCCTGGGTAATTAGAAATGGGCAATAAAAACTGACCCAGCCAGCAATGCCAGCAGGTAGAAGTTTCTTCCTGTTTACTCTATCTATGCCCTCCATCTTTTTATACATCTCCATCATCCCCACCCTCAGTCTCCTAAGGATGAGGAGATAAGCAGAACAGCTCCAGTCTATCCAATCTCTCTTCATAATGGGAACCCACCAGCCCAAGGTTGAGTTTAAAATCTGTGGCTTCATAACATAGTCCTGAAACAATTCTTTGTCATTCACAAGACTTGCATCTGCCAGTTCAGGTCAGCAAATAATATTCTGAGACTCAGTAACGTGGGGCATGATGTTGTGATTGCTGAGGAAGAAGATGGTAGATCTGTGCCTCTTTTCCCTAATTGCATGTCCAGGCAGTGTTGTAGACTAATGAACACATGAATTGTGATGGGATTAGCCAGAATTTTGCATTTTGAAATTACCCTGGTAGGTGCAACTAGATGGACTTTGGTATATTTGTATTGTGATGTCTAGCATGGTTTATCATGTCCCTACTCAATGTTTATCAGCCGGTAAGTTTATATTGTTGAGGTGTGCGCTGGTAACACCAGACGCCCATGAGATGTGGGAGCAGAAGTAGGCCATTCGGCCCACTGAATCTGCCGTTGATGGCTACTTTAGCCAGGCCCAGGAGCAGGCCCACCCCTTCTCTGCACTGGGTAAGAACCCAAATCATTTTGTTGGCTACACACAACCAAATCACCCACTTGATTAATTAAACAATTAGCAGTAACAATAGTGAAGGAAGGAAAATCTCAACTGAAATAACTCCACAGAGGTCGGTATCCTGTCACCAAGTCTCCCTTTATTTACACACATGAGCAGTCCTTCAGAGTCCGCTCTCACACTCCCCCTTTTATCTGTCAGCCAGGGCTCCCTGATTGGACAAGATTAACACCCCCAATCAGGGAACTCATAGTCTGTGAGGTGTTGCTGTCTGACCTCATTAAAATCACTCTACCAACTCTTCTTTTAAAATAAATTATCAGCAGTGTGATGAACGCAGTTTTTTAAAAAATATTTTCTCATCGACCTGTAGCAGTAATGTCATGTCACACCTGTGGCGCAGACAGGACTGAAACCTTGTCCTCCTGGTTCAGAAATAGGGACATACCACTGCTCTAAAAGAGTCCCTAACAGGTGACTCTTTTTTTAAAAAATAAATTGTCTAATCAACCTGTTCAGATACTTTATTACATGAGCATCAATCAACTCTGGAGCTGTTCTGTTTGATTTTCTTTCACAATGGTAGTGTCCCTACCTCTGAACCAAGCGGCCTGGGTTCAACTTCCATCATCTCTAGAGTTGTGTCATAAGGTGCCTGAACAGGTTCATTAGGAGAACATCTTCAGTTTGATCGTAAATGGACCTGCATTGAGATTGGACGATTGCTTTATTGTGTCTGCAAATATGAACTTGAGTTTTTGTTCCCGTGCTATTGAAATTCTCCCTCCCACTCCCACTCTTTCCTTTCTCTTTGGCCTCCCTTACTGCTCTTGCACCATCATCCCTTTCGTCATTTCGTCACTCCTGCTCTCTACTTTATCACAAACTTCCCTTTTAGTTCTTGTCTCCGCTGGTGTCTATCAAGGTCTCTGTACTTGTTTAAAACCTTTAACTTATTCCAGTTCTGATGGTAGATCACCAATCAGAAATGTTGACTCTGTTTCTTGCTCCAGAGACACTGGCAGAACTTCTCAGTATTTCCCACACTTTCTGTTTATATTTCAGACCATATGTTAATAGCACGTAATGTTTTGGAGTTTGTAGCCCTGGCATGATTTTTTCAAAGCTTCACCTGTGAATTTGGATAATGCTGGAATGCAGCTTGTTGATAGACCACAGGGTGCATGCTGGTGGCATTTAAAAGGACATGGCTATTCTAAACTTTAAAAGCAGCAATGATATGGGCATGAAAGCAGAGCTAGCTAAAGTGAACTGGCAAATTGGTTCAGTTTTGGGTCAATAGAGATGCAATGGCTTAATGGTATTTAAACAATTAATCTAGAGACTATGGTAATGTCCTGGGGACCCAGGCTCAAATCCTGCCATAACTGATTGTGGAATTTGAATTCAATTAAAAATCTGGAATTAAGAGTCTAATGATGATCATGAAACTGTTGCCAGTTGTTGGAAAAACACACCTGGTTCACTAAGAGATAACAAGAACTGCCGATACTGGAGTCAGAGATAACACAGTGTGGAACTGGAGGAACACAGCAGGCCAGAGGAGCAGGAGAGTTGATGTTTCAGGTCAGGACTCTTCAGCCCTGCCAAATACACTTTGATGAAAACATGAAGGGTTATTGGACTTGAAACACTAACTCTGTATTCCTCTCCACAGATGTTGCCAGACCTGCTGAGTTTCTGTTTTTGTGCCAAAGTAGACTTGTTTACAAATGTAAATGTTTACAAATGCACTTGGAATTCTGTCAATGTCTCTGCTCTTCATATGATAGAATGGATGTAGAGCTACAGGAAAAAGTGCAAAATAGATTTACAGGTATGATAGCAAAACTAATAAGTTACCCTTATCAGGAAAGATTGAACAGCCTGGTGTTCTTATCTCTCAAAAAGATTATGAAAGAGTTTGATGGAGTTGAGATAATTTCACCTTTGGAGCAAGACCAGTACAGGACACATAACTGGAAGAGAGTCACTAATAAATTCAATAAACATCAAGTTTCAAGTGAGACATTTTCAACTAGAGAATGTGAAACTCACTACTACCAGAAATGAAGAAGGATTGAATATATTTTAGTCAAAGTCAGTTAAACAGATGATGGGGATGAAGAATAGAGGGATATATTCGTGTTGTGAGATGAAGAGGGATAGGCACATGGCATATTAACTCTGGCATGGACTGGTTAGACCAAAAGGCCTCTTTCTGCACTGTAAATACTTCCTACTTCTTTTTACCATGTGACAGGATTACAAGAAAGCCTTTCCTGTGTCTGTTTGCGTGCAGGCAAAAGGTATCTTTACAAAACCACCACATGCACATTGAAACAGCATTGAAAGCATATGCCTGGGTGCATAACGGCCTGGTATGACAACTGCTCTGCCCAGGACTGTAAGAAACTACAGAAGGTGGTGTGCACAGCCCAGACCATCACGGAAGCCAACCTTCCATCCATGGACTCCATTTACACACCTCACTGTCATGGAAAGGCTGCCAACATCATCAAAGACCCCTCCCACTCCAGTAATGCTCCCCTACAGCCTATCCACATAATGTTGATCTTGTTAATGTTGATCTTACTTGGCTCACCTCCTGTGCAGTGTTACCTGTATGCCTCGCTCTGTCTAAGCACCCTTTGATCTCTATGCCCCTGTTTGCTATGAGCTGCTTGTACTGCTCGCAAAACAAAGCTTTTCATTGTACTTAGGTACATAGAACCCTAGAATCCCTAAATGTGGAAAGAGGCCATTTGGCCCATTGACATGTGACTACAATAAATCAAATCAAATCATCAAAGGATATAGCTCAGAATCTCCACTCTGTCAGTCCTAGCTCTTTGAAGGAGTTATGTAATTTATCCCACTCCTTTCGCCCTTGGCTGTTGTGTGGCTGGTTAGCTCAATTGGCTGGAAGGCTAGACCCTGCTACAGAGTGATAGCAACAGCAAGGGCCTGGTTCCTATACTGGTTGAGGTTAATATGAAGGATTCTCCTGAGGCACTATGACTCTCAGCTGAAATCACCACCATCAGAGTTGCTCTGTAATGAGGGAGTGGGACTATGGTAACCCTTCAAATAATTTTCTTTTGCAATTTATTATTGAATCTGCTTCTGTTACCCTTTTGTGCATGGCTTTCCAAATCATTGTAGCCTCATAGCTGCCTCACATTCTCTTGCCAGCTGCCTTAAACCATGATGTTATTGTGATAGAATTGTACCATCACTTTCTGCTTCACAAGCAACACCTTGTGTAATGAACCCTGTTTTCCTTTGATTCTGCATTTTAGATTCCTTTCCAATGCCTTTCCAATTTGGTTATTCTTCACTTACCAGCTGGACCAAAGAGAACTCATCTTTCCAAACTAACAACTTTGGTTTAGATAGTATTAAAATAGCTCCCACAGTCAAAAGGATCTAACATTGGCATGAAGACATTGTGAGTTTGTGGACTCAGTTAATTCTGGGAATCATACATTGTTGGTGATATTATCCAATACCGTACTTGCAATAACCTCCCACATGGATCTGTAATAATTTACTGCTGGATGACTGAGCCACTATAAAGCCATGAAGTCATAGAGATAAACAGCATGGAAACAGATCCTTTGGTCCAACTTGTTCACTGCAAACAGATATCCTAAATTAATCTAGTCCCATTTGCCAGCATCTGGCCCATATTCCTCTAAATCCTTCCTATTCATATACCCATCCAGGTTCCTTTTAAATGCTGTAATTATACCAGCCCCCACCACTTCCCCTGGCAGCATATTGCATACACACACCAGCCTCTGCATGAAAAAGTTGCCCCTTAGGTCCCTTTTAAATCTTATCCCTCTCACCTTTAACCTACATCCTCTAGTTTTGTGTTCCCCTACACTGGGGAAAAGGCCTTGGCTATTCACCCTAATCATGCCCCTCATGATTTTATAAACTTCTTTAAGAGTCTAATGATGACCATGAAAATATTGTCAACTGTCATAAAAACCCATCTGGTTCACTAATGTCCTTTAGGGAAGGAAGCTTCCATCCTTATGTGGTCTGGCCTACATGTGACTCCTGACCCACAGCAATGCGGTTGACTCTTAACTGCCCTCTGGGCAATTAGGGATGAACAATAAACGCTGGCCTAGCCAGAGACCCCCACATCCTGTGAATGAGTAATTTTTAAAAGGTCACCCCTCAGCCTCTGATGCTCCAGGGAAAATACCCCCAGCCCATTCTGCCTCTCCCTGTAGCTCAAACCCTCCAACCCTGGCAACATCCTTGTAAATCTTCTTTGAACTCTTTCAGGTTTCACCACATCCTTTCTATAGCAGGGAGGTCAGAATTGCACACAGTATTCCAAAAGCATTCTCACCAACTCCTGTACAGCCTCAACTTGACTCCCAATCTCTATGCTCAATGCATTGTCAATGTCACCACCTCGGTTGAGATGATTGTAAAAAGAAATATGAATTTCCAGTTATAAATCAAATAGCCCACGCAAGATGATTTCACATTTTGGGGAAAAAATCTTGTTCTGACAAAAGAAAAAGATCAAGCAATATAAGCTTAACTCTTAAGCAGTTATGCGTTAAATCAAAAATTTCTTCTCTCAGAAGATCGTTAATCTACAGATGTAACGCTTCATCAAGTGCCTTCTCTAAGAAAGGGTAACACTGTTAATCGAGGACAGAATTGGTGAAATATTTGGAGACAAACTTGTCTAGGAGATCGTAATGTAGGATGGCCTGGTGGGAGATGAGGAATAACAATGGTACAGCACACCAATTTTGCCCAGTATTGGTGCCAGTACCCCTGAGCTGAAATCCATTTCTACTGCACCAGACTTTGAGCCACGTACTAATTTTGTGAATCTTATGTGCACTCTCCAATTGGTTAATGATAGACAGAGTGGTTAAAAAGGCATTTGGTACGCTTGCCTTCATTGCTCAGTCCATTGGTTATAGGAGTTGGGAAGTGATGTTGAGGTTGTACAGAACATTGGTGAGGTCTCTTCCTGAATACTGTGTCCAGTTCCGGTCGCCCTGTTATAGGAAGGAAATTATTAAGTTGGAGAGGATTCAGAAGAGATTTACCAGGATGTTGTCAGGAATGGAAGGCTTGAGTTATAAGGAGAGGCTGGATAGACTGGGACTTCTTTCACCGGAGCATTGGAGGTTGAGGTGACCTGACATAAGTTTATAAAATAATGAGGGCTATAGATAGAGTTAATAGTAGTTGTCTTTTTCCTGGGATGGGGGATTTCAAGACTAGGGGATACATTTTTAAGGTGAGAGCAGACAGGTTTAAAAAAGACATGAGAGGCAAATGTTTTACACCGAGGGTGGTTCGCACACAGAATGAACTTCCTGAGGAAGTGGTGGATGTGGATACAGTTACAATGTTTAAAAGATATTTGGATAAGTACATGAATAGGAAAGATTTGGAGGGATATTGGCCAGCAGCAGGCAGGTGGGATTAGTTTAGTTTAGTTGGGATTATGTTCGGCATGTACTGTTTGGACCAAAGTGTCTGTTTCTGTGCTGTGTGACTCTCTGGCTAAGGTATTAACATAGAGATAATTATTGTTGAGATTTTGCTTTTCAGTGTGGTGCCTAGCTCCTCACACTGTCCAAACAGGACCAGTTTTCTTGTTCTCTCCACCACAACGGGGTCTTACCTCGCCACTCCAGCCTCCTGTTCAGCCCTGAGCAGATGTCGCAAACCTTGGCACTGGTTTAGCAACACAGCTTTCTAGATTCACATTCTTGACTGCATGATCATGACTAACCCCCTCATTTTACCTTCCCCACAACCAACGTTCCCTCTACGTTGCAGTCAGAATCAGGTAAATTAACAACAGACAACAAAGAGATAGACCAGTTGAACAAATACTTTGGATCTGTCTTCACTAAGGAGGACACAAATCACTTCCCGAGAATGCCAGGAAACGGACGGTCAAGCACGAAGGAGGAACTGAAGGAAATCCTTATTAGTCAGGAAATGGTATTGGGGAATTTGATGGGATTATAAAAACCTGATAAGTCCCCAGGGCCTGATGCTCTGCAAACTGGAATACTTAAGTCTGTTGACCGAGAAATAGCGGATGCATTGGTGACCATTTTCCAACATTCTGTAGACTCTGGAAGAGTTCAAATGGACTGGAGAGTAGTTATGGTAACTCCACTCTTTCAAAAAGGAGGGAAAATGGGGAATTATAGGCTGATTAGCCAGACATCGGTGGTGGGGAACATGCTGGAGTCAATTATTAAGGATGTAATAACTGAGCATTTGGAAAGCGCTGACAGAGTCGGTCCTAGTCAGCATGGATTCACTAAAGGGAAATCGTGCTTGACAAATCTTCTGGAATTTTTTGAGGATGTGACCAGTAGACAATGGTGAATCAGTAGATGTTGTGTATCTGGACTTTCAACAAGCTTCTGACAAGTTTCCACACTAGAAATTAGTAAGGAAAATTAGAGCTCATGGTATCAGAGGTAATGTGTTGACATGGATAAAGAACTAGTTGGCAGACAGGAAGCAGATTGGAGGTGGGCAGTACCACAGTTTTACACCAGAGCCTGTTTCAGTTTCAGTGACAGTTTCAGTTTCAGTTTCAGTTTCATAAGCCTGGCCTGGAGATGTTTCTGGAGAGACCAAGACAGGGTCAGGTCAGTTGCCTGCTGGCAAACAGCAAGTAGCCAACTGATGGCAGGTAGGGCCAATTGCATTGCCCATTAAGGCTCTGTGCCCTTGCCAACTGAACTTTCCAGTCAATGGTGTAGGCGACAGGCAGAGGTACAGAACACAGGCAACCATGGAACACTTACATCAGGAATGGGGATTTTGATGATTCATTCTGTTGGGGGTACACACACTCTCACACACACACACACACACACACACACACACACACACACACACACACACACACACACACACACACACACACACACACACACACACACACACACACACAC
>NC_063351.1:47031734-47041944 GCF_021869965.1 Rhincodon typus | reverse complement strand
ATGACAAAGCTACGCAACAGCTACAAACTTGTTGAGCAAACTGGAACAAGTACATGTATTTTTATCACTGAAGGGAAGAGACTGTTTCAAATTATATTCCACCCTAAATGCCTCTGAAGAGCAGAGAGAGAAAAATCGCACGGCAGAAGTTTTAAAAGCTTTTCAGACATATTTTGAACCCTCAGTGAATGTTACATATCAACAGTGCGTATTCAATACAAGGGAAGAAAGTGAAAAAGAGTCCATTGATTGATATGTAGGATCATTAATTCAGCTTGCAGAAACCTGTGAATTTGTACAAATAAAGGATGAGCCCATTAGAGACTGAATTGCATTAGGAAGTCTAATTTGGAGCCTCTTAAAGCCTGTCACAGGAAGTGACTGGCCAGTTTACCTCTATGACCATACAGGCTCTGTGTGTTCTGATTTGTCTGCTGCCCTTATCCTGTCAGGAGGTGGAGGTCATGGATTTGAAAGGTGCAGCCAGAAGAGCATCAGTGCATCTTGTAGATAGTACATCTTCAGTATCAGTGGTGGAGGGAGTGGATCCTTGTGGATGTGGTGCCAATCAAGCGGCTGCTTTGTCCTGGATGGTGTCAGCTTCTTGAGTGTTGTTGGAGCTCACCCATCCAGGCAAGTGGAGAGTGTTCCATCACACTGCTGACTTGTGCCTTGTAGATGATTATTAGGAAGGGGAGGTCTAACCCCTCTCATAGTTAAAATCAAAACACAAGCCCCCAATTTGTTACAGTGGGAGTAGAGGTCTCCTTATAATAATTGAACATGAAACACCCAGTGAAGCTTGCCTCATCTCACCTAATCTGTTAAACTGTTACAGAAAAGAGAATGTTAAATGAAAGAAAATCTCTGCTATTCACTGTAACAAGGAACAATTCATTTATTTAGCCCTAGCAGTGAACAAATTAACAGAATTGCTAACAAGCCGAACAACTCCACCTTAACTACTAACGATTCCCTCAATGAACTAAATTCTACTGGTATGCAGTTCTAATAAACACAAGTCCCACTTATATAAACCAAGTAATAAGCAAATAAATTAAAACTTAGTCTCTTAAAGTTTACATGCCTTTCTTCTGCTATTCTTTAAACACTTTTCTTCTCTGATTCAGCTGTCAGGGATGTTTCTCTGTAAAGTCTTCCACAAGGAGTCTTAGCTGGAAGTGCCATGGTGGTACCTTTTATGGATAAGTGGTGCTTTCTTAGAGAGCTTAGCGATTTCTTGTGAGAGCTGGATGCTTATTTCTCAGATGGCGTTTCGCTCTCACACCAATTTTCAAAAGCCCTCTCCTTATATACCTTGGATGACATATCAATTTTCTTACAATAGCATTGGTCTGAGGTTGTCAACCCCATCAGATTTAAATTCAATTGGCTTTCAGTTGCAAAGTGCTTGCTTTAAATTAATTGGCTGATTCCAACTAGTTGCCAAAACTCAAACAAGCCTAAGGTTTCCAATCACACAGTCAATTGATATATATTTCCATTTTAGAACAGCCTGTACCCCTTCAGCTGCTTAGTCACATTTTCTGTATAAACCTCTAAGCTTAGAAAAACACTTAAAGGAGCCACACACTCTTTTCCCTTATTATTTTTTTCATAAACAAATTCAAGCCTCCTGCCTTCCAATTCATGATTACTCTACACAACTTTGTAACATGGTGGACAGGCTTTGGGGAGTCAGGAGGTGATATTCCTAGTATTCCTAGCCTGTGACAAGAATTCCCAGTCTTGAATGTACCTGCTGCCCTGTTACTTCTTAAGCAAGTCACCTCTTTAGTAACTCTGAGCTGGTAAAATTAAAGTGGCTACAAAGGGGATTATGGAAAACTGTTTCTTCAAGCCTCTTCCCAATAACTGAGCAAACCAAATGCTGACCAGTTGCAGATCTCTGAGAGTGATACATTACAATCTGACCCCTTGGTCACCTGGCTAGATGATCCTAGATGATCTGGATGATCCTAGCAAAACAGTTGATTTCTGTCTGTATCTATTACAGAACCCAGCTAACACAGGCTAGTGCCATTGGACTCCAGACCCTCACAATCTCTTTGCAATCCAATCCAATTTTGAAAATAGACAAGCTTGATGCTCAGCACAAAGTGGAATATCTATGGAAGAATTCTGTCTTACGTTTAACTTTGAAGGCCTATCCTCCTAATACTGTACACAGTAACAGCTTCCATGGGGCAAATTGGATTGCAAACAAAAGTAATCTCATCTACCATTTGGTCCAAATTTAAAAATCTGAAAGTGAGGAGGGTTGGCTGACGTAGCACTGCATTCTATTATAGCTAAAAGAAGTTGTGAAGTGATTGTAACACCTCTACAAGTTATTTCCTCACTTTTGTTGCAAATAAAAGTGGGCGGTGATCAGTAATTGAAATGGTAAAATCAGAAGAATATGCCAGAAGTCAGTCTGAATGGCTGAGGGTAGAGATTACAAGTAATATATTATCAGAAATAGCTGGAGAAACTCAGCAGGTCTGACGGCATCTGTGGAGAGAGAAACAGAGTTACCTTGGGGGTCTGGTGACCTTCTTACAGAACTGTAGAATTGTGGTCATTCTGACCTTGCCAACTCCAAGCAAGTCCTGAAGAACAGTCACTGGACCTGAAATGTTAACTCTGTTTTTCACTCCACAGATAGTGCCAAACCTAGGACAGCATGGCTGCTCAGTGGTTAGCACTGCTGCCTCACAGCTCCAGGGACCCAGGTTTGATTCCACCCTCGGGTGACTGTCTGTGTGGAGTTTGCACATTCTCCCTGTATCTGTGTGGGTTTCCTCCAGGTGCTCCGGTTTCCTCCCACAGTCCAAAGCTGTGCAGTTTAGGTGGGTTGGCCATGCTAAATTGCCCCGTAGTGTTCAGGGATGTGTAGGTTACATGGACTAGCCATGGGAAATGCAGAGTTACAGGGAGTGAGTAGGGGTGTGAGTCTGGAAGGGATGCTCTTCGGAGTGTTGGTATGGATTTGTTGGGCTGAATGGTCTGTTTCCACACTGTAGGGATTCTAAATTAACCTGCTGATTTTCTGCTTGTGTTTCAGATTTCCAGCAGTTCTTTGTTTTAATATATTATCATGTGTTTTTGGGTTATATAGCAGGCTAAATTGATCCATTTGTCACTATTTGCGACAAGTGACAACTATAGGGGAACGTGTTTTCAAATCACTGTCTTGTTACTGTTCTGACATAAGGCTTAACAATGTAGTATTTTACATTAGAGATAGTTTTGCAGGGCCCATGCAGTAACTGAGCCATTGAGGAAGGGCTGATTTATTGACTGTAGAGATGTACCGACTATGATTCCCAGTCCATTAGACCAGAAGAGACAGGAGTGGGCTGTACAGTCCCCTCCAGCCATTCAATATGACGAGGGATGTTTTTGTTGTCTGCCTTCTCACTCTCTGTATCCCTTGGCTTCCCGAGAGACCGAGTATCTGACAATCCCAACCTTAACTTTATTCAATAATGGAGCATCCACATCTCCCTGAAGGAAAGAATTCCATACACAACCTTCTACGTGAAGAGATTTCTCCCAATCACCTCGAAATGATTGGATTCTTGCCTTGAGACTGTGACCCTGTGTCTTAGATTCACCAGCTGGTCTTGCCCTTTTGAATTGTGGTTGTTTCATTGGGATATAATCACTGTGATCTGCTCCCACCATGTGAGAGTCATTCCTATATAGACATTATCCGAGATCTGTCCTGCCTGTGAGACCCATGGTGGGCTTTTTGCCTTCAGCAGGGTATTTGTACCTCATGAGGTGAGACTTTGCTCCTGTAACATAAGAACCAGATGTAATTAACATAGTGTGAAGGATTCAAGAAATATTTATTAAGAGCTTCTGGTATCTACGCACAGCAAACTGTACCTAGGCTCGGGTAATTTGGATATACTGTAACGGAATGCCCTCAGCATGTCATGCTGCAAGGGGACTCAGTAAGATGGAGACTGCAATCTCTACACCATCAGATGACACAGTAACATTGTAAGCTTGCCCCTTAAAGGTATATTGCACACTAACTGTGACAATGTGACAGATCTGACAGCCAAATAGGAGACACATTGAGTGCTACAACTTTGAGTGCTATGCACCCTTTGACCCAGCAGACAGATCTCGACTGATTACTCTGTTCCCTTAGGGAGTCAATGACAAGATATTCTACACTATAGACCCTCTCGTTGCCCTAAGTTTTCCATCCTCTAACTTGTTCCCCTCATTTTTCCCATCCTCTATCTCGCTCCTTCCCATCTCTTTTCCGGTGGCCAGGAATGATTTAATTGTTTAATTTGTGGGATGCACTGGAAGTGTTGATATTGCATGTATTTTGGTGAAACCTTAGTGAGAATCTAGTGGAAATGCAAAGACCAAGTTCACCGTCCAGCAACATAACTCCATGCAGTGGGTCACTGTGAACTGTGACCTTGAGTGGAAATGAACATCATAAAAACATTGACGCAGGTCAATGATCACATTTTGTTTTCATTGTAAGCTCACTCTCGAACCAGCTTCTTTAAAAATTGTAGGTTCAATCAAAACTGGGAATAAAACAATTCCTTCAGGTGACTGTGGTCAAGAAAAGTTGGATACTGCTCAAAGATACAATTACAGTACAGTCATTATTTTCACACTTGTACATTTCGCTGGGGAAGTAGCAGTGTCAGAATGGGAAGATTAAACAATTAGTTCCTCTCACCAGATGGATTTTGGAGCCTGTTAGCTCCTTGTTATTTTTCATGCTTCATTATATCTGTGAAACTCTCTCCCACCACAAAGCTGGGAAGTTGTGAGTTGGTAATAAATAGAAAGGTGTTCTCCCCCACATCTTCCTATTTGTATCTTACGCTGATGAAGATTTCACTCCATAACATTGTCCCTTAATATAAACTTTGAAAAGAAACAAGAACTTTCATTTTTATAGCCTCCTCCACTGTCTCAGGATGATTGCGAAGTACTTTACACCAAAAAAGTACTTTTGCAGTGTAGTCGCTGTTGAAATGTGCCAGGAGAAGTGGTAGCCAATTTGCACACAGCAAGCTCCCAAAAGCAATGATGTGGTAATGAGCAGGTAATCTGTTTAGACCATAAGCACTGCTGCCTCACAGCGCCAGGGAGCAGGGTTCGATTCCACCCTCAGGCGACTGTCTGTGTGGAGTTTGCACATTCTCCCTGTGTCTGCGTGTGTTTCCTCTGGGTGCTCCGGTTTCCTCCCACAGTCCAAAGATGTCCAGGCTAGGTGGATTGGCCATGGGAAATTGCCCATAGTGTCCAGGGATGTATACATTAGGTGGGTTGTAGGGGGATGGGTCTGGGCGGGATGATCTGAGGGTTGGTGTGGACTTGTTGGGCCGAAGGACCTGTCTCCACACTGTTGGAAATCTGAGGTAAGACGAACAGGAGTAGGCCATTCAGCCCCTTGAGCCTGCTCTGCCCTTCAATAGGATCATGGCTGACATTGCCCACACCCACTTTTTTTTCCCTTTCCCCGTAACCCTTGATTCTCTGAATCTATCTATCTCAGCCTTAAATATACCCAAGGACTCTGCTCCCACAGGTGTCTCTGTGACAAGGAGTTCCAAAGACTCATAACACTCTGAGAGAAGAAATCCCTCCTCATCTCAGTCTTCAATTGATATCCCTTCATTCTGAAGCTGTGCCCTCTGGTCCCATCAGGGGAAACATCCTCTCAGCATTTACCCTGCCAATCCCCTTAGGAATGCCATATGTATCAATGGGATCACCTCTCATTCTTCTAAACTTCAGTGAGTAAAGTCTCAACCTGTTTAATCTTTACTCATAAGACAATCCCTTCATACTGCAAATCATCCCAGTGAACCTCCTCTGAACTGCCTCCAATGAAATACCTTTCCTCAAATAAAGGAACCCTCAGTAGTCCAGGTGTGGTCTCACCAGCACCTTGTACAGTTGCAGTAAGACTTCCTTACTATTATACTCCAAACCCCTTGATTCTGTGTGTTGGTCAAGGGATAGGTATTGACTGGGCCACCAGGGATATCTCCCCTGTTCTTCTTCAGAATAGTACCACGGGATCTTTAACATCCACTTGAAGAGGCAGGTGGGACCTTAGTTTGTCTCATCCAGAAGACAGCACCTCTGGCAGTGCACTCTTGAGGATCTGCACTTAATTGAGAGCAAGACTGAGTGTCAAATTGTCTGGGATTTGACTCCCCAGTATTCTGTTTCAGAGCGGTGAATGCTGACTTCTTAACCAATGTTGTCAGGCGTGCTTTCCTGTGTTTACTGTCATTATTTCCTATTTCCTACACTCATTCAGATGTCTGCTTTTGGGATTAATATTGCTGGTTTATCAATCATAGCCACAGTCTGCATGATGATCCAAAAAGCACAGGCTGCTGCTTGCAAAGCCATGACTTTATTTCAAAGACAATCAGGGGAGTTTTACAGAGATTTACAGCTCAGAAGCAGGCCATTTGCTCCATTGTCTGTGCTAGCCCTCTGAAAGAGCAATTCCCCTGCTGCCTTCCCCCATAGTCTTGTTTTCTTTTCAGGAGTAATCCTTGTTACCTTGACTGAACATGTCCCCATCACATTCTTAGGCAGCCCATTCCAGAACATAACCACTCACAACATGAAAAGGTTGTTCCTAACATTATCATTGCTTCTTTTGCCAATGACTTGTTTTATTCACTCATGGTGCGTGGGCATCGCTGGCTGGGCCCAGCATTTATTGTCTGTCCCTAGTTGCCCCATGAGAAGGTGGGGGTGATCTGCATTCTTGAGTCCACCTACTGTGGGTTGACCTACAATGTCCTTAGGGACAGAGTTCCAGGATTTTGACCCAGTGACAGTGAACAAACAATGATATATTTCTAAGTCAGGATGGTGAGTGGCTTGGAGGGGGACGTGAAGGTGGTGGTATTCCATGTATCTGCTGCCCTTGTCCTTCTAGATGGAAGTGGTCACGGGTTTGGAAGGTGCTGTCTGAGGATCTTTGGTGAATTTCTGCAGTGCATCTTGTAGATAGTACACACTGCTGCTACTGAGCGTCGGTGGTGGAGAGAGTGGGAATCTGTGAAACCTGAAATCCAGTTCTCCATTTCTCCACCAATGGGAACAGTTTCTCCTTATCTGTTCTATCCGGTCCCCTTGTTGTTTTGAAAACCTCGAATAAATCTCCTTTCATCCTTCTCTTTTCCAAGGAAAATGGTCCCAACTTCTCCAATCTATCTGTGTAACTGAAGTCCTGGCCAACATTTATCCCTTGATCAACATCACAAAAACAAACTCTCTGATCATAATCACATTGCTGTTTGTAGGAGCTTGATTTTCCCAAATTGATCCTTGTGTATTCTACATGGAATCATAAAATCACATCCAATTGGACAGCACAGAAGAAAGCCATTCAACCCATCATGTCTGTACTGGTTAGCGAAAGAGCTACCCAACTAGTCCCATTCTCCAATCCTATCTCCTTAGCCCTCTAAACTCACCACTTTCAGCAGTGGTGACACTTAGAGTCATAGAGTCACAGTGTTGTACGACGTAGAAACAGACCCTCGGTCCAGCTATGCTAAGCAGATATTCTGAATTAATCTAGTCCCATTTACCAGCATTTGGCCCATGTTCCTCTAAAACCTTCCAGCTTGAAGGAGTCTACACTTCCTTTTGGGCGGCACGGTGGCTCAGTGGTTAGCACTGCTGCTTCACAGTACCAGGGACCCAGGTTCGATTCCAGCCTCGGGTGACTGTCTGTGTGGAGTTTGCACATTCTCCCCATGTCTGCTCTGGTTTCCTCCCACAGTCCAAAGATGTGCAGGTTAGGCAGATTGGCAGTGCTAAATTGCCCACAGTGTTCAGGGATGTAGATGGGTCAGACATGGAAAATGCAGGATTACAGGGATGGGGTGGGATGCTCTTTGGAAGGTCGGTGATGGGCCAAATGGCCTGTTTCCACACTTGAGGGATTCCATTCTATTCATATACCCATCCAGATGCCTTTTGAAAGTTGTCATTGTACCAGCCTACACCACTTCTTCTGGCAGCTCATTCCATACACGCACCACCCTCTGTGTGAAAAAGTTGCCCCTTAGGTCCATTTTATATCTTTCCCCCCTCACCTTAAACCTACGCCCTTTAGTTTTGGACTCCCCTACACTGGGGAAAAGACCTTAGTTATTCATCTAATGTATGCCCCACATGATTTTATAAACCTCTATAAGGTCACCGTGTAGTCTCCAACTCTCCAGGGAAGCACCTAATTGTCTGAATTTTATCTGGGTGGTGCTGAACTTAAAATCTTTCAGCAGGAAGGGTTTGTGACGCACCAGACTGGAGAATAGTGTTTATAATCAGCACCTCGGTGTAACAGCATCACCCTCTGTTGGCAGACAAAGAGCCTGCTGCTTCAAATTAAAACTCACAGCAGAAGGCAGCAATGTGGGCTCAAGTGGTTTGCCCAAGGAGCAACTTTGAATGAATCACTTTAAGTCAGTGTGAAGCAATCTGCTGTAAAATAATCCACTGGGAAACATGAAATCACTGGATTTCTGCACAAACCCAGGCAACTGAATGAAGTACATCAGCACTGGTGCATAAGGGGGCTTAAACAAATTATTGCGGGTATACAAGTGTATTTTCAAGTTGTTTCAGTTACGATTTGACATCTCTATTTCCTTCCTCAGATCAATAAAAGGGTAGATCCACTGATTGTTGTTACTCCATACAACTGATTTCTTCAAATTCAAACAAGGACTGAGTGCTAGCATTTGCTGGGTATGAAAGTCCAAACCTTTAATTAATATAGTTTTCAGTTGGCAATGAACTGCAATCTGCTGTTTAGACTCTATAGATGCTAGCCGTAAGCACAGTTTCCTTTTCCCAGGCTTGCAGTGAAAGAGCAGATTAAGAACCCCAGCTGAAAGTGGATCCTTACTAAGTGATGACAATAGACACTTTATGTTGGGAGCATTTATAAATAGCTAACTTAGTGTGACCTAACACTTGAGAGTGTGACCTACAATCGAGTGCTCGGGTTGAGTGTCTCATGGAGTTAAGCAGAGGAAGGAAAGAGATGTTTAGTTACATTTGCCTAACCAAACCATCTAATTGACAAGTAGGATTGGTGAGTATTTCTAGTATTGAAAGTAAAAGTTAAGTTTTGTTTGGATCTCTAGGTTTTCATTCTTTCCTCTTTAAAAATAGCTGGTTAAGTATAAGATTGATTCTGCTGTTAAAAAATGCAATAGAGAGAATACTAGAGCAGGGATACTAGAGTAAATAATTAAGAAATTAAATAAAATACAATAGAGATGGCAGTTTGGGTGATGCGTTGTTGCTGCACAAAATAAACACATCTGTGGCAAACAAAAACAGAAGTTGCTGGAAAATCTCAGCAGGTCTGGCAGCTTCCGTGAAGAAAAAAATCAGCGTTAACGTTTCAGGTCTGGTGACTGAGGAAGGGTTACTGGACCCGAAACATTAACTCTGATTTTGTCCTTCACAGATGCTGCCAGACCTGCTGAGCTTTTCCAGCAACTTCTGTTTCTGTTCCTGATTTACAGCATCCGCAGTTCTTTCGGATTTTCCATCTGTGGCAAAATTTTGTGGTTTCAGCAAATTTGGATACACGTTGAGGAGCTGTAGTCCAAGCACCACATCAAGGAGGAAGAAAGCTACTTGGACAATGTGGTCATCACATCACTCAGATAAGGTCATTCAAATTTGGTATGTCAACTAGGAGAGTGTGACTGGAGGCATGGAGAGCCAAGGGGAAGCTTACAAGGAACCCTGGAACTGTCTAATGGTCACAAAGTTGTTGCAAGTTGTGTGGATGAGAATGGGGGCTACTGGGAAGATGAGTAAACTGACCACAGGACCTTGGTCCAGGGAGACATTCAAATGGAGGAAGGAAGCAGAAATGTAGTACTGGTAGGGGGCAGCATAATGAGGGAACAGATACAGCCCTCAGCAACTGTGAGCGGGGGGTCTCAAGGAACATGTTGGCTGTCTGATGCCAGGGCTAAGCATATTTTCTCATGGCTAAAGAGGAACATGGAGAGAGAGAGAGAGAGGGAGAGAGAGGGAGAGAGGGGGGAGAGAGAGAGAGGGAGAGGGAGAGAGGGACGGAAGAGGGAGGTGGGAGAGGGAGAGGGGGAGAGGGAGAGGGGGAGAGAGAGGGGGGGAAGAGAAGGGGGGGAGAGAG
>NC_063351.1:47030944-47031634 GCF_021869965.1 Rhincodon typus | reverse complement strand
GAGGGAGGGGGGAGACGGAGAGGGGGAGAGAGAGGGGGGGAAGAGAAGGGTGGGAGAGAGAGAGGATGGAGAGGGAGAGGGAGAGAGAGAGAGAGGATGGATCATCCATTTTGATACTAACAACATTGGTAGGACTGGAAAGGAAGTTCTGCTGAAAATGTTGAAATGAAGGTAAATTGAAAAGCAGAATCTCCATGTAATAAATCTGTGGATTATTGCCTGAGTTGTAGGCAAATTGGCACAGAGTACATAAAATCAATGGCTCAAAGACTGGTGTTGGGTAGAATGGGTTGAATGTGCACGGTGGTTACAGCTTGAATAGAGGTTCATGGAGACAAGCATTCAAGGAAATGAAAGCTAAGAACTAAGTATTCTGGGGTATGAGAGTGTTTAAACAGAGAGGGAAGAAGGAAAGGGTGGTGGAGCAGTTTCATTAGTACAGGATGGAATATGTATGATCGCAAGGAATGATCTCGGATTGGAAGATGCAGAATCCATATGAGTAGCGGTCAGAAATAATAAAGGGAAGAAAATACTGGTAGGTGTGGTCTAAAGGCTCCTTCACAATAGCTATTCTGAAGGACAGAAAATAAATCAGGAGGTAATGGGGGCATGTAAAACTAAGGCAGTTCATTATTCAAGGGTGACTTTATGTGTAACACAGTGTGGAGCTGGATGAACACAGCAGGC
>NC_063351.1:47023429-47030444 GCF_021869965.1 Rhincodon typus | reverse complement strand
GTTCTGTGGCTAATTTGTGCGATGGAGTGCCTGGTAGGGAGACTATGGGTCTGAGGGGGACTTCCGGCTTGTGCACTTTAGGACAAACAGGAAGGAAACTAACAACAAGAGTACATGAACATCAACTGGCTACAAAAAGACACGACCAATATTCACTCATTTCAATCCACGACTTTGACTGGGACAGGCTAGGCAGAGACAAGCACGAGAATTCCTGGAAGCATGGCACTCCATGAAGCAGGCTATTAATAAACACATTGAACTCGACCCCATATACATTCCACTACGGAGGAAACCCGGAAGGGAGGCAATTCATCTCATAGACCCCAGAGTTTAAAAACCAGGCGGGAAAACACACCGATGCTTCATCAGAAGCTGCACTGAGGATGTTACCCAGCACGGTAACGAAATGCCTGCAGAACAACAAAACAGCTCGGCGAGCCAACCAACCTCAACACCCACAACCCAAGCTACAGATCTACTCCAAAACCTTATAACTATAGTCATATGCAATGTACATTCTTATTAGTCAAATTCATCACTTCACAGAGTGACCTTCTGGACTGGCTTGCATTCAGGTCACATATACATGAGAACTCATCATATTCTATAATTAACAGGGAAAGAGGCAGAGGAGGTGTCATTTTAGAATTATTACAAAGATACTTAAGTCACTATCATCAGTGACAGACTAATCAGGCGACCAAAAAAGCAAACAAAGCTTTGGGGTTCATTTCTCAAAGAACAGAACCGAAAAGCAGAGAAGTCCTGAAAACGAAAATAAAAATGCTGGAAATCACAGTGCGTCAGGCAACAACCACGGAGCTCAGCTCTGATGAAGAGTCATCTAAACTCGTAACGTCATCTTACTCTCTCTCCATGGATGCTGCCTGACCCGCTGTGACTCCCAGCATTTTTTGTTTTCAGTAGATTCCAGCATCTGCAGTAATTTTCTCCTAGCAGAGAAGTTCTGTTCACCTTATATAGGACTTTGGCTAGATTACAAAGAGTATTGAGCAGCCTGTGTTCCATACTTTTAAAAAGAACAAAGTACAGATAGAAAACAAACAACTGCAGATGTTGAAGATCTGAAACAAAAACAGAAATTGTGAGAAAAGCTCAGTAGGTGTGGCAGCATCTGGGGGAAGAGAGTGTTAACATTTCGATTCTAGTGAGCCTTCTGAAGCACGCTGAAGGAGGATCATTGGACTCAAAATGTTAACTCTCATCCAAAAAATTCTGCTTCTTCTAAGTCCCATTAACCCATCATTGATGCTTACTGGCTTATTAGCTCATAGTTAAGTAATGCCTCGATTTTAAAATTCTCTTCATTTTCAAATTTTTCTATAGCCTCTTCTCTTCCAATGTGGCCTCCTACAACTGCACACTCCAGGATTGTAGGCTTTATCAAAGCCTAACCTCCAGCGCCAATTTTAATAATTTCACAACATTCAAGACATCATCTGTCAGGGCTCTAAATTCTATTATAATCTCATCGGATATTATTACTGGATCAGTCAGATCCCAAACTAAAATCTGGCTTGATAGGCTTTTTTTGTTTTAAGGAGGTGGTCTTTCAGTGAAAGCACATGCACACAATGAAGATAAAACAAACTGAATTATTTACATATAATGAGTTTAAAGATTTGAAAACATATAGAAAACTTCAACGCAATTAAACCCAATAGCATCCTCTTACAATACTCAGACCAGACAATTTCCAGTCCGAAAAATTAATAGCCTCTTCGCTGAATCTTCATACAACTGAGCTTAGACTTCAAATAATCAGCTTCAAATAACATTTTCAGGTTTTTTTCTTTCACCAAACACATTGGATACGAAACTTTCAAACTAAATTCCTTACAGAGTTAACCTATTTAACAGTCTTATCTCTCTTCAGGAGCAACTGTCTTATCCATGCAAACTCAGCCAAGACCTCCAAAAAACAAACAAAAGTGGTTTAAAGATAACACAGTGTAGAGCTGGAGAAGCACAGCAGGCCAGGCAGCATCAGGGGAGCAGGAAAGTTGACGTTTCGGGTCAGGACCCTTCTTTGGAAATGGGGAGGGGGAAGGGAGCTGGGAAGTAAATAGAGAGAGGAGGGGTGGGGCTGGGGAAGGTAGGTGGGATGGTGATAGGTGAATGCAGGTAGTGAGTGCTGGTGATTGGCCAGTGGGATGGGAGGGGTGGATGGGGGAAGCGGGGAGAGAAGATGGACAGGTTGTGTCAGGTCAAGGAGGCAGGGATGAGAGGGTTGGACATGGGACGAGGCCGGGGAGTGGGGAGATTTTAAAACTGGAGAATTCCATTTTTAGGCCATCAGGCCGTAGGCTCCCAAGGCAGAATATGAGATGCTGCTCCTCCAGCATGAGGGTGGTGTCATTGTGACACTGGAGGAGACCCAGGATGGACATGTCACCCAGGGAGTGGGAGGGGGAGTTAAAATGGTTGGCAACCGGAAGTTGTTGTCGTTTGTCACATACAGCGCACAGATGCTCTACAAAACGTCTCCGAGTCTCCGCTAGTCTCAATGAGGTAGAGGAGGGTGTTGGTGGAGGTGGACTGGTTGGGCCTGCAGGAGAGGAAGAAGCGGAGGGCTTTTAGACCATCTGTGTGGGGAGTACAAGTGTACAGGGACTGGGATGTCCATAGTGAAGAGGTGGTGTTGGGGAACAGGAAATTGGAAATCTTGGAGTATGTAGAGGGCATGGGTGGTCTCCCGGATGTAGGTGGGAAGTTTCTGGACTTGGGGGGGGAAAGAACGGAGTCAAGGAAAGTGGAAATAAGTTCAGTGGGGAGGAGCAAGCAAGAGACAATGGGTCAGCCGGGTTTATGGATTTTGGGAAGGAGATAGAAACGAGCAGTGTGGGGTTGGGGAACAATGAGGTTGGAGGCTGTGGGTGGGAGGCCACCTGAGGTGATGAGGTTATGAATGGTTTTGACAGATGATGGTTTGGTGGTCAGGGGTGGGGTCATGATCGAGGGGACAGTAGGAGGAGGTGTCAGAGTTGTAAAGGTCAGTGCGCCATACCACTACTGTGCCTCCCTTATCTGCGGGTTTGATAGTGAGGTTAGGGTTGAAGCAGAGGGCTGCACGTTCCACGGTGGAGAAGTTTGAGTGAGCGAGAGGGGGTGGAGAGATTGAGACGATCGATGTCACGATGGCAGTTGGAAATGAAGAGGTCGAGGGAGGGTAGAAGTCCATGCGGTGGTGTCCAGGAGGATGAGGTATGTTGGAGGCGGGAAAAGGGATATGTCCCTACCCGAAACATCAACTTTCCTGCTCCTCTGATGCTGCCTGGCCTGCTGTGTTCCTCCAGCTCCACACTGTTATCTCTGACTCCAGCATCTGCAGTTCTTGCTATCTCTGAGGGGTTTGAAGATGGTGAGTTTAAAGCTTTGGATGCTTCCCTGACAAAATAAAAACCTCCAGAAGCTTAAGCCTAATACATAACTGTTTACTCCATTCACTCGTAAAACTCACCTAATGAAAACAAACCTCAAAACTCTCCAGGAAGTCTATCTCATGCTTCATATTTGAATAGAAATTGCCAGGGCTTCAGAAATACGGAGAAGTTAATCACACCTGCAATTCCCTCTCTACTTCACGTCGTCTCTCTTTCTTTGATGTGCGTCAAAGCCAGTTTTAACAAAGCTTTTGGTTGTTTGCCTTAATCTTCAATGTGACAAATTCTGCTTGACAATGACCCTGGGAAGCACTTTACTACATTTAAGGTCCTATACATAAATAAAAGTTATTGTTGTAAGCAAAGAGTTCCTCCATGGCTCCAGGCTTAGTTCTAACTGAAACAATGGCTTTACTTACTTAAAATTGCTAACTACAATAAAAATGCAGAGTGCATTGAACCACATTCAAACTAATAAAGAGTGAAAAATGCAGTACCCAAAGAAAAAGTGCCAGCTTTTCTAAATTAAGCACTATTTCAGATCAGACTTTGTGAAACCAGAAATGAAAGAAATATAATGGAGATGTGAAAGAAGCATGCATATTTCAGGCAAAGCCTGAGAAAAGCTGAAAGAGAAAGCATAAATAAACTCTGCACAGTTATGTTGATAATGAAATAAAGAAATCTACAAAGTTGGAAATGTAACAAAATGTAAAAAGATAGGTTCTGGTGCAACAGGTAAGCACCCGCTACTAAATAGAAGCTGAACCTTAGGCAAAGAACCCTGAGGAGCTGCTATTTATCGATATTATATGCGTTGAAGACAATTAACAAATAAAGAGACTACTGATAAGCAGAGTGATGATAAGAGAATGATCCACACACCCTACACCTATACAGATAGCAAGACTAACAAGGAAGTACTGCAAATGTTTGAAAAGGACATTAGTACATAACAATGAGAAATGAGAACAATGAGAACCATTTTTCTGAAGAAGGGTCTAGGCCCGAAACGTCAGCCTTTCTGCTCCTATGATGGTGCTTGGCCTGCTGTGTTCATCCAGCTCTGCACCTTGTTGTCTCAATAGATATAACAGACTAGATGCAGTTCATTTATACAAAATGTGGAAAGACAGCACAGGATAAACAGAGGTGGCGATCCACAGCATTCAACTTTCTGGGAAGACGATACCAAAAAATGAACAAGTGTTGTTTAAAGAGCTCTCAAAATGAAAAATTCTCACGAAAGCACAAAAATAAATTTTCAATTTGCAGGTGTTGACTGTCCTGCTATAAAATTCTAGCATTTTTCATTATTCCTCATCTTACATTTTCTGGGTAGATGGATGGCGCTAGAAAGCTGTAGTATTGAAACAAGCTAAATTCTTGAAATAACACAGCCTGGAGTTGGAGGAGCACAGCAGGCCAGGCAGCATCAGAGGAGCAGGAAAGTTGACGTTTCAGGTCGGGACCCTTCTTCAGCTCCACACGGTGCTATCTCTGACTCCAGCATCGGCAGTTCTTACTATCTCCGAGCTAAATTCTTGAATTGTGATTGGCGCTGTGGCATTGCATAGCACACGGGTGTATTGCTGGATGTTGTTCAGCTGTTTTCCGCATACTGTGGTCAAATTCATTCTAATTAAGATTCCACTGTACATGGATATCACCTGTACTGCTTCTAGAATTAACATCCAAGTGTAATGACAGTGTCACTGTGTTCCAAACACAATGACGTAACTTTGTTTCAATGTTAGAGCCATCAAGTTTAGAAAGTACTCTTGAAATCTGTGTTGCATCATTAACAGATAATAGATGAATCAGAACACCAGGCACCTATAGAATCAGCAGCTTGTGATAAATGAGAGTTGACAGGAATATGGTTTTAATCTTTGTGCCATGAGGTTCCATAGTCCAATCGACTTCAAGTTTTCTCCACCCAGTTCTTTGGGCCCTTTAAGAGTCGATGACAGCTTTTTGTAGAGTTAATGTCACTGGGTTCCGGGTAACTGCACAGCAACTGGCTTCAGTACCTCTGAACTAAACAGAATAATTAACCATGGTCCCCACTGCTGGCTGATTTCCAATGACTCTTGCAGGAATGGACCAGTGTTTGGCAAAGTCAAGTATGAACCTGAACCTGGTTCAAAACTGACCACAGGGCATATTTACTGATGATTTGGAGTGTCACGGAACAGTATAAATCAGAAGAAAAAACAGAAATTGCTGTAAAAGTTCAGCAAGGCTGAGCATCTGTAGAGAGAAATCAGAGTTAAAATTTCTGAAACATTAACTCTAACTTCTCTCCAAATTTCAAGCTGACCAAAAAGCGTCTTTCACTGAGTTGATGGTCCTCCAGGTGAGTCAATGTTTGTCTAGCTGAGCATCATGGCAAACAGATCACAGAGTCCTGTGTAACGAAAGCTGCTAAGCACGAACCTCCACAAGAACCACTGCATCTCTCCCCAGACTTCCTTTGCAAAGGCACATTGCAGTAGGAGATGTGTGACAGTCTGTAAGTCCCACCCCCACAGCCACTTCGTGTGCAGTTGTGCAGGGAGTCTGGGCGTACATGAAGGATCTCCCAGGTAATGCCCTTCTCACCGCCAGCCAAGCAATGTCTTGGTGCTTGTTGAAAAGTTCTCATGATGAGGCATTCTGTTATATGACTTTGTTAGTCTGCTCAGGAAACCACCTGATGACCAGGTTTTTACCCACAATGGAGGGGGAGCAGTACTCCCAAAAGCCCAATTTCTGCCTCACCTTGGTAATGTGTTCCTCCCAAGATTTTGCCCATGCCCTGACCCCACCGAACCACATTCGCTGCAACTTCAGGTAACCTGTCCTGGCGCTAAAGGGAATAAAGGTTCGTAGGCCCAGTTTCCAAATAACATGGCCTTGCTCTTTCCTGAAACCTGTTGGTCCTCCAGAGCAAGGAGTTAACCTCAACCAAGTATTGCAGAATGGCACATTTCAAGATCCAGGACTACGTGTTGATGGATGTACTAAAGCTTGGGGCAGCTGCCACCAAAGCACAGTGGAGAAAGATTACCGTCTGAGGGTTTTTCACCAAAGTTAAAGGGCAGTACATTCAGTTATCAGATCCTCCTGGTGTCTCAAATGCATATAAATATCGTCTTGTACAAGCAAGAATTGCCTCTGGTTTGTTTGCTGGATAGAGTCAAACTCCAATGTTTGCTTTGTTTCTTCTACTGTATCAAACTGCTTAAGTGACTGTATGTATATGAATATAGCATAGTGTTCAAATAAAATTAGTTAACTCTGATTTCTCTCCACAGATGCTGCCAGACCCACTGAACCTTTCTTGCAATGTCTATTTTTCTGATTTCCAACAATCGCAGTTCTGTCGGTTTTTATACAGTATAATCAGGTTTGTCCTGAATTTAAGTAAAAACCAAAAGACCTGCGGATGCTGTAAATTAGGAACAAAAACAAAGTTGCTGGAAAAGCTCAGCAGGTCTGGCAGCATCTGTGAAGGAAAAAAACAGTCAACGTTTTGGGTCCGGTGACCTTTCCTCAGAACCCAGGAAGGGTCACCGAACCTAAAACGTTAACTCTGTTTTTTTCCTTCACAGATGCTGCCAGAC